>NC_139344.1:498362578-498680758 GCF_055883805.1 Amblyomma maculatum
CAATAAAGCCAGCAGTCTTCTGTAAATAAATAAATAAATAATATTGTATAATGTTGTTTCTTTCGGTATTGTGTGCTGAGTTGCGTGTACCTCAGGGAGGTTTTGTTTTTGTCAAAGTGTATTTTACATCCACTCCTGCTTAAGGCTTTGCAATAAAGCCAGCAGTCTTCTGTAAATAAATAAATAAATAATATTGTATAATGTTGTTTCTTTCGGTATTGTGTGCTGAGTTGCGTGTACCTCAGGGAGGTTTTGTTTTTGTCAAAGTGTATTTTACACCCACTCCTGCTTAAGGCTTTGCAATAAAGCCAGCAGTCTTCTGTAAATAAATAAATAAATAATATTGTATAATGTTGTTTCTTTCGGTATTGTGTGCTGAGTTGCGTGTACCTCAGGGAGGTTTTCTTTTTGTCAAAGTGTATTTTACACCCACTCCTGCTTAAGGCTTTGCAATAAAGCCAGCAGTCTTCTGTAAATAAATAAATAAATAATATTTGTAGGGGTGTGTTTATTCGGTGAACCCAGGTGATTCCAGCCGCTCAGGGGAGACTCGCAGCGAAGCGTCAGGCGTGGCGAAAGAGCAAGGCAGCGAACAACTTCTTCGTCCTTGAGAGTGGCAGCACGCGACGCATGTCAGTGGTTATATCGATGAAGATTACCACACTACAGTTTCCCCCCGGGCAGAGAAGGAGCCATCCTGGCGACTCATGGTGCCGAGAGGACAGACGGATCGTAGTAGGGCTTGATTCGGTCCACATGAACTATTTCGCGTCCACGGCGACGCAAGTCCGCAGATGGCGTAACCGGCTCAACTACGTAGTTCACAGGAGATGTTTTTTGAAGGACTCGGTATGGACCGTGATACCGAGCAAGAAGCTTCTTTGACAGGCCGGCGGTTGTGGCAGGAACCCAGAGCCACACCAGGGAGTTGGGCGCATATGAAGGCGCCTCACCAGTGTCACGATGGTGTTTTTGTTGCCACTGATTTTCCTTTGTAAGCGAACGAGCGAGCTGACGGCATTCTTCTGCGTACTGGGCGGCGTCCGAGAGTGGCGTCGATTCAGAAACATCAGGGCGGTAGGGAAAAAGCGCGTCCATTGTGCAGGTTGGCTCGCGCCCGTAAAGAAGAAAAAAGGGAGAAAATCCGGTGGTGGTCTGTATCGCAGTGTTGTACGCGTAGGTTACGAAGGGAAGAACGTGGTCCCAGTTGGAATGAGCGTCGTTGACGTACATGGCCAGCATGTCACTCAGAGTACGGTTGAAGCGTTCTGTCAGGCCATTCGTCTGAGGGTGGTAAGAAGTAGCGGTGCGATGAATGATGCGACATTCTTTCAGTAGGGCCTCGAGAGCGTCGCACAAGAAAACGCGTCCGCGGTCACTGAGCAGTTCCTTCGGAGTCCCGTGGCGAAGAATCAAGTTGTTGAGAATGAACAAAGCAACGTCTCTTGCAGAGGCAGAGGGTAACGGTGATGTTTCAGTGTAGCGAGTCAGATGGTCTACTGCCACAATAATCCACCGGTTTCCAGCAGGAGTAGTCGGAAGAGGGCCATAGAGATCTATGCCAACGCGGTCAAACGGACGAGCAGGGCAGGGTAACGGCTGCAACGAAACAGAGGACTTCTGAGGCGTTTTTCGGCGTTGACAAGATTCGCAAGCGCGCACGAAATGTCTTACGAAGCGGTACATTCCACGCCAGTAAAATCGCAGACGTAGGCGCGTGTAGGTTTTCAATACGCCACCGTGAGCACATTGTGGGTCACCATGGTACGCAGCACAAATGTCGGCACGGAGATGACGCGGGATGACTAGAAGCCACTTCCGTCCATCAAGCAAATAATTGCGGCGATAGAGAAGACCGTCACGAATGGAGAAGTGGTGGGCTTGGCGGACGAGCGCTTTGGATGAATGACCAGGAGTAGGACTTGAGAGAAAATCCAAAAGTGCATTGATCCAGGGGTCATTCCGCTGCTCGGTAGCCATGTCGATAGTTGTAAGAGTCGACAAATCGTAGGCACAGACGTGGTCAGACGAATTATCTCTAGGCAATGGCGAGCGGGAAAGAGCATCCGCGTCCGTATGCTTTAGGCCTGATCGATAAATGATATGAATGTCAAACTCCTGGAGACGAAGAGCCCAGCGAGCAAGGCGACCGGATGGGTCTTTCAGAGAGGCAAGCCAGCACAAAGCGTGGTGATCGGTCACAACGTAAAACGGTCGACCATACACATAAGGACGAAATTTTCCGATAGCCCAAATAATGGCCAAACATTCCCTTTCTGTGACTGAATAATTAGATTCTGCCTTTGTCAATGTTCGGCTGGCGTATGCCACAACATACTCGCTGTAACCAGGCTTACGTTGGGTAAGGACGGCACCAAGCCCAATACCGCTGGCATCAGTGTGGATCTCCGTAGGCGCAGCCGGATCAAAGTGGCGTAGAATGGGCGGCGAAACCAAAAGGCGGCGTAAAGTGTCGAAGGCTTTATCGCAGGCTGGAGTCCAGGCGGAAAGGTCGGAGCTGCCGGCAAGGAGCTGGGTCAGAGGAGCGATGATAGAGGCGAAGTTCAAGATGAAACGTCGAAAGTAGGAGCAGAGGCCGATAAAGCTCCGAAGCTGCTTCAGGGAGGTTGGCTTCGGGAACTCTGCAACTGCGCGAAGTTTGGTGGGGTCGGGAAGAATGCCGTCCTTAGAAACTACGTGGCCTAAAATTGTGAGTTTTCGGGCGGCAAAGTGGCACTTCTTCAAATTCAACTGAAGCCCAGCGCCGGCGAGACACGTGAGGACATCCTTTAGGCGGAGAAGGTGAGAAGAAAAGTCGGCAGAAAAAACTACGATGTCGTCCAGATAACAAAGACAGGTCTGCCACTTGAGTCCACGAAGAACAGTGTCCATCAGGCGCTCGAAAGTAGCCGGGGCATTGCAGAGGCCAAAGGGCATAACGTTGAACTCGTATAATCCATCCGGTGTTATAAAGGCAGTTTTCGAGCGGTCATTATCAGCCATCGGTACTTGCCAGTAGCCGGAGCGCAAATCCAAAGAGGAGAAATACTCGGCTCCCTGTAAACAGTCCAAGGCGTCGTCGATTCGCGGCAAAGGATAGACATCTTTGCGCGTGATTTTGTTAAGCCTACGGTAATCGACGCAAAACCGGATGGAACCATCTTTCTTGGTGACCAAAACAACCGGAGAAGCCCATGGACTGTTAGATGGCTGTATGACGCCCCGGCGAAGCATGTCGTCCACGTTGTCAGCAATGACTTGGCGCTCAGAGGCCGACACGCGATAAGGACGCTGTCGTAAAGGTGCGTTTGTACCAGTGTCGATTGCGTGCGTAACGACAGACGTGCGACCCAGAGCAGTGTGAGGAAGGTCGAAGGCAGAAGTGAAGTTCTGTAGAAGAGCAGCGAGTTGATCGCGTTGTGCGGGTGGGAGATCTGCGTCAATAGCTTGTTGAAGAACATCGGGTGGTGTCGAAGCGGTCACTGTATCGCAAGAGCTGAGCACATTAACGTCTAATGAAGTAGGCGTTGCAGGAAGAGTATTTACAAGCTCGGGATCAAGTTCTTCAATACGACCGAGACACTCGCCGCGTAGCAGGACGGACGGGCACGAAAATGGATTTGAGACGTACATTGCACTAAGGCCATCTTCGAACTTGAGGACAGCAAATGGAAGCAGGAGGCAGGGATGGCGTGAAGCGGCGTCGGAAGGTGTGAAGAAGACAGTCGAACTAATAACGCTTTCACAGGAGAGTGGAACGAGGGCAGCAGAAAATGGAGGAATGTCTGTGTCACTGGCGACGAGGAGTTTTGCAGGCCGGGTAGGGACGTCACACAAGACGGTATCACAAAGAGGTAAAAAGGAAACTTCCGCGCGGGCGCAGTCAATAACGGCATGATGAGCGGAAAGGAAATCGTAGCCCAGGATGATGTCGTGTGAGCAGTGAGCCAGTACAATAAACTCGATGGTGTATAAGACGTCTTCGATGAGAACACGGGCCGTGCACGCTGCTGAGGGATGAATGCGCTGGGATGAAGCGGTGCGAAGCGAAAAGTCGGGTAGTGCGGTGGTCACCTTGCGAAGACGACGGCAAAGAGATTCACTGATGACGGATACGGCAGCGCCCGTGTCAACAAGAGCGAGTATTGCGACACCGTCGACGAACACTTGTATTACGTTTGCGGGAGAAGACGGAGGACTTGAAGAGTTCGAACCAAGCGCAGTTCTTGCCCCGGGAACTGCGACTGTTAGTTTCCCTCAACAGCGCCGGTAGAACGTCGGGGAAGCGGTGATGGTGAACGGCGACGAGGGGAAGATGATCGGCGAGAGGTATACGTTTGATTGTCCCGAGGAACGAACTCGGAACCGGGTTGAGTTCTCGGCGAGGGCTGGTCGGCGTCGTACGTGTAGTTCCAGGGGTCAGGGCAAGAAGGTGGAAGGCGTTGGCGGCAAAGACGGGCTACATGGCCCGGCAGCCCACAAGAGTAGCAAATTGGCCGGTTGTCTGCGGTGCGCCAAGGGTTCGTAGGGCGTTGGCGTACCCTTGGAATACGGACATGGAACGCCGACCCAGGCGATGGTGAAGGATGGTTGGAAGGGGCGGCCTGGTAGGAAACAGGTGCGGTTGGCATTAGCGGCCTGGCCGCAACTTGGGCGTACGTTAGTGGTGCCGTTACTTGCGGTGGCACGGGGCTGGTCGGAAGCACTGGGCTGGGCGAGAGCACGGAACTGGGCGAAAGGACATCAGCGATATGGTCTTGCACGGCACGCCGTATGGTAGGGGCCAAAGACGGAGCCATGTCAGGAACAAGGCGACCAGTGTCTTGTAATTGAGGGACCAGGGATAGCTGGCGGGCGACCTCTTCGCGAACGAAGGCTTTTATCTGTTGAATCAAAGGGCTGTCCTCAGATGAAGTAGAACCACCCAGTGCTAGTGTAGAAATGGTGTCGTCTCTAACACCGGAGCGCCGGGTAGAAGCGCGCTGCTTTCGAAGCTCGTCGTAGCTCTGGCAAAGTTTAATCACTTCACTGACGGAGGCAGGATTTTTCAGCCAGAGCATCTGACACGCGTCCTCGGAGATACCTTTCAAGATGTGTCCGATCTTAGCCGCTTCGGACATTACTGGGTCGACACGTTTGCACAGGTCAACGATGTCCTCTATATAACTTGTGAATGACTCGTCGGCATGCTGTGTGCGCTCACGCAAGCGTTGTTCTGCTCGGAGTTTGCGAACTGCAGGACGGCCAAACACTTCCGAAAAATTCTTCTTAAATGCAGACCAAGATGGCAGGTCTGCCTCATGGTTGCGAAACCAGAGGTTCGCCACGTCGGTCAGGTAAAAGATTACGTTACCTAGCTTAATAGTGTCGTCCCATCTGTTATAACTGCTGACACGTTCATACGCCGACAACCAGTCGTCGACGTCTTGGTCAGCCGTGCCACTGAAGAGGCATGGATCACGCTGCCGTAGAACGCCAGAACACAGTACCGTGGTTGGTAGGGGCGCCGATGTCGAGGTGGTCTCGTCTGGCATGGTGGAAGCAGGGGTCAACGTGCGGCTTCTAAGTTCCAGGGTGGATGGGAACGTACCCAGCAGCACCTGCACCAATTGTAGGGGTGTGTTTATTCGGTGAACCCAGGTGATTCCAGCCGCTCAGGGGAGACTCGCAGCGAAGCGTCAGGCGTGGCGAAAGAGCAAGGCAGCGAACAACTTCTTCGTCCTTGAGAGTGGCAGCACGCGACGCATGTCAGTGGTTATATCGATGAAGATTACCACACTACATATTGTATAATGTTGTTTCTTTCGGTATTGTGTGCTGAGTTGCGTGTACCTCAGGGAGGTTTTGTTTTTGTCAAAGTGTATTTTACACCCACTCCTGCTTAAGGTTTTGCAATAAAGCCAGCAGTCTTCTGTAAATAAATAAATAAATAATATTGTATAATGTTGTTTCTTTCGGTATTGTGTGCTGAGTTGCGTGTAACTCAGGGAGGTTTTCTTTTTGTCAGTGTATTTTACACCCACTCCTGCTTAAGGCTTTGCAATAAAGCCAGCAGTCTTCTGTAAATAAATAAATAAATATTATTGTATAATGTTGTTTCTTTCGGTATTGTGTGCTGTTGCGTGTACCTCAGGGAGGTTTTCTTTTTGTCAAAGTGTATTTTACACCCACTCCTGCTTAAGGCTTTGCAATAAAGCCAGCAGTCTTCTGTAAATAAATAAATAAATAATATTCTGTATAATGTTGTTTCTTGTCGGGTATTGTGTGCTGAGTTGCGTGTACCTCAGGGAGGTTTTCTTTTTGTCAAAGTGTATTTTACACCCACACCTGCTTAAGGCTTTGCAATAAAGCCAGCAGTCTTCTGTAAATAAATAAATAAATAGATATTGTATAATGTTGTTTTCTTTCGGTATTGTGTGCTGAGTTGCGTGTACCTCAGGGAGGTTTTCTTTTTGTCAAAGTGTATTTTTACACCCACTCCTGCTTAAGGCTTTGCAATAAAGCCAGCAGTCTTCTGTAAAATAAATAATAAATAATATTGTATAATGTTGTTTCTTTCGGTATTATGTGCTGAGTTGCGTGTACCTCAGGAGGTTTTCTTTTTGTCAAAGTGTATTTTACACCCACTCCTGCTTAAGGCTTTGCAATAAAGCCAGCAGTCTTCTGTAAATAAATAAATAAATAATACTGTATAATGTTGTTTCTTTCGGTATTGTGTGCTGAGTTGCGTGTACCTCAGGGAGGTTTTCTTTTTGTCAAGTGTATTTTACACCCACTCCTGCTTAAGGCTTTGCAATAAAGCCAGCAGTCTTCTGTAAATAAATAAATAAATAATATTGTATAATGTTGTTTCTTTCGGTATTGTGTGCTGAGTTGCGTGTACCGAAGGGAGGTTTTGTTTTTATCAAAGTGTATTTTACACCCACTCCTGCTTAAGGCTTTGCAATGAAGCCAGCAGTCTTCTGTAAATAAATAAATAAATAATATTGTATAATGTTGTTTCTTTCGGTATTGATGTGCTGAGTTGCGTGTACCTCAGGGAGGTTTTCTTTTTGTCAAAGTGTATTTTACACCACTCCTGCTTAAGGCTTTGCAATAAAGCCAGCAGTCTTCTGTAAATAAATAAATAAATAATATTGTATAATGTTGTTTCTTTCGGTATTGTGTGCTGAGTTGCGTGTACCTCAGGGAGGTTTTGTTTTTGTCAAAGTGTATTTTACACCCACTCCTGCTTAAGGCTTTGCATAAAGCCAGCAGTCTTCTGTAAATAAATAAATAAATAATATTGTATAATGTTGTTTCTTTCGGTATTGTGTGCTGAGTTGCGTGTACCTCAGGGAGGTTTTCTTTTTGTCAAAGTGTATTTTACACCACTCCTGCTTAAGGCTTTGCAATAAAGCCAGCAGTCTTCTGTAAATAAATAAATAAATAATATTGTATACTGTTGTTTCTTTCGGTATTGTGTGCTGAGTTGCGGTGTACCTCAGGGAGGTTTTCTTTTAGTCAAAGTGTATTTTACACCCACTCCTGCTTAAGGCTTTGCAATAAAGCCAGCAGTCTTCTGTAAAATAAATAAATAAAAATATTTGTATAATGTTGTTTTCTTTCGGTATTGTGTGCTGAGTTGCGTGTACCTCAGGGAGGTTTTCTTTTTGTCAAAGTGTATTTTACACCCACTCCTGCTTAAGGCTTTGCAATAAAGCCAGCAGTCTTCTGTAAATAAATAAATAAATAATATTGTATAATGTTGTTTCTTCGGTATTGTGTGCTGAGTTGGCGTGTACCTCAGGGAGGTTTTCTTTTTGTCAAAGTGTATTTTACACCCACTCCTGCTTAAGGCTTTGCAATAAAGCCAGCAGTCTTCTGTAAATAAATAAATAAATAATATTGTATAATGTTGTTTCTTTCGGTATTGTGTGCTGAGTTGCGTGTACCTCAGGGAGGTTTTCTTTTTGTCAAAGTGTATTTTACACCCACTCCTGCTTAAGGCTTTGCAATAAAGCCAGCAGTCTTCTGTAAATAAATAAATAAAAATTTTGTATAATGTTGTTTCTTTCGGTATTGTGTGCTGAGTTGCGTGTACCTCAGGGAGGTTTTCTTTTTGTCAAAGTGTATTTTACACCCACTCCTGCTTAAGGCTTTGCAATAAAGCCAGCAGTCTTCTGTAAATAAATAAATAAATAATATTGTATAATGTTGTTTCTTTCGGTATTGTGTGCTGAGTTGCGTGTACCTCAGGGAGGTTTTCTTTTTATCAAAGTGTATTTTACACCCACTCCTGCTTAAGGCTTTGCAATAAAGCCAGCAGTCTTCTGTAAATAAATAAATAAATAATATTGTATATGGTTGTTTCTTTCGGTATTGTGTGCTGAGTTGCGTGTACCTCAGGGAGGTTTTCTTTTTGTCAAAGTGTATTTTACACCCACTCCTGCTTAAGGCTTTGCAATAAAGCCAGCAGTCTTCTGTAAATAAATAAATAAATAATATTGTATAATGTTGTTTCTTTCGGTATTGTGTGCTGAGTTGCGTGCACCTCAGGGAGGTTTTCTTTTTGTCAAAGTGTATTTTACACCCACTCCTGCTTAAGGCTTTGCAATAAAGCCAGCAGTCTTCTGTAAATAAATAAATAAATAATATTGTATAATGTTGTTTCTTTCGGTATTGTGTGCTGAGTTGCGTGCACCTCAGGGAGGTTTTCTTTTTGTCAAAGTGTATTTTACACCCACTCCTGCTTAAGGCTTTGCAATAAAGCCAGCAGTCTTCTGTAAATAAATAAATAAATAATATTGTATAATGTTGTTTCTTTCGGTATTGTGTGCTGAGTTGCGTGTACCTCAGGGAGGTTTTGTTTTTGTCAAAGTGTATTTTACACCCACTCCTGCTTAAGGTTTTGCAATAAAGCCAGCAGTCTTCTGTAAATAAATAAATAAATAATATTGTATAATGTTGTTTCTTTCGGTATTGTGTGCTGAGTTGCGTGTACCTCAGGCAGGTTTTCTTTTTGTCAAAGTGTATTTTACCCCCACTCCTGCTTAAGGCTTTGCAATAAAGCCAGCAGTCTTCTGTAAATAAATAAATAAATAATATTGTATAATGTTGTTTCTTTCGGTATTGTGTGCTGAGTTGCGTGTACCTCAGGGAGGTTTTGTTTTTGTCAGAGTGTATTTTACACCCACTCCTGCTTAAGGCTTTGCAATAAAGCCAGCAGTCTTCTGTAAATAAATAAATAAATAATATTGTATAATGTTGTTTCTTTCGGTATTGTGTGCTGAGTTGCGTGTACCTCAGGGAGGTTTTGTTTTTGTCAAAGTGTATTTTACACCCACTCCTGCTTAAGGCTTTGCAATAAAGCCAGCAGTCTTCTGTAAATAAATAAATAAATAATATTGTATAATGTTGTTTCTTTCGGTATTGTGTGCTGAGTTGCGTGTACCTCAGGGAGGTTTTCTTTTTGTCAAAGTGTATTTTACACCCACTCCTGCTTAAGGCTTTGCAATAAAGCCAGCAGTCTTCTGTAAATAAATAAATAATATTGTATAATGTTGTTTCTTTCGGTATTGTGTGCTGAGTTGCGTGTACCTCAGGGAGGTTTTCTTTTTGTCAAAGTGTATTTTACACCCACTCCTGCTTAAGGCTTTGCAATAAAGCCAGCAGTCTTCTGTAAATAAATAAATAAATAATATTGTATAATGTTGTTTCTTTCGGTATTGTGTGCTGAGTTGCGTGTACCTCAGGGAGGTTTTCTTTTTGTCAAAGTGTATTTTACACCCACTCCTGCTTAAGGCTTTGCAATAAAGCCAGCAGTCTTCTGTAAATAAATAAATAAATAATATTGTATAATGTTGTTTCTTTCGGTATTGTGTGCTGAGTTGCGTGTACCTCAGGGAGGTTTTGTTTTTGTCAAAGTGTATTTTACACCCACTCCTGCTTAAGGCTTTGCAATAAAGCCAGCAGTCTTCTGTAAATAAATAAATAAATAATATTGTATAATGTTGTTTCTTTCGGTATTGTGTGCTGAGTTGCGTGTACCTCAGGGAGGTTTTGTTTTTGTCAAAGTGTATTTTACACCCACTCCTGCTTAAGGCTTTGCAATAAAGCCAGCAGTCTTCTGTAAATAAATAAATAAATAATATTGTATAATGTTGTTTCTTTCGGTATTGTGTGCTGAGTTGCGTGTACCTCAGGGAGGTTTTCTTTTTGTCAAAGTGTATTTTACACCCACTCCTGCTTAAGGCTTTGCAATAAAGCCAGCAGTCTTCTGTAAATAAATAAATAAATAATATTGTATAATGTTGTTTCTTTCGGTATTGTGTGCTGAGTTGCGTGTACCTCAGGGAGGTTTTCTTTTTGTCAAAGTGTATTTTACACCCACTCCTGCTTAAGGCTTTGCAATAAAGCCAGCAGTCTTCTGTAAATAAATAAATAAATAATATTGTATAATGTTGTTCCTTTCGGTATTGTGTGCTGAGTTGCGTGTACCTCAGGGAGGTTTTCTTTTTGTCAAAGTGTATTTTACACCCACTCCTGCTTAAGGCTTTGCAATAAAGCCAGCAGTCTTCTGTAAATAAATAAATAAATAATATTGTATAATGTTGTTCCTTTCGGTATTTTGTGCTGAGTTGCGTGTACCTCAGGGAGGTTTTCTTTTTGTCAAAGTGTATTTTACACCCACTCCTGCTTAAGGCTTTGCAATAAAGCCAGCAGTCTTCTGTAAATAAATAAATAAATAATATTGTATAATGTTGTTTCTTTCGGTATTGTGTGCTGAGTTGCGTGTACCTCAGGGAGGTTTTCTTTTTGTCAAAGTGTATTTTACACCCACTCCTGCTTAAGGCTTTGCAATAAAGCCAGCAGTCTTCTGTAAATAAATAAATAATATTGTATAATGTTGTTTCTTTCGGTATTGTGTGCTGAGTTGCGTGTACCTCAGGGAGGTTTTCTTTTTGTCAAAGTGTATTTTACACCCACTCCTGCTTAAGGCTTTGCAATAAAGCCAGCAGTCTTCTGTAAATAAATAATATTGTATAATGTTGTTTCTTTCGGTATTGTGTGCTGAGTTGCGTCTACCTCAGGGAGGTTTTGTTTTTGTCAAAGTGTATTTTACACCCACTCCTGCTTAAGGCTTTGCAATAAAGCCAGCAGTCTTCTGTAAATAAATAAATAAATAATATTGTATAATGTTGTTTCTTTCGGTATTGTGTGCTGAGTTGCGTGTACCTCAGGGAGGTTTTCTTTTTGTCAAAGTGTATTTTACACCCACTCCTGCTTAAGGCTTTGCAATAAAGCCAGCAGTCTTCTGTAAATAAATAAATAAATAATATTGTATAATGTTGTTTCTTTCGGTATTGTGTGCTGAGTTGCATGTACCTCAGGGAGGTTTTGTTCTTGTCAAAGTGTATTTTACACCCACTCCTGCTTAAGGCTTTGCAATAAAGCCAGCAGTCTTCTGTAAATAAATAAATAAATAATATTGTATAATGTTGTTTCTTTCGGTATTGTGTGCTGAGTTGCGTGTACCTCAGGGAGGTTTTGTTCTTGTCAAAGTGTATTTTACACCCACTCCTGCTTAAGGCTTTGCAATAAAGCCAGCAGTCTTCTGTAAATAAATAAATAAATAATATTGTATAATGTTGTTTCTTTCGGTATTGTGTGCTGAGTTGCGTGTACCTCAGGGAGGTTTTCTTTTTGTCAAAGTGTATTTTACACCCACTCCTGCTTAAGGCTTTGCAATAAAGCCAGCAGTCTTCTGTAAATAAATAAATAAATATTATTGTATAATGTTGTTTCTTTCGGTATTGTGTGCTGAGTTGCGCGTACCTCAGGGAGGTTTTGTTTTTGTCAAAGTGTATTTTACACCCACTCCTGCTTAAGGCTTTGCAATAAAGCCAGCAGTCTTCTGTAAATAAATAAATAAATAATATTGTATAATGTTGTTTCTTTCGGTATTGTGTGCTGAGTTGCGTGTACCTCAGGGAGGTTTTCTTTTTGTCAAAGTGTATTTTACACCCACTCCTGCTTAAGGCTTTGCAATAAAGCCAGCAGTCTTCTGTAAATAAATAAATAAATATTATTGTATAATGTTGTTTCTTTCGGTATTGTGTGCTGAGTTGCGCGTACCTCAGGGAGGTTTTCTTTTTGTCAAAGTGTATTTTACACCCACTCCTGCTTAAGGCTTTGCAATAAAGCCAGCAGTCTTCTGTAAATAAATAAATAAATAATATTGTATAATGTTGTTTCTTTCGGTATTGTGTGCTGAGTTGCGTGTACCTCAGGGAGGTTTTCTTTTTGTCAAAGTGTATTTTACACCCACTCCTGCTTAAGGCTTTGCAATAAAGCCAGCAGTCTTCTGTAAATAAATAAATAAATAATATTGTATAATGTTGTTCCTTTCGGTATTGTGTGCTGAGTTGCGTGTACCTCAGGGAGGTTTTCTTTTTGTCAAAGTGTATTTTACACCCACTCCTGCTTAAGGCTTTGCAATAAAGCCAGCAGTCTTCTGTAAATAAATAAATAAATAATATTGTATAATGTTGTTCCTTTCGGTATTTTGTGCTGAGTTGCGTGTACCTCAGGGAGGTTTTCTTTTTGTCAAAGTGTATTTTACACCCACTCCTGCTTAAGGCTTTGCAATAAAGCCAGCAGTCTTCTGTAAATAAATAAATAAATAATATTGTATAATGTTGTTTCTTTCGGTATTGTGTGCTGAGTTGCGTGTACCTCAGGGAGGTTTTCTTTTTGTCAAAGTGTATTTTACACCCACTCCTGCTTAAGGCTTTGCAATAAAGCCAGCAGTCTTCTGTAAATAAATAAATAAATAATATTGTATAATGTTGTTTCTTTCGGTATTGTGTGCTGAGTTGCGTGTACCTCAGGGAGGTTTTCTTTTTGTCAAAGTGTATTTTACACCCACTCCTGCTTAAGGCTTTGCAATAAAGCCAGCAGTCTTCTGTAAATAAATAAATAATATTGTATAATGTTGTTTCTTTCGGTATTGTGTGCTGAGTTGCGTGTACCTCAGGGAGGTTTTCTTTTTGTCAAAGTGTATTTTACACCCACTCCTGCTTAAGGCTTTGCAATAAAGCCAGCAGTCTTCTGTAAATAAATAAATAAATAATATTGTATAATGTTGTTTCTTTCGGTATTGTGTGCTGAGTTGCGTGTACCTCAGGGAGGTTTTGTTTTTGTCAAAGTGTATTTTACATCCACTCCTGCTTAAGGCTTTGCAATAAAGCCAGCAGTCTTCTGTAAATAAATAAATAAATAATATTGTATAATGTTGTTTCTTTCGGTATTGTGTGCTGAGTTGCGTGTACCTCAGGGAGGTTTTGTTTTTGTCAAAGTGTATTTTACACCCACTCCTGCTTAAGGCTTTGCAATAAAGCCAGCAGTCTTCTGTAAATAAATAAATAAATAATATTGTATAATGTTGTTTCTTTCGGTATTGTGTGCTGAGTTGCGTGTCCCTCAGGGAGGTTTTGTTTTTGTCAAAGTGTATTTTACACCCACTCCTGCTTAAGGCTTTGCAATAAAGCCAGCAGTCTTCTGTAAATAAATAAATAAATAATATTGTATAATGTTGTTTCTTTCGGTATTGTGTGCTGAGTTGCGTGTACCTCAGGGAGGTTTTGTTTTTGTCAAAGTGTATTTTACACCCACTCCTGCTTAAGGCTTTGCAATAAAGCCAGCAGTCTTCTGTAAATAAATAAATAAATAATATTGTATAATGTTGTTTCTTTCGGTATTGTGTGCTGAGTTGCGTGTACCTCAGGGAGGTTTTCTTTTTGTCAAAGTGTATTTTACACCCACTCCTGCTTAAGGCTTTGCAATAAAGCCAGCAATCTTCTGTAAATAAATAAATAAATAATATTGTATAATGTTGTTTCTTTCGGTATTGTGTGGTGAGTTGCGTGTACCTCAGGGAGGTTTTGTTTTTGTCAAAGTGTATTTTACACCCACTCCTGCTTAAGGCTTTGCAATAAAGCCAGCAGTCTTCTGTAAATAAATAAATAATATTGTATAATGTTGTTTCTTTCGGTATTGTGTGCTGAGTTGCGTGTACCTCAGGGAGGTTTTCTTTTTGTCAAAGTGTATTTTACACCCACTCCTGCTTAAGGCTTTGCAATAAAGCCAGCAGTCTTCTGTAAATAAATAAATAAATAATAT
The DNA here is from genome assembly GCF_055883805.1 of Amblyomma maculatum. Lineage (NCBI taxonomy): Eukaryota > Metazoa > Arthropoda > Arachnida > Ixodida > Ixodidae > Amblyomma > Amblyomma maculatum. The sequence goes on from NC_139344.1 coordinate 498,376,742, forward strand.
TGTATAATGTTGTTTCTTTCGGTATTGTGTGCTGAGTTGCGTGTACCTCAGGGAGGTTTTCTTTTTGTCAAAGTGTATTTTACACCCACTCCTGCTTAAGGCTTTGCAATAAAGCCAGCAGTCTTCTGTAAATAAATAAATAAATAATATTGTATAATGTTGTTTCTTTCGGTAATGTGTGCTGAGTTGCGTGTACCTCAGGGAGGTTTTCTTTTTGTCAAAGTGTATTTTACACCCACTCCTGCTTAAGGCTTTGCAATAAAGCCAGCAGTCTTCTGTAAATAAATAAATAAATAATATTGTATAATGTTGTTTCTTTCGGTATTGTGTGCTGAGTTGCGTGTACCTCAGGGAGGTTTTCTTTTTGTCAAAGTGTATTTTACACCCACTCCTGCTTAAGGCTTTGCAATAAAGCCAGCAGTCTTCTGTAAATAAATAAATAAATAATATTGTATAATGTTGTTTCTTTCGGTATTGTGTGCTGAGTTGCGTGTACCTCAGGGAGGTTTTCTTTTTGTCAAAGTGTATTTTACACCCACTCCTGCTTAAGGCTTTGCAATAAAGCCAGCAGTCTTCTGTAAATAAATAAATAAATAATATTGTATAATGTTGTTTCTTTCGGTATTGTGTGCTGAGTTGCGTGTACCTCAGGGAGGTTTTCTTTTTGTCAAAGTGTATTTTACACCCACTCCTGCTTAAGGCTTTGCAATAAAGCCAGCAGTCTTCTGTAAATAAATAAATAAATAATATTGTATAATGTTGTTTCTTTCGGTATTGTGTGCTGAGTTGCGTGTACCTCAGGGAGGTTTTGTTTTTGTCAAAGTGTATTTTACACCCACTCCTGCTTAAGGCTTTGCAATAAAGCCAGCAGTCTTCTGTAAATAAATAAATAAATAATATTGTATAATGTTGTTTCTTTCGGTATTGTGTGCTGAGTTGCGTGTACCTCAGGGAGGTTTTCTTTTGTCAAAGTGTATTTTACACCCACTCCTGCTTAAGGCTTTGCAATAAAGCCAGCAGTCTTCTGTAAATAAATAAATAAATAATATTGTATAATGTTGTTTCTTTCGGTATTTTGTGCTGAGTTGCGTGTACCTCAGGGAGGTTTTCTTTTTGTCAAAGTGTATTTTACACCCACTCCTGCTTAAGGCTTTGCAATAAAGCCAGCAGTCTTCTGTAAATAAATAAATAAATAATATTGTATAATGTTGTTTCTTTCGGTATTGTGTGCTGAGTTGCGTGTACCTCAGGGAGGTTTTCTTTTTGTCAAAGTGTATTTTACACCCACTCCTGCTTAAGGCTTTGCAATAAAGCCAGCAGTCTTCTGTAAATAAATAAATAAATAATATTGTGTAATGTTGTTTCTTTCGGTATTGTGTGCTGAGTTGCGTGTACCTCAGGGAGGTTTTGTTTTTGTCAAAGTGTATTTTCCACCCACTCCTGCTTAAGGCTTTGCAATAAAGCCAGCAGTCTTCTGTAAATAAATAAATAAATAATATTGTATAATGTTGTTTCTTTCGGTATTGTGTGCTGAGTTGCGTGTACCTCAGGGAGGTTTTGTTTTTGTCAAAGTGTATTTTACACCCACTCCTGCTTAAGGCTTTGCAATAAAGCCAGCAATCTTCTGTAAATAAATAAATAAATAATATTGTATAATGTTGTTTCTTTCGGTATTGTGTGCTGAGTTGCGTGTACCTCAGGGAGGTTTTCTTTTTGTCAAAGTGTATTTTACACCCACTCCTGCTTAAGGCTTTGCAATAAAGCCAGCAGTCTTCTGTAAATAAATAAATAAATAATATTGTATAATGTTGTTTTTTTCGGTATTGTGTGCTGAGTTGCGTGTACCTCAGGGAGGTTTTGTTTTTGTCAAAGTGTATTTTACACCCACTCTTGCTTAAGGCTTTGCAATAAAGCCAGCAGTCTTCTGTAAATAAATAAATAAATAATATTGTATAATGTTCTTTCTTTAGGTATTGTGTGCTGAGTTGCGTGTACCTCAGGGAGGTTTTCTTTTTGTCAAAGTGTATTTTACACCCACTCCTGCTTAAGGCTTTGCAATAAAGCCAGCAGTCTTCTGTAAATAAATAAATAAATAATATTGTATAATGTTGTTTCTTTCGGTATTGTGTGCTGAGTTGCGTGTACCTCAGGGAGGTTTTCTTTTTGTCAAAGTGTATTTTACACCCACTCCTGCTTAAGGCTTTGCAATAAAGCCAGCAGTCTTCTGTAAATAAATAAATAAATAATATTGTATAATGTTGTTTCTTTCGGTATTGTGTGCTGAGTTGCGTGTACCTCAGGGAGGTTTTCTTTTTGTCAAAGTGTATTTTACACCCACTCCTGCTTAAGGCTTTGCAATAAAGCCAGCAGTCTTCTGTAAATAAATAAATAAATAATATTGTATAATGTTGTTTCTTTCGGTATTGTGTGCTGAGTTGCGTGTACCTCAGGGAGGTTTTCTTTTTGTCAAAGTGTATTTTACACCCACTCCTGCTTAAGGCTTTGCAATAAAGCCAGCAGTCTTCTGTAAATAAATAAATAAATAATATTGTATAATGTTGTTTCTTTCGGTATTGTGTGCTGAGTTGCGTGTACCTCAGGGAGGTTTTCTTTTTGTCAAAGTGTATTTTACACCCACTCCTGCTTAAGGCTTTGCAATAAAGCCAGCAGTCTTCTGTAAATAAATAAACAAACACCACTATAAATGTGGCAATAGAACTGCAGGGGGTACCGCCAAAAACAGGGACTCCTAATGCAGTTTCTACTCACGCAAGACTCCACACCCGATATATTAGCCTTACAGGAAACTAACACAACACCGACACTCAGGGGATATACGTGCTATGATACCGGACGCACGGCAAGTGCAACGACCCCCGTCCGCCTTAGACGTGAGGCCCGAGGAATTAAGAGCGTTCATGCAGCACGTGGAGAATTTCACGTTTCGCATCAAAGAAGAGTTTCGCCAAACTCATGCAAGATTAGATGCTATATATGTCAAAACCAACCCATTAGAACAGAAAGTCACGTTAATAGAGCAAAACGTTGCGTGACAGGACCACGTCAAAAGCCAAAATACGCGACAAATAACAAACTAGGCACGAGACAGGCTGACACAAGAGCGCCGTTTCGTCACTGAAGGCTCCAATCCGAACAACGCCCAAAGGCATGGCTAAACAAACACCACTATAAATCTGGCAATGGAACTGCAGGGGGTACCGCCAAAAACAGACACCTAATGCAGTTTCTACTCACGCAACACTCCACACCCGATATATTAGCTTTACAGGAAACTAACACGACACCGACACTCAGGCGATATACGAGCTATGATACCGGACGCACGGCAACCCTGGTGAGCAAAACGTTGGTAACCATAGCACCTGACCCGATTCCCAACACGAAAATTGAGCACTTAGTGACGGAAATTATTCCCAGAAAGAAGCACAAGGAAAAGAGCGTCTTTCTCGTAAACCTCTATAGCTCGCCTCATCAGCGGGACGCGAATTTTCATAAACTCTTTCGAGGGGCCAGCAAACATGCTAAAAGCAACACGCTGCTCATTGTAGGTGACTATAACGCTCGCGGACAGCAATGGGGATACCCACAAATAATCAGAAAGGTATAGAGGTCGAGGATGCGGCGGAAGCGATCCAATGTACCCTCTTAACAGACGAAACTCAACCCACGCGCCTTGGCAATTCTGTCTGCCAGGATACGTGTCCGGACTTAACTTTTGCCAGGGGGCGAAACATGCAACGTGGGAGAATCTGCTGCAGAATCTAGGCAGTGGCCATTATATCTTGAAGATCACGATAACAGCCACCAACATAAAGCGCGAGCTTGGCACGGCCAAGATCACCAACTGGCCGGCCTTCGGCGTGGCATGCACGGACCTGGAAGGGGGGATTATTTCCATAGATGATTGGTGTCAACAATTCAAAGACATCCAGAAGCAGTACACTCAGGAAGTGGATCGCACCGAGCAAACACCAGAGGTCGACCCTCGGCTCCTCAGGCTATGGGAGGCACGCCGAGGGCTCACCAAGCGCTGGAAGAAGCAGCGCTTTAACAGGAAACTCAAGCTGAAGATTGCAGAAGTCACCAAGATAGCGGAGGAGCACGCAGCCCAACTGGCCAGGCAGAGCTGGCAGCAGTTCAGTAGCTCGCTGAACGGCACCCTCAGCACGGCCAAAACGTGGCGTATACTCAACACCCTCCTCGACCCTATCCAAACCAGGGCCGAAAGCGGGAAAGCTATCCGCAGACTCACCCACACCTTCGAGGGTACGGAGAAGGAACTGTTAGATAAAGTAAAAGAGAAATACTACGGCACGACCTTGCCTGCAGCATACCCGAAACCATACTTGGGAAGACCGAACACCCACCTGGACAGGCCGATCACCAGGGAAGAAGTGTTCGCTGCCATAAAGGTATGCACGCGCAACACGGCGGCGGGTGCAGACAAGATCCATAATGCACTCATACGCAACCTCAGCGACGGGGCGGTCGACCAATTGACAACCTTCCTCAACGGGCACTGGGCCGCAGGAACGGTTCCTGAAGAGTGGAAGCGTGCAGCGGTCGTAATGATCCCAAAACCAGGTAAGAAACTCCAGATAGAAAACCTCCGACCTATCTCACTCACCTCCTGCCTAGGCAAGCTCTATGAGCGTGTCGTTACTCGGAGGCTCCAAACACACATGGAGGATGAAGACCTGTACCCCCACAGCATGTTCGGCAGCCGAGCTCACCTCTCCACACCCAGGACGTCCTCATACAACTCAAAGAGGAAGTCCTCACCAATGTCCCGAGCACTGGCGAGAACGCGGTCATGGCCCTTGACATTAAAGGGGCCTTTGACAACGTTAGCCACGCGGCTGTAATGGAAGGACTCGACAACCTCCACTGTGGCGAGAAGATTCACAGCTAGGTGAAGGCCTTTCTCTCCAACCGAACTGCAACGGTTGGGCTCGGAAACCTTCGCAGCGATAAATTCTCGACCGCCAACAAAGGCACGCCTCAAGGGTCCGTCATCTCGCCACTACTTTTCAACGTGGCTATGATCGGACTCGCTAGACAACTTGAGAAGATCGAAGGAATACAGCACGCCATGTATGCTGACGACTTCATGATTTGGGTTACCTCCGGGTCGCTCGGCCAGAAAGAAGAACGACTGCAAGCAGCGGCTACCTGCGTAGAAGAATATGTCCGTGCACGAGGTCTCGCCTGCTCCACAGAAAAATCCGAACTCTTGCGAGTTGACAAAGGGAGACACAAAGAAAGGACCCTCAATGTCTCCCTCGAAGGACGGCTACTTCCCGAACGAGACAAGATACGAGTCTGTGGAAATGCGGCCATACGCTCGGCCTTCTCAAGCAATCGACCCCTCAGGTCGCCAGGATGATCACGCGTGTGTCGCAGAAGCGAAGCGGTATGCGAGAGGGGGATACCCTGTGCCTGGTTCTGAGTCCGGTACTCAGTCGCGTAGTCTACGCCCTCCCGTATTTCAAACTCAACACAGAAGAAGTGGAAAGTGCAGATATCATCATCCGCAAAGCTTACAAGACAGCCCTGCACCTACCAATGAACACCTCTAACGCAAAACTACTAGCTCTTGGTGTTCACAACACTTTCGAAGAGATCAAAGAAGCCCAACTGGTCACGCAGATAGCCAGGCTCTAGCAGACTCCTACGGGGCGCTCGCTTCTTAGGCTACTGGGGCTAGGTGCAACTGCGGAAATCTAGAATCGTACTGCGAGCATACCGGACGCAAATCGCCAGACGCTAAAGGTTAGCTCCCTTCCCCGGAACATGGACCCCAACTTGCATGTGGCCCGTAGAGCAGCCCGGGCGAAGTATGTACAAATAAATTTAGCTACAAGATCCACAACGGTATACACGGACGCGGCTCCGTATACAGGAAGCTCACATAATAGCGCAGTGGCGGTAGCTATTGATTCCAACCTAAAGGAAATAGCTAGCGCCTCAATCAGGGAATGCACGGCAACCGAAGGGGACGAGCGGGCCGTTGCTCTTGCGGTGGTAGCCGAGTATCGAAGCAACACGTCTCTTACCATTCTTACAAATTCGAGAGAAACGTGCCGTAACTACAGGAACGGCCGCATAGGTCGCGCCGCGCTCAGGCTCCTCCAGAGCGCGACCCCTTCAAAAGTCAAACACAACATCTACTGGGTGCCAGGACACACCGACATAGCGGGGAACGAACGCGCTGATCAGGTAGCTCGAGGGTACACGAGCCGAGCTTCCTCCCAATCGGACGATCTACCCGAGCGAGTCGGCCCTACGTACTCAGACATTCTGAACTACTATAAAGGGGTACGGATCCGCTATCCGCCGCTTCATCGGGATCTAAAACAACAAGAGGCAGTGTACTGACGAAGACTGCAGACAGGAACATTCCCTAACCTGCATATCCTAAGCAAAATTTACCCTTCACAATATCGAGACACCTGCCCATGGTGTGGTAGCAAACCTTCGTTATACCACATCACGTGGCAATGTAGAAATAACGATAGCTTTCGCAAAGACCCGAGTGCGGAACAGTGGGAGAGCCAGTGGCGATTTGGATTGCCAAATAGGTCTAATTGAGCACGCCCAGCGAGCAGCGAAGCTCAGCGGAGCCCTGGAATAGGGGCACCGACCCTGTGAGAAGACGGAAGATGGACCTCTTCTGCTACTAGCACAAGACCTTCCTAGAGAAACTAACGTATTTCCTATCCTATTCTATCCTATCCTATAAAAGGACTACTTGTGGCGCCAAAAGGCACTCTTCTCATGCGCCAGACCTCTATATTACCCTCTGATGAGCCCTCACATGTAGCAGTAATCGCAGAGCGTCGCGGTCCTCACTTTTGACGCCAATCTGAAGGAAGACTTTTTCGATGTTGGCGGTCAATGCAATTTTGTGGCATCGAAAATTCAGAATAAGCCGCAGCAGGTCGGGGTTTAGGTTCAGGCCGGTGCTGAGGGTATCGTTAAGTGACAAGCAGCCTTGTGCTTTCGAAGGTGCATTGAACACTATGCGAACTTTGGTGGTAGAGCTCTCTGAACGGAAAACTGTGATAAAGCATATAATACACTCGAGACAAGGTGCTGTCGATTTGGTCGGCTGTAACCATTTCAGCAAAGCCTTTATCTAGGTAGTGACGGATGGCTGCATCATAGACCATTAGTCTGCTCTTGTTGGGTCTCAGACGCCGCATCAGCTTGGCCAGGCGTTCTCTTGCTGCAACTTCGTTGCTGGCTAGCCCTTGGTCAAGTGCCTTCCACGGGAGGCTCGCCTCGTATCACCCATCGGTCAGTCAGAGAACGAGTAACCTTCTCTCACCTGCTGCTCCTCGCTTCCAATTAGGCAGCTGCTTGAGGAGTTACCGAGGCCGTCCAGCTCCCAGAACGCTCGATGTTCGTCGGAGAGGTTGGCGTTACTGTCACAGACGCTGGTGCGCAGAACGGCAATGCTTTAACACGACACACTTGAAGCAGACAGTGGTATCGGCCCTTGCAAAGTCCAGCCGAAGTCAGTCTTGAGCACAACCAAGGCCCCTTGCACTTTCTTTACTTTTGCGTGCACAACAGTCCAATAATAATCAGAGCCTATTAGATCTTCGATGCCTTGTGTGAATAGGCGAGTTGGTGAGATGGAGACATCCGCTAATTTCAAATCAGCCATCTGACTAATCTCAACAGCATTTTCTGGAAGCAGCAGTTGGTCGGAGCAGATTTCTTCAATTTCGAGGGCTTCGATGCTGTGCTCCTTGCGGTCGTACTGGCTTCCTAGCCGGAGCTCCACTCGGCGTCGTTTTTTCTTCATAACGTTGGCCGAGCCGCCGAAAGGGTAAATGGTCACTTCTTCTTCACCGGTCACATCAAGATCCAGTATTCGCGAGAGCTTTTTTGCTGTAAATGATCTTTGACTGCCTCCATCAAACAGGCAGCGAGCGAGGCGTTTTCTTTTCGGTCCGTTGACCCACACCTGCGCCGTCTGCAGCAGCACGGCATTTTTATTGCTTTTGCTAAGCGACGCTGTCGGGTGCAACCCAGTAGCGGTCTCGCCCTCGGCGTTCGGTGCTTTTGGATCACAAAGCGAGGTGATATGTCGTCGGCCGCACTTCGCACAACATAGTGTCCAATTCTTACACCCTTTCGTCGTGTGCCCCTTCTTCGCACATCGGCAGCACCTCCCTTTCGCAGTTTTCTTCTCATCAATCGATATCGGAGCATTGCAATCTGCAACCTCATGCCTCTCTGAAGCGCAGAAAGGGCATCTTTCCTTGCTCAATTTGGCACCCACTTGGAGGCTGGCCGCTGAGCCCTTGCCGTAGACGCTGCTGGGACGCCGTTCACTGGCGCGGTCAGGTCGCGTTTGCTGAGTAGCGTTCGTGCTTCCTCTGTGTACCTTTTCTCTGCTCTCCACTTCCAGGCGAACTGATTGCAAAATGGCTTGGAGACTCGAGCTCTCGAGCACGTCCTTGTCTGCGCTGTGGGCCTTATGGTACTCAACAGCCCAATCGGCCGGTAATACTCGAAGCAAAGCCGCGCACAGCATCGCACCATAGCTGTCCGAATTGACACCTAAAGTTTCAAGTCCTGCGATGTTTCGCTGAACATGATCGTGGAGGCATCGCAGCGCGTTCACGTCACTAAGAGCTCTAACCTGGGGAAGGTTAACCAGCTGCGTAAGGTGTTTTTGCACGAGCACGCTCTGACGCCCGAAACGCTCTTGGAGTGTATTTACAGCATAGTCGTAATTCTTCTCCGTCGCTTGGACGCAGGTCAAAGCGGCCGCCGCCTTTCATGTCAACGCTGTCCGCAGGTACAACTTTTCTATGCTGGTCAGGCCGTTATTCTCGTGGACTGCTTGCCGGAATTGTTGTCAGAACGGTTGCCAGCCAAGCTTGTTGCCGCTGAATTTCTGAAGCTCCAGCTTAGGCAACCTCAGTTGTCCCAAACGGGACGCAGGTAATTTGAACGCGGTTTCTTCTGCATTCGATGTGCTTGTTGCACCGTTAGAATTTGTTTCACTGAAACGCCGAAGCCTTGTCCGCATTCGTGTCCTGAGAGCTTGGCACTGACGAACACCTTTGTATTCTTTCGCGAGGCCTTCGTCACACACATGCGGCTCAATCAAGGCATCTAACAGTTTCAAATCTCTCGAAACAATGTCCAACTCACCTGATATTTCCGCAAGGAGATCTTGTTACTGGGGGGCCGAAGTCATCCGCCGTCGTTAGTCGCTCAAGCTCCTCGTTGAGTCGGTTCAGTTCGGCGCGCGTAACTTCTCTGTTTGTTTGGAGACACTCCATCGCTGTCGTCCGTTGCAGTTGTTCTTCGCTGACTCCCGGATTTTGGCACCAAAATATATGTTCGTTATTCAAAGACGTTGGGGGGAACTGTTAAAACAACAACATGAATTTCAATTCTCCAAACTTCACTCACAAACACACTGGTCGGAGAGCGTCTATATGCACAACCGTACTGCTCCGTAAATGCTGAGTGTCTCTTAGAAGGGAGCGCTCCTTCCGCGCGTCACCCACCGACCACACCACACAACACACGCGCACACAGCCGTACCCCGCGGTAAAGAATGGGTGATTCCAGTCCGTGTACGTCCATCCCCCGTTGTCAGGGGGAAGGCCCAAATGTCGTACTGTGAAGACTGCAGTAGCGGAGGCAGCACCCGGAATAGTCAACATATTCTCAGCAGTTTTCTATCACCTGGTTGATGGTATGCATATCATCGATAGTAGAGTACCATTTCCGACAACCTGCTTGATCCTTGGCTTGATTGCAGTATAAGGTCCTAATTCTAACAGCGATTAGCGATTACTGTACGAAATGCATCCACCGGTTGAAGTTAAGCATACGAAGTGCATCCAGCAATCAAATTAGGTGTTTTAAGTGCCTCCACCAGCTGAAATTGAGCATATGAAGAATGTCCAATGAGAAATTATGTGTATGAAGTGCATCCACCAGTTTAAACTAGCTGTACGAAGTATGTCCGATGAGCAATTAGCTGTATGATGTGCGACCATCAGATGAAATTAGGTGTACGAAGTGTGTCCACTGTAGCCGCTTGAAGGGACGACGCGTACAGCAGCACGGTCAGTGCAAGAATGACCACGTTTATTGCCAGCACAGTTTATAAAGGCACGAACACGCGCGCTGTCTCTACTGCGCATCACTGATACGCATCGGCGCTGATAACACTCACTACACGTGTCCGATACATCCTCCCTTGGGACGAACAAAAATTACACACTTGTAAAAATATAACCAGCGATCACAACTATGGCACTTGATTGAATTGCTCGTCATAGTGTAACTTCTTTGGGGGCCGGGTGCTACGAGTTGACCTTCTCACAGGGGGTGGCGATGGGATGCTCGGCGGAGAATCACGGCCACTTGCTGGTAGCGTCGATCCCATGCTGTTTTGTGAAGAGACTCCCGAGGATTGTGCAATTGGTTCAGCTCCGCTCGTAGGCTGCTGTGTCCGGGAGCCTGTGCAACTTTCCTCGTCGTCATCGCTTTCACTACTGCTATACCGCTCCTTTGTCGTAATCAGATGCCGGCGGTTTCGCCGCGACATGCGATGATCTTGGGTTTTTACCAGGTATGATTGTGGAGCGCTTTCAGCAATGACCTTCGCCTTGCGTGGCGAACCCGCAGCATCCTGAAGCCGCACTGTTGCTCCTCCAGGTAGTACAGCCAAAGGCTTTCCAGCCCTGGCTTAGCGGTGTTTCCTCACTTTGCGGCGGGATACCCTGCCGAAGTCAGGAAGGTTAGAACGAAGGTGCCTTCTCTGAAGGAGCTCACCCGGAGAATGGCCATCTTCGAGTGGTGCAGAGCGGTATGCTAGGAGACCGAGCCAGAAGTCGTCCCTCACCTCGATGGTCTTTTTCAGGATACGCTTGACGACCTGCACACGCTTTTCAGCCAAGCCGTTGGACTGCGGATAACGGGGACTCGAGGTTATGTGATGAAAGTCGTACGTTTTAGCAAACAGGGCAAATTCGCGGCTCGAGAACTGGGGTCCCTTATCCGTACAGACTTCCACTGGTACACCGTACCTGGCGAACATGGCACTAAGGGCTGCAAGTGTAGATTCCGCGGTTGTGTCTTCTAGAATGTCGACCTCAGGAAAATTGGAAAAGGCATCATAAGCAACCACGTACGACTTGCCCGCATACAAAAAGATGTCCACTCCAACCCTGTACTAAGCACATTTCGGAACTGGTCGCATCAGAAGTGGTTCCTGTGGCTGTCTGTACGCGTATTTTCTGCACGTTGCGCAGCTTTCTACACGGGTAGCGATGGCTCCATTCATACCAGGCCAAAATGCCAGTTTTCGCGCCCTCTCCTTGCACTTTTGCAACCCGAGGTGACCCGCATGAATCCTTTCCAGCATTAGTCGTCGCATACTCTTCGGAATTACAACTTTTGCACCCTTTAGTACAACTCCATTTACGACAGATAGTTCTTTCGAAAATGGCTTGAGTTCACCTGTCACCGGCTGCCCGCTCACCAAGCATGCAATCACTGTCTGCAGGTAGGCATCTCGACAAGTTTCCAGCTGCAGTGACCGTTGTGTTTCGGGGGTGACCATGTAGCCCAAGGACTGGAGCGCATGAACCTCAACATCATTTATTGCGCGAACTTGGTCTTCGCCCTGTTCCACCGTTGACCGTGACAAGATGTCAGCGAGCAGCAGCTGCTTTCCTGGAATATACTGCAAGATAAAGTCATATTTTAGCAAACGCAAAAAGAATCGTTGCACTCGCGGTGGCATGTCAGCAATTTCTTTCCGCGCTATCGCCACCAGCGGCTTGTGATCAGTTTCGATAAGCACCTTTCTTTCGTACACAAACTCGTGAAACCTTTCGCAGCCAAAACATATTCCAAGCGCTTCTTTTTCGATTTATGCATAGTTCTTTTCGGCTTGTGTTAAGACACGAGATGCGTACGCTACAGGCCTCCATTCACCATTGTAGTCTTGCAGTAACGCTGCACCAACACCATCCTTCGATGCATCGCAACTAATCTTAGTTTGTCTCTGCGGATCAAAGATTGCAAGTAGGGGGGCGGTGGTCAAGATTTGAGTTAACTTTTTCCACTCCAGCGCATGATTTTCGGTCCATTGGAACTCTGACCGAGATTTGACAAGCTCACGCAAAAGAGTTGTTCGCTCGGACAATTGTGGCACAAATTTGCTGAAATAGTTAACCACACCCAACATTCGCTGCATGTCATTCTTGGACATTGGTGTTGGCATCTTCACCAAGCTTTTGATTAGCTTTGGGTCAGGCGATATTCCGGTTCGGCTTATGACAGCACCAAAGAATTTCACTTCATTCAACCCAAATTTACATTTCTGGGCGTTAAAAGTTAAGCCTGCTTTCTCGGCAGCCTTAAGCACTGCTATCAACCGCTCATCGTGTTCTTGCTTACTGGAACCCCATACTAAAATATCGTCAACATATATCAGTACGTCCGGTAAGCCGTCAAATACTTGACTCATGCTGTGTTGAAATACTTCCGGTGCGGAAGAAATGCCGAAGGGCAAACGGAGAAAGTGGTATCTCCCAAACGGTGAAGAAAAAGTGCAGATTTTAGAAGTCCGCTCATCGAGCGGTATCTGATGATAGCCAGAGTTTGCGTCAAGACAGCTGAAGTACTTTGCATTGGTTAAACGGGCTTCCAAATCCTCTCGCCTAGGAAGCGGGAAATGCTGCCGCTTTATGTACTTGTTGATAGCTCTGGGATCCATGCAAACCCGTATCGCACCATCTTTCTTTTTCGCCAACACTAAAGGGCTGACCCAGTCAGTAGGTTCGTTCACCCTGACAATTATACCAGCACGTACCATTTTTTCAAGTTCCTTCTTTAGGGGTTCTTCTAGCGCCACTGGAACTCGTCGAGCTGGTTGCACTACAGGAACCGCATCAGATGAAAGGACCATGCTGTACGCCTGCTTCAAACAACCGAGGCCATGAAAAACGTGCCTGAAATTGCTTAGAAGGGCGTCGTATGAAGTCTTGTCAATGGCACATACTTTACGCTGAACTAGCCCCAGAGCTTCACTTGCTTCTAGTCCGAGTATGGCCTGCCGTTCGTTTTTCACCACAAAAAACTTCACTGTAGCAGACGTGTTCACTTGGTGTACTTCTAGCGTACACGTTCCAAAGCACGTTATAGTGCCACCGTTGTACGCCCGCAGGACCGAATTAGTCGGCTTCAGCTCCTCTGCTCCCCGCAGTTTTTTGTAAACAGACATGGGAAGCAGGCTTGCCTGCGATCCGGTGTCTACTTTAAATCTGACCTCGCAGTTACGAACTTGAGCCTTGACCATCCAATCCCTTTCTAGTCTTGCGGTGGTGACCTCTAGAATGTCAAAGTCCTCGTCTTCCAGTTTCCTTACTTCGCTCACCCTTGCTGACGCACAGGCACTTGCAAAATGGTTCGCCTTGTGACACAAGCGACACTTCTTTCCGAAGGCTGGGCATTGTTTGGGCTTGTGCCAGCGGTTGCACTTATTACAGTGAAAAGATGCTTTAACTTCTTTCCGCTCATTTGCAGGAGCCGGGCGCTTCGAAATCGTGTCGACACATTTGTCCCCTTTGCGCCATATTTCGTTCCGCTGGGCTACCGTTTCTGCTGCTCTGCACATTTCTTCTGCTTTTTGCAAAGTCAGTTGGTTATCTCGAAGCATTTTCTCGCGTAGTCGATGATTAAGCGTACCGAACACTATCTGGTCCCTTATCATTGATTCTTGCGACGTGCCAAAGTTACACTGTGCTGCTTGGTTTTTCAGGTCGCGAATAAACCTTTCAAATGGTTCGCCCTCCGCTTGCGTTCTTGAACGGAATACGTATCTCTCATGCACTTCGTTGCTAACTTCGGCACAATAGGCATCAAATTTTTTCACCACGGTGCTGTAGTACTTTTCTTCATTCAACTCGAACTGGAAGTTGTTGAAGACGTCCAAAGCGTCGTCGCCCGCAACGCTCAACAGGAGTGCTGCCTTGGCTGCTTCTGTTTTCGGCTGGTCCGTAGGTGCCGTCGCCTGCAGATATAACTCAAACTTCTGCTTAAAACGCTTCGAATTTTCTGCTACATTACCAGTCAGCCGCAAAGGCTCCGGTGTCTTCAGCAGGGCCATGGCGCACCGGACTCGGGAACGATTTCCTTCAGGCCTCAAAGGGCCACTTCTGACACCATGTAGCCGCTTGAAGGGACGACGCGTACAGCAGCACGGTCAGTGCAAGAATGACCACGTTTATTGCCAACACAGTTTATAAAGGCACGAACACGCGCGCTGTCTCTACTGCGCATCACTGATACGCATCGGCGCTGATAACAGTCACTACACGTGTCCGATACATCCACCATTGCAATTAGGTGTACAAAGTGTATTAGGCAGTTGAAATTAAGTGTATGAAGTGCTACGTTTAGTTGCTTTGGTTTTTTTCGGTTTAATGTCCTAAAGCAACTCAGTCTATGAGACACCATATTGAAGGACTCTGGACATTTCGGCCATCTGGGGTTCTTTACTGTGCACTTGCTTGACAATAGGTCTACAAATTGCGTCCGCATTATAACTTAAGAACTTCCAACAGTTGAAACTATGTATACGAAGTGCGTCCATTGGATAAATTTAGGATATGAAGTGCACCCGCCATTGCAAATCGGCATGTGACGTGCGCCTGCAGGTTGAAATTAGGTGTTCGAAGTTCACCCACCGGTTGAAATTAGGCGTAGGATGTTTGTCCACTATAAAATTAGGTTTTCAATGCATACAGTTGCAAATAGGTCAACGAAGTGTGTCTGCGTATTCAAATTAGGTGCACAAACTGTCCAATGAACATTTACCTGTACGAAGTGTGTCCACCGCATGCAATTGGTGCATCAAGTGCATCCATCGGATGAAATTAGGTGTACGAAGTGCGTCCACCATTGCAATAAGGCATACGAAGTGCGGCCACCGGTTGAAGTTAGGTGTACAAAGTGCATCCACTGAAAGATATGAAGGGTTTGAAGTGCGCCCACACGGCAGATATATCAGCAAATTATAAAGGAGCTCAGATCCTTCAGAGAATTCCGAGCCTACCAACAGCATGTAGAACATCAAACGGCTGAAACACGCGAAAGTATAGTAAACACCAAACACTACATAGAAACTGCAATTGCAACCATCCTTGACAAACTGCCTGAAAATAAAGCACAAATCTCGACTCATTAGGCGTGTGATCTTGGACGATCCATCGGACAGTGAGCAAACATGACAGCCGATTCAAGAGTAACACAGTGGCAGTGGAACTGCCGGGGATTCAAGCGGAAACAAGCACCCCTTAGCATGTACATCATGCAAGTAAAAGAGCCCCCGGCAGTGATCTTGTTGCAAGAACCACTTGCAAGAGGGTTGAAACTAATAATTTACAAAGCGTGTCAGCACGACAAATTCTCTGCCATACTAGTTCACAAATGATACTCGGCCGTATTGCACGAAGAGATAATTGAGGACATATCACATTCCTACATCACTCTCCTGCCGCTAAGGATAGGGTAGGAAGCCATACACATATTAAATGTCTACAGCCCACCTAAAGACCGACACCCTAGGCTAGGCCATCTTGTTAAAAGGTTCCTAGCGCTGGCGGGCAAAGCTCCGTGTGTGATTGGGGGGAACTTCAACGCCCGCACCCTTTGTGGGGATACCCGAAGGCAACACCCAAGGGTCGAAAATTGGCCGACATAATTACGCAAGAGAGACTCATGCTCCTAACCGTTCCTGCGTTCCCAACCAAATTGAGCCACAGTGTCTTCCGAGATACCTGCCCAGACTTTGTGCTTGTAAAAAATGCAGCTAATCCAAATTGGAGTAATACGGACCAGCACCTGGGTAGTGACCACTATATCCTCGCCACCAACCCGACTACAGACAGATACAAAAAGAAGATTGGAACTGCGCAACTCACGGACTGGGACAAATAGAGGAAATCCCGCCCCTCTTCGAGCAGTCCCATCGCCGACATAGACGACTGGACTCGGGACATCAGGAACAGCTTAACTAAGGTTACAAAAAAGGTCCAAACAACCAAAGACTGTCCAGCGGTCGACCCACATCTCCTACACCTACGGGAGGCACGGCGTTCTCTCACTAAGAGATGGGGAAAACAGCGACATAATCGCAAGTTACGGCTCCGCATTGAGCAGATCAACACCCAAGCTGAAACGTACGCTTGTACCCTTACCCGACAGAACTGGAATTCGCTCTGCGACAATATCCAAGGCAATCTCGGAGTGTCTAAAACGTGGCACTTATTAAGGTCACTTATCGACCCTAGCAAAAGCAAATCAGAAACTTTTGGTCGATGAACAAGATAATTCACTCTACACCAGGCACCAACTAAGAAATTCTAAATCAGTTGCAGGACAGGTACTTATGCGTAAGCCCGCACATACCCCATCATGAGTATACTGGCCTACCGAATGATGCCCTTGACGCCCCAGTTACGGAGGTCAGGGCCGAACTCGCTGCGATTATGAAAAACACCGCTGCAGGGCCAGACAAGGTGACGTCCCAGCTTCTATACAATCTCCCCGACGACCAGATTGCATCATTAGTCCAATGTTTCAACGAGAAGCTCTGGGATACAGGACAACTGTCATCATCCTGGAATATGGTTGACACACACTTCATACCAAAACCCAACAAACCCTTGCTATTAGACAACCTCCGCCTGATTTCCCTAATGTCATGCTTGGGAAAACTCCTTGAAAGGGTCATCACCACCCGGCTTACCCGGTACTTGGAGCACAATAACCTACTACCGACAACGCAGTTCAGAAATACAGCCGCATCTGTCAACGTAAGACGTTCTACTATACATATACAAAAACCTCGAGAAACCTCCAAAAACCCAAACCAGGGCCATTTTAGCACTTGACTTAAAAGGCGCATTTGACAACATTTTCCACTCCAGCATTCTGCGCGACTTTGCAGATGTCAACTGCGGTACCAAGACCTACAACTATATCAAAGATTTTCTTACATCGAGACAGGCTATTCTTAATCTGGGATCCTTCCGATCACAGCCCATCACACTTGGCCCGCGAGGAACCCCACAGGGGTTGGTCCTTTCACCCCTGCTATTCAACCTGGCGATGAAGGACCTACCATCCCAGCTTCAGAAAATTGAAGGCATACAACACGCCATCTACGCAGATGACATTACGATCTGGTGCTGCACTGGGAACGACGCAGAGGTGGAACGTCTTCAGGCTGCAGACGATGTGTTCCACCACTACGCAAAATCTCTAGGTCTACAATGCGCCCCAGAAAAGTCGGAACTGCTCATACTCAAGAACCCAAGACAACCTCTTGCTCAAAACATCTCCGTCAGCATCGATGGGCACGAAATCCCCAAGCCATCCGAAATTAAAATCTGTGGCAAGTACATACCACAAGGCTGAAAAATACACCACGACCGTTGAAATCTCGCAACAACAACGCAGCAGATAACAAGGATTCTCAGCCGCATTTGCAACAAGCACCACGGCTTAAAAGAAAGGCACGCAATTCGCCTTGTACAAGCTTTGTGTCTCATGAATAATGTACGGGACTGCCTACCTCCACCTCACCTCGCAAGAAATCGCAATGCTAGAGACACTAATACGAGCGGCCTATAAAACGGCACTGGGTCTGCCGAAGACCACATCAACATCGCGCCTCATGTCTCTCGGCATCCACAACACACTCCAAGAAATCTGGGAGGCGCAAAGACTATCACAGCTCAGCTGCCTAGCCAACACTCGAACAGGCCAAATCCTTCTTAACAAGATACACCTCAAAGTACCCTACACAGTGGACCAAAGGACGGAACTTCCTCTATCAATCCGCAAGAACATCTATATCCATCAAATACCCAAAAACATGTACCCGACATTTACCGCGGAGCGAAGAAACACCAGAGCTGAAAGCCTTCGCAAGAAATGGGATGGCCACGCGGACATGCTCTATGTGGATGCAGCCGGTCCATCCCAAGGGCGGATGACCATCGCCATAACGAATCCCGAGGGCAAATTAGTCAACTGCACATCAGTCCACACATCCAACCCCACTCACGCTGAGCAGGCAGCCATTGCACTAACACTGGCTGCCAACCGAAGTGCTATTGTACTTACCGACTCCCAAAATTCGTGCAGGAATATTACCAGCGGACTCATCCATCAATCCATCTGACCCTATTAGCAAAACACCCTCCTAATCGAGCCACAATCGTGGTTTCCGGAACACACAGGAAGGAATGACGCTGCCCACCAGCACGCCCGAGCTCTCTTACACCGGGATCCCCCCTTAGCCGATGAGGAAACAGAACATATCACACAGCCTATAATCTCCTTTGCTGAACTCCTACGGGCCTACAGAAAGGCCAGACAGACATTCCCCACACCTCACAAAACTCTAGACAAGGCAGAAGAACATATCCCCCACCGGCTACAGACAGACGCTCTCGTTACACCATCTAAACTCCACCAATGGTAGCCCTCACTTTACACACCAGGGTGCCCACACTTTGGAGAAATAGCTACGGCTTTTCACATGGTGTGGGCATGAAACTTAAATCCTTTTATCGATAAACTCCCTAATCCCAATTTGGAGCAGTGGGAGGCCATTCTGCTCAGTGAGCACCCCGACCAACAAAGAGGACTGGTTCGCAGGGCCTACGCTATGGCACAGGCCACTGGGCTGCCGGAATAGGCAGAACACCCACAACTCCGAGAACTCC
This sequence comes from Amblyomma maculatum, assembly GCF_055883805.1. Lineage (NCBI taxonomy): Eukaryota > Metazoa > Arthropoda > Arachnida > Ixodida > Ixodidae > Amblyomma > Amblyomma maculatum. The sequence continues at coordinate 498,395,551 of NC_139344.1, forward strand.
CACGCACTCAATAAAGTTTTCAATCAATCAATCAATCAATTGAAAAAAGGTGAACAATGTTTGTCCATCTATGAAATTAGATGTACGAAGTGTGCGCGCCACTTGAAATAAGGTTGTTTAAAGTGTGTCCATCAGCAATTAGCTGCATGAAGTGCTTCCAATGGCGGAAATTAGGTGTACAAAGTATGTCACCACATAGAAATTTGGACTGTGTCCAGCAGTTGAAATTAGGTGTACTAAGTGCATCCATTGGATGAAATTAGGTTTACGAAGTGCAACCATATTTACAAATCGGTGTATGAAGAGCGCCCACCGGCTGATATTTGGTGTTTGAAGTTCGTCGCCGGTTGATATAAGGTGTACAATATGTGTCCACTCTTGAAATAGGTGTACGAAGTGTGCTACAGTTGCAATTAGTGCACGAAATGCGCCCGCTAGTTGAAATTATGCGCTCGAAGTGTGTTCACTGCTTGAAATTGGTGCAAGTATGTCTGTTGGATGAAACTATGAGCATGATGACTGTGGTAATTAAGTGTACAAAGTGCATCCACCGATTGCAAATAGGTGTAAGATGTGTGGCAACCAGTTGAAATTAGGTCGAAATTGAAGTGCGTCAACTGTTACAATCAGGTGCATAAGTGCATCCACTGGAAGTTAAAAGGAGTTCGAAGTGCGCCCATCAGTTGAAATTAGTTGAGCGATAATCATCCACCAGTTTAAATTAGGTGTACGAAGTGTGTTCACCATTGAATTCATGGATATGAACTGCATATGCTGCTTGACAATAGGTTTGCGAATTGTGTCCACCGTTGCAATAGGAGCACGAAGCGCGGATGCTGATTTGAATTAAGTGTCCGAGGAGCATCCGACAGATGAAAATAGGTGTACAAAGAGCATCCACCATTTGAATAGAGGTGTACGAAGTTTATCCATTGGATGAAATTAATGTATGAGGTGCAACCACCATTGTGATTCGGAGTGTGAAGTGTGCCCACCTGTGACATTAGGTGTTCGAAGCTCGTCCACCGGTTGAAATTAACTGTATGACGTGTGTACACCATTGAAATTAGGTGTACGAAGTGCACCTAGAGTTGCTATTAGGTGTGCAATGTGCGTCCATCATTGCCCTTAAGTGTATGAACTGCATCCATCATTGTAATTAGGTGTACAAAGTGCGTCCAGCGATTGCAATTCAGTGTACGAAGTGTGTCCACGGAGCAATTCGTTGTATGAAGTGCGTCTACCGGATTACATTAGGTGTTCGAAGTTCGTCCAATGGCTGAAATTAGTGGTACGATGTGCATCCACCAGTGGAAATTAGGTGTACGAACTGCATCCAACTGTTGACATTATCTGTATGAAGTGCGCGTACCAGTATAAATTAGGTGTGAAATGTACCCATTGGATGAAATTAGGTGTTTGAAGTATGTCCACTGGCTGAAATTAGGAGCATGAAGGGCGCCCATGGATGAAATAATGGGAATGAAGAGCCTCCACCGGTTGACATTTGGCGTAAGAATTGCCTCCATTGGATGAAATTAGGTGTAGTGCGAAGTTCATCTACCATTGAAATTATGTGTACGATGTTTGTCTACTAATGAAATTATGTGTAAGTCGCATACAGTTGCAATTAGGTGTATGAGGTGCATCTGTTGGTTGAAATTAGGGGTACGAAGTCTGTCCAATGAGCAGTTATGTGCATGAAGTGCATCCACCAAATTAAATTAGCTGTACGAAGTGTGTCCGACGAGCACTTAGCTGTATGATGTGCGACCATCAGATGAAATTAGGTGTATGAAGTGTGTCCATCATTGCAATTAGGTGTACATAGCGCATCCAGCGGTTGAATTAGGTGTATAAAGTGCTTGGTTTGGTTGGTTTGGTTTTTCATGGGTTTAATGTCCCAAAGCGACTCAGGCTATTAGAGATTCCGTATTGAAGGACTCTGGAAATTTCGGCCATCCAGGTTCTTTACTGTGCACTTACTTGACAATAGGTCTTCTAATTGCATCCACCTTATAACTTAAGAGTACGAAGTGCATCCACTCTATCAATCAAGTGTACGAAGTGCACCCACCGCTGGGAATTATGTGTACGAAGTGCGTCCATTGAGCAATTAGCTAGGCTAAGTACATCCACTGGATGAAATTAGGTGTATGATGTGCGTCAGCTGTTGCAATTTGGTGTACAAAGTGCGTCCACTGTGCCAATCAGGTGTACAAAGTGCGGCCATCGGTTGGAATTAGGTGTACAATGTGCATCCCCTGTTGCAATCAGGTGCACAAAGTCCATCCACTGGACGATATAAGGGGTTCAATGTGCACCCAACACTCGAAAAAAGGCTCGCGCCGGTTGAAATAAGGTGTGTAAAGTTAGTCCAATGAGAATTTAGCTGTATGTAGTGTGTCCATCGGTGGAAATTGGATGTACGAAGTATGTCAATAGGTTAAAATTAGGAGTATGAGGTGCATCCACCGGATGATATTTAGGAGACAAGCATTCACCAGTTTAAATTAGGTGTACTAGGTGTATCCATTGGATGAAATTAGGTACACGAAGTGCAACAGCATTTGCAATTCGGTGTGTGAAGTGCACCCAGCGGCTGATATTTGGTGTTTAAAGTTCATCCAGCAGTTGAAATAAGGTGCACAATATGTTTCGACTATTGAAACAGGTGTACGATGTGTGCTACAATTGCAATGAGGTGTACGAATTGCACATGCTAGTTGAAATTATGTGCGCTAAGTGTGTCACTGCTTAAAACGGTGCAGGAAGTGCGTCCATTGGATGAAATTAGGGGCACGAAGAATGGTCATCATTGCAATTAGATGTACGAAGTGCATCCACCATGATAATTAAGTGTATGAAGGTCATCCACCATTTGCATTTAAGGTGTACAAAGTTCCTCCACTGGAAGTTATAAGGGGTTCGAAGCGCGCTCATCAATTAAAATAAGGTGAACAATGTTTGTCCACCAGTTAAAATTAGGTGTACGAAGTGTGTTCACCATTGAAATTAGGAATATGAACTGCATGCACTGCTTAACAATAGGTTTGTGAATTGCGTCCACCATTGCAATAGGTGCACGAAGTGCAGATGCTGTTTTAAATTACGTGTCGGAGGAGCATCAGCCAGATGAAAGTAGGTGTACAAAAAGGGTCCACCATTTGAAGAGCTGAACGAAGTGCATCCATTGGATGAAATAAGATGTACGAAGTGCAACCACCATTGCGATTCGATGTGTGAAGTGTGCCCACCTGTACACAGTAAGTGTTCGAAGCTCGTCCACCGGTTGAAATTAAGTGCACGATGCATGTAAACCATAGCATTTAAGTGTACAAAGTGCACCTAGAGTTGCAATTAGGTGTACGAAGTTTGCTGGTTGAAATTAGGCATACTAATTCTGTCCAATGAGCAATTAGCTGCGCGAATTGCATTCACCTGTACCACTTAGATGTGTGAAGTGTGTCCATCAGATGATATAAGGTGTATGATTTGCATCCACCATTGCAGTTAGGTGTACGAATTGCGTCCAGAGGTTGCGATTCGGTGTACAAAGTGCATCCACCATTGTAATAAAGTGTACGAAGTGCATCCACCATTGTAATTAGGTGTACGAAGTGTGTACACCAGTTAAAATAGATGTATGAAGTGTCCACGGAGCAATTAGTTGTGTGAAGTGAGCCCACCGGATGACACTAAGTGTTCGAAGTTCGTCCACCTATTGAAATTAGGTGTACAATGTACATCCAACGGTGGAATTATAGGTGTACGAACTGCATACACCGGTTAAAATTAGCTGTGTGAAGAGCATGTACTGGTTTAAAATATTGAAGTGTACCCACCATTGAAATGAGTGCATAAGTATGTCCACTGGCTGAAATTAGGAGAATGAGGGGCATTCGTGGATGAATGTATAATGACCAAGAGCCTCCACCAGATGAAATTTGGTGTACGAAGTGCGTCCATTGGATAAAATTAGGTGTACGAAGTGCAAGCACATATACGATTCGGAGAAATTAAGTGTGCCCACTGAATGAAATTAGGTGTTTGAAGGCCATCCACTGTTGAAATTAGTCGTACGATGTCTGTCCACTATAGAAATTAGGTATACGATCTCCGTGTACAGTTGCAATTAGATGTACGAGGTGCATCCGCTGGTTGAAATTAGGTGTATGATGTGTGTCCACCACTTTCAATTGGTGCACGAAGTGCGTCCAATGGATAAAATTAGGCATATGAAGTGCATCCACCATGGTAATTCAATGTACAAACTGCTTCTACCACATTAAAATTAGGTGTACGATGTGCAGCCACCAGTTGAAATTAGGTGTACAAAGTGCGTCCACTGTTGAAATCAGGGGCACAAAGTGCATCCGTTGGAATATATAGGGGTTCAAAGTGTGCCCCCTGGTGAAATAAGGTGAACCATGAGCAGAATAAATTAGGTGTAGAAAGAGTGTCCACGTTGTAATTAGGGATATCAACTGAATGAACTTCTTGATAATAGGTTTAAGAATTGCATCCACCATTGCAATTAGGTGCACAAAAGGTGGATGGCGGTTTAAATTAGATTTCCGAGGTGCATCAGCCAGATGAAAGTAGGTGTACGAAGATCATCCATCATTTCAATAGAGGTGTATGAAGTGTGTTCTTTGGATGAAATTAGGTGTACAAATAGCATCCACCATTGTTTTCGGTGTATGACATACGCTAAAGGTTTCATATTAAACATTCAAAGCTCGTCCAATGGTTGAAATTGGGTGTACGAAGGGCATTCACCATTAAATTTAGGGGTACAAACTCTGTCCACTATTTGACAGTAGGTATACGAACTATGTTCTTTTGAAATTAGGTGTACAAAGTGCATCCAATGTTTAAAACTAGTACAAAGTTTGTCCTGCGGTTCAAAATTGCGTGTGCGAAAGTGTGTCCACCATTGAAATTTGGTGTACGAATTGCCTCCACCATTGCAATTAGGTGTACGAAGTGAGTACACCAGTTGAAATTAGGTGTAGAAAGTGTCAGTACCTTGAGTTATTTCTCTGACCTACTCTGCACGCTCCCTATCTCTTAATGTTACCCCTACCATTTTTTGTTTCATAACCCTGAGTTCTCCTCAACTTAAGTAGAACCCTCTTGCTTAGCCTCCATGTTTCAGCCATATGGGTTAGTACAGGTAAGATGCAACTGTTGTATACGTGCCTCTTGAGCAATAGCGGTAAGCTGAGAGTCATAATCAGCAAGTGCTTGCCAAATGCACTCACATGCAATCTTATTCTTATTTCCTTTTCATGGTCCAGATCAGTGGTTACTACCTTTACAAAGTAGACATATTCGCCAACTATTTCCAGTGCTTCGCTACCTAATGTAAACTGCTGTTCCTTCCCGAGGCTGCTGAACATTACCTGTATTCTGCATATTGATTTTAAGCCAGCCTACCTTTCTACGTTTCCTGTCTAGGTCCTCAATCATTTGCAGTTCATCACCCGAGTTACTTAGCAAGGCAATATCCTCTGCATATCACAGAATACTAAGGTATTCTGTGTCTACCCTTATCCCTAACTGCTCCCATTCCAAGTCTGAATACTTCCTCTACGCAAGCTGTGAATAGTACTGGGGAGATCGTGTCTCCTTGCCTAACACCTTTCCTTATGGGAATTTTGTTACTTTATTTATGCAGAACTATGGTTGCTGTGCAGTCACTATATATATATATATTTTCCAGCACTTTCCTGTAAGGCTCGTCTACCCCCTGATATCGTAATGCCTGCATCACCGCCGAGGTTTCAACTGAGCCATATGATGTTTGGTAATCAATTAATGCTATGTATAAGGGTTGGTTATATTCTGTTCGTTATTCAAGGATGTTGGGCAGAACTTTTAAAACAACAACATGAATTTTATTTCTCCAAACTGCACTCACAAAGACACTGGTCGGAGAGCGTCTCAATGCACAACCGCACTGCTCCGTAAACGCTGAGTGTCTCTTTTAGAAGGGAGCGCTCCTTCCGCGCGCCACCACACCACACAACACACGCGCACACAGCCCTACCCCGCGGTGAAGAATGGGTGATTCCAGTCCGTGTACGTCCATCCCCCGTTGTCAGTGGGATGGCCCAAAGGTCGTGCCGTGAACACTGCAGTAGCAGAGCCGGCACCCGGAATATTCAACATCCTCTCCGCTGAATGAGCGCTAGCTCATTAATTTCTGTCTTCCAACGGGTACAAAAGTACCACCTGGTAAACGAGTCATGCAGGATCGCGTTCTTCCATCTCGCCGAGGAAACTCCTCCGTGATGCGACCACTTCTGTGTCTGTTGGAATTCGAATACACAGAGCAGGCTCTCAAGTTGACCCTTTTTCCTATCACAGTTGCGAACAAAGTGTCGCATCCAGGCTGTGATTTGCTGTAGGCGATTCAGTTTGCTGGAGCGCTTAAATTTTATCACCGGAAGAGGTGCTTTAGCTGTGATTGTCACTGGGCTTAGCAGACCAAGGGGATCGAAGATTCTGAGACCTGGAGCCCGAAGCGTTTAGTGCTCCTGTTGACAGTAAGAAGCTCTAGCGCTGTTTTCAGGGAACACTTCAGCTCGTCGTTTCCTCTGTCCCACTCGAGCCCCAATGCTCTTTCTATGGCTGAAGTCGTCGTCGCGGTGTCAGCGCAGGCATTTCCAATGCCGTCAGCATCGAACTGTTGTTGCAGGAGTTCGTTGTTGGAACTCGGCTTCCGCAGTTTCATCCCAGCTGAGTTCATTATTTGCTGTGCCTCGTCATTACATTTCGTTGCCTCTTCGGTGTAGCTGACTGCGGTTATTAAATCGTCGACGTACAGGCAGCTGCCTAAGATTAGTGCAGTGAGAGAGGTCCTCAGAGACGTTAGCCAGGTGGTGTTGTATGGTGGCAACCAACATAAAGGGAGTCCATGGTGTGCCAAGGCGACCACGTCACCAGAGAGTGCCGTCGACGCCTCAAGACTACTGACGAGCTCCGGGGCAGCACGACCGGCGTCCGGCAGTCCAGGCAACAACACTGGCAGCGGCAGCAGCAGCAACAGCAACGGCAACAACTGCAGCAGCTGCAGTGGGAGCCCCTGCAGCAATTGCAACAATTGCAGCAGCAGAAGCGGAACCGGAACTTGAGTCAAGAGCGCCGAACCAGGTGGCTGAGCTCGGAGCGGGACCATGGCAGCTCCTCGAGCCAAGGCCGTAGCATAGTGCAAGATCGCAGCCAGAGCCGATCCAGGGAAGACTCTTTCCCGCCGCTTATCCGGTCAACGGCCAAGCTGGAGCAGCAACAGCAGCAGTCGCAGAAGCAACAACAGAAGAAGGGTGGCGTTAAGGTGAGCTGGGGAGCGGGCCCTCCTAACTCACTGTTTACGCACTCGGATCAAACGAATATTACGGGTAACTCTTAAGAGGTTAAAGCTCTAAGAGAGGAGAATGCATATCTGCGTAAAAAAGTCAATAACCTCATTAAAGAGATGCAGGCTCAAATAACAGGGCAGTTACCGTGGCCCCCGATTCCGCCGGTCGAAGTGCAACGACCCCCGTCCGCCTTAGACGTGAGCCCCGAGGAATTAAGAGCTTTCATTAAGAGTTTCGCCAAACTCATGCAAGATTAGATGCTATATATGTCAAAACCAACCTATTAGAACAGAAAGTCACGTTAATAGAGCAAAACGTTGCGTGACAGGACCACGTCAAAAGCCAAAATACGCGACGAATAACAAACGAGGCCCGGGACAGGCTGATACAAAAGCGCCGTTTCGTCACTGAAGGCTCCAATCCGAACAACGCCCAAAGCCATGGCTAAACAAACACCACTAGAAATCTGGCAATGGAACTGCAGGGGGTAGCGCCAAAAACAGACTCCTAATGCAGTTTCTACTCACGCAAGATTCCACACCCGATATATTAGCTTTACAGGAAACTAACACGACACCGACACTCAGGGGATATACAAGCTATGATACCGGACGCACGGCAACCCTGGTGAGCAAAACGTTGGTAACCATAGCCCATGACCCGATACCCAATACGAAAATTGAGCACTTAGTGACGGAAATTATTCCCAAAAAGAAGCACTAGGAAAAGAGCGTCTTTCTCGTAAACCTCTATAGCTCGCCTCATCAGCGGGACGCGAATTTTCATAAACTCTTTCTAGGGGCCAGCAAACTTGCTAAAAGCAACACGCTGCTCATTGTAGGTGACTTTAACGCTCGCGGACAGCAATGGGGATACCCCACAAATAATCAGAAAGGTATAGAGGTCGAGGATGCGGCGGAAGCGATCCAATGTACCCTCTTAACAGACGAAACTCAACCCACGCGCATTGGCAATTCTGTCTGCCAGGATACGTGTCCGGACTTACCTTTTGCCAGCGGGCGAAACATGCAACGTGGGAGAATCTGCTGGAGAATCTAGGTAGTGACCATTATATCTTGAAGATCACGATGACAGCCACCAACATCAAGCGCAAGCTTGGCACGGCCAAGATCACCAACTGGCCGGCCTTTCGCATGGCATGCACGGACCTGGAAGGGGGGAGTACTTCCATAGATGATTGGTGTCAACAATTCAAAGACATCCAGAAGCAGTACACTCAGGAAGTGGATCGCACCGAGCAAACACCGAAGGTCGACCCTCGGCTCCTCAGGCTATGGGAGGCACGCCGAGGGCTCACCAAGCGCTGGAAGAAGCAGCGCTTTAACAGGAAACTCAAGCTGAAGATTGCAGAAGTCACCAAGATAGCGGAGGAGCACGCAGCCCAACTGGCCAGGCAGAGCTGGCAGCAGTTCAGTAGCTCGCTGAACGGCACCCTCAGCACGGCCAAAACGTGGCGTATACTCAACACCCTCCTCGACCCTATCCAAACCAGGGCCGAAAGCGGGAAAGCTATCCGCAGACTCACCCACACCTTCGAGGGTACGGAGAAGGAACTGTTAGATAAAGTAAAAGAGAAATGCTACGGCACGACCTTGCCTGCAGCATACCCGAAACCATACTTGGGAAGACTGAACACCCACCTGGACAGGCCGATCACCAGGGAAGAAGTGTTCGCTGCCATAAAGGTATGCACGCGCAACACGGCGGCGGGTGCAGACAAGATCCATAATGCACTCATACGCAACCTCAGCGACGGGGCGGTCGACCAATTGACAACCTTCCTCAACGGGCACTAAGCCGCAGGAACGGTTCCTGAAGAGTGGAAGCATGCAGAGGTCGTAATGATCCCAAAACCGGGTAAGAAACTCCAGATAGACAACCTCCGACCTATCTCACTCACCTCCTGCCTAGGCAAGCTCTACGAGCGTGTCGTTACTCGGAGGCTCTAAACTTACATGGAGGATGAAGACCTGTACCCCCACAGCATGTTCGGCAGCCGAGCTCACCTCTCCACCCAGGACGTCCTCATACAACTCAAAGAGGAAGTCCTCACCAATGTCCCGAGCACTGGCGAGAACGCGGTCATGGCCCTTGACATTAAAGGGGCCTTTGACAACGTTAGCCACGCGGCTGTAATGGAAGGACTCGACAACCTCCACTGTGGCGAGAAGATTCACAGCTATGTGAAGGCCTTTCTCTCCAACACCTCCTGCCTAGGCAAGCTCTACGAGCGTGTCGTTACTCGGAGGCTCTAAACTTACATGGAGGATGAAGACCTGTACCCCCACAGCATGTTCGGCAGCCGAGCTCACCTCTCCACCCAGGACGTCCTCATACAACTCAAAGAGGAAGTCCTCACCAATGTCCCGAGCACTGGCGAGAACGCGGTCATGGCCCTTGACATTAAAGGGGCCTTTGACAACGTTAGCCACGCGGCTGTAATGGAAGGACTCGACAACCTCCACTGTGGCGAGAAGATTCACAGCTATGTGAAGGCCTTTCTCTCCAACCGAACTGCAACGGTTGGGCTCGGAAACCTTCGCAGCGATAAATTCTCGACCCCCAACAAAGGCACGCCTCAAGGGTCCGTCATCTCGCCACTACTTTTCAACGTGGCTATGATCGGACTCGCTAGACAACTTGAGAAGATCGAAGGAATACAGCACGCCATGTATGCTGACGACTTCATGGTTTGGGTTACCTCCGGGTCGCTCGGCCAGAAAGAAGAACGACTGCAAGCAGCGGCTACCTGCGTAGAAGAATATGTCCGTGCACGAGGTCTCGCCTGCTCCACAGAAAAATCCGAACTCTTGCGAGTTGACAAAGGGAGACACAAAGAAAGGACCCTCAATGTCTCCCTCGAAGGACGGCTACTTCCCGGACGAGACAAGATACCAGTATGTGGATATGCGGTCATACGCTCGGCCTTCTCAAGCAATCGACCACTCAGGTCGCCAGGATGATCACGCGTGTGTCGCAGAAGCGGAGCGGTATGCGAGAGGGGGATACCCTGTGCCTGGTTCAGAGTCCGGTACTCAGTCGCGTAGTCTACGCCCTCCCGTATTTCAAACTCAACAAACAAGAAGTGGAAAGTGCAGATATCATCATCCGCAAAGCTTACAAGACAGCCCTGCACCTACCAATGAACACCTCTAACGCAAAACTACTAGCTCTTGGTGTTCACAACACTTTCGAAGAGATCAAAGAAGCCCAACTGGTCACGCAGATAGCCAGGCTTCAGCAGACTCCTACGGGGCGCTCGCTTCTTAGGCTACTGGGGCTAGGTGCAACTGCGGAAATCTGGAATCGTACTGCGAGCATACCGGACGCAAATCGCCAGACGCTAAAGGTTAGCACCCTTCCCCGGAACATGGACCCCAACTTGCATGTGGCCCGTAGAGCAGCCCGGGCGAAGTATGTACAAATAAATTTAGCTGCAAGATCCACAACGGTATACACGGACGCGGCTCCGTATACAGGAAGCTCTCATAATAGCGCAGTGGCGGTAGCTATTGATTCCAACCTAAAGGAACTAGCTAGCGCCTCAATCAGGGAATGCACGGTAACCGAAGGGAACGAGCTGGCCGTTGCTCTTGCGGTGGTAGCCGATTATCGAAGCAACACGTCCCTTACCATTCTTACAGATTCGAGAGAAGCGTGCCGTAATTACATGAACGGCCGCATAGGTCGCGCCGCGCTCAGGCTCCTCCAGAGCGCGACCCCATCAAAAGTCAAACACAACATCTACTGGGTGCCAGGACACACCGACATAGCGGGGAACGAACGCGCCGATCAGGTAGCTCGAGGGTACACGAGCCGAGCTTCCTCCCAATCGGACGATCTACCCGAGCGAGTCGGCCCTACGTACTCAGACATTCTGAACTACTATAAGGGGGTACGGATCCGCTATCCGCCGCTTCATCGGGATCTAAAACAACAAGAGGCAGTGTACTGACGAAGACTGCAGACAGGAACATTCCCTAACCTGCATATCCTAAGCAAATTTACCCTTCACAATATCGGGACACCTGCCCATGGTGTGGTAGCAAACCTTCGTTATACCACATCACGTGGCAATGTAGAAATAACGATAGCTTTCGCAAAGACCCGAGTGCGGAACAGTGGGAGAGCCGGCTCTCCAGCGGCGATTTGGATTGCCAAATAGGTCTAATTGAGCACGCCCAGCGAGCAGCGAAGCTCAGCGGAGCCCTGGAATAGGGGCACCGACCCTGTGAGAAGACGGAAGATGGACCTCTTCTGCTACTAGCACAAGACCTTCCTAGAGAAACTAACGTATTTCCTATATCCTATCCTATCCTATAAAAGGACTACTTGTGGCGCCAAAAGGCACTCTTCTCATGCGCCAGACCTCTATATTACCCTCTGATGAGCCCTCACATGAAGCAGATGAATAGCAAAGTAATCGCAGAGCGTCGCGGTCCTCACTTTTGACGCCAATCTGAAGGAAGACTTTTTCGATGTTGGCGGTCAATGCAATTTTGTGGCATCGAAAATTCAGAATAAGCCGCAGCAGGTCGGGGTTTAGGTTCAGGCCGGTGCTGAGGGTATCGTTAAGCGACAAGCAGCCTTGTGCTTTCGAAGGTGCTTTGAACACTATGCGAATTTTGGTGGTAGAGCTCTCTGAACGGAAAACAGTGTGATAAAGCATATAATACACTCGAGACAAGGTGCTGTCGATTTCGTCGGCTGTAACCATTTCAGCAAAGCCTTTATCTAGGTAGTGACGGATGGCAGCATCATAGACCATTAGTCTGCTCTTGTTGGGTCTCAGACGCCGCATCAGCTTGGCCAGCGTTCTCTTGCTGCAACTTCGTTGCTGGATAGCCCTTGGTCAAGTGCCTTCCACGGGAGGCTCGCCTCGTATCACCCATCGGTCAGTCAGAGAACGAGTAATCTTCTCTCACCTGCTGCTCTTCGCTTCCAAGTAGGCAGCTGCTTGAGGAGTTACCGAGGCTCTCCAGCTCCCAGAACGCTCGATGTTCGTCTGAAAGGTTGGCGTTACTGTCACAGACGCTGGTGCGCAGAACGGCAATGGTTTAACACGACACACCTGAAGCAGACAGTGGTATCGGCCCTTGCAAAATCCAGCCGAAGTCAGTCTTGAGCACAACCAAGGCCCCTCGCACTTTCTTTACGTTTGCGTGCACAACAGTCCAATAATAATCAGAGCCTATTAGAACTTCGATGCCTTGTGTGAATAGGCGAGTTGGTGAGATGGAGACATCCGCTAATTTCAAATCAGCCATCTGACTAATCTCAACAGCATTTTCTGGAAGCAGCTCTTGGTCGGAGCAGATTTCTTCAATTTCGAGGGCTTTGAAGCTGTGCTCCTTGCGGTCGTACTGGCTTCGTAGCCGGAGCTCCACTCGGCGTCGTTTTTTCTTCATAACGTTGGCCGAGCCGCCGAAAGGGTAAATGGTCACTTCCTCTTCACCGGTCACATCAAGATCCAGTATTCGCGAGAGGCTTCTTTGTTGTAAATGATCTTTGACTGCCTCCATCAAACAGGCAGCGAGCGAGGCGTTTTCTTTTCGGTCCGTTGACCCACACCTGCGCCGTCTGCAGCAGCACGGCATTTTTATTGCTTTTGCTAAGAGACGCTGTTGAGTGCAACCCAGTAGCGGTCTCGCCCTCGGCGTTCGGTACCATTGGATCACAAAGCGAGGTGATATGTCGTCGGCCGCACTTCGCACAACATAGTGTCCAATTCTTACACCCTTTCGTCATGTGCCCCTTCTTCGCACATCGGTAGCACCTCCCTTTCGCAGTTTTCTTCTCATCAATTGATATCGGAGCATTGCAATCTGCAACCTCATGCCTCTCTGAAGCACAGAAAGGGCATCTTTCCTTGCTCAATTTGTCACCCACTTGGAGGCTGGCCGCTGAGCCCTTGCCGTAGACGCTGCTGGGACGCCGTTCACTGGCGCGGTCAGGTCGCGTTTGCTGAGTAGCGTTCGTGCTTCCTCTGTGTACCTTTTCTCTGCTCTCCACTTCCAGGCGAACTGATTGCAAAATGGCTTGGAGACTCGAGCTCTCGACCACGTCCTTGTCTGCGCTGTGGGCCTTATGGTACTCAACAGCCCATTCGGCCGGTAATACTCAAAGCAAAGCCGCGCACAGCATCGCACCATAGCTGTCCGAATTGACACCTAAAGTTTCAAGTCCTGCGATGTTTCGCTGAACATGATCGTGGAGGCGTCGCAGCGCGTTCACGTCACTAAGAGCTCTAACCTGGGGAAGGTTAACCAGCTGCGTAAGGTGTTCTTGCACGAGCACGTCCTGACGCCCGAAACGCTCTTGGAGTGTATTTACAGCATAGTCGTAATTCTTCTCCGTCGCTTGGACGCCGGTCAAAGCGGCCGCCGCCTTTCATGTCAACGCTGTCAGCAGGTACAACTTTTCTATGCTGGTCAGGCCGTTATTCTCGTGGACTGCTTGCCGGAATTGTTGCCAGAACGGTTGCCAGTCAAGCTTGTTGCCGCTGAATTTCTGAAGCTCCAGCTTAGGCAACCTCAGTTGTCCCAAACGGGACGCAGGTCATTTGAACGCGGTTTCTTCTGCATTCGATGTGCTTGTTGCACCGTTAGAATTTGTTTCACTGAAACGCCGAAGCCTTGTCCGCATTCGTGTCCTGAGAGCTTGGCACTGACGAACACCTTTGTATTCTTTCGCGAGGCCTTCGTCACACACATGCGGCTCAATCAAGGCATCTAACAGTTTCAAATCTCTCGAAACAATGTCCAACTCATCTGATATTTCCGCAAGGAGATCTTGTTGCAGGGGGCCGAAGCGACTAACGAGTCGCTCAAGCTCCTCGTTGAGTCGCTTCAGTTCGGCGCGCGTAACTTCTCTGTTTGTTTGGAGACGCTCCATCGCTGTCGTCCGTTGCAGTTGTCCTTCGCTTACTTCCGGGTTTCGGCACCAAAATATATGTTCGTTATTCAAAGACGTTGCGGAGAACTGTTAAAACAACAACATGAATTTTAATTCTCCAAACTGCACTCACAAACACACTGGTCGGAGAAGAAGGGAGCGCTCCTTCCGCGCGTCACCCACCGACCACACCACACAACACACGCGCACACAGCCGTACCCCGCGGTAAAGAATGGGTGATTCCAGTCCGTGTACGTCCATCCCCCGTTGTCAGGGGGAAGGCCCAAATGTCGTGCTGTGAAGACTGCAGTAGCGGAGGCGGCACCCGGAATATTCAACATGTTCTAAGCAGTTTTCTATCACCTGTTTGATGGTATGCATATCATCGATAGTAGAGTACTATTTCCGACAACCTGCTTGATCCTTGGCTTGATTGCAGTATAAGGTCCTAATTCTAACAGCGATTAGCGATTACTCTACGAAATGCATCCAGCGGTTGAAGTTAGGTGTACGAAGTGCATCCAGCAATCAAATTAGGTGTTTTAAGTGCCTCCACCAGCTGAAATTGAGCGTATGAAGAATGTCAAATGAGAAATTATGTGTATGAAGTGCATCCACCGGTTTAAACTAGCTGTACGAAGTATGTCTGATGAGCAATTAGCTGTATGATGTGCGGCCATCAGATGAAATTAGGTGTACGAAGTGTGTCCACCATTGCAATTAGGTGTACAAAGTGTATTAGGCAGTTGAAATTAAGTGTTGAAGTGCTACGTTTAGTTGCTTTGGTTTTTTTGGGGGGTTTAATGTCCCAAAGCAACTCAGGCTATGAGACACCATATTGAAGGACTCTGGAAATTTCGGCCATCTGGGGTTCTTTACCGTGCACTTGCTTTACAATAGGTCTACAAATTGCGTCCGCATTATAACTTAAGAACTTCCAACAGTTGAAACTATGTATACGAAGTGCGTCCATTGGATAAATTTAGGTGTATGAAGTGCACCCGCCATTGCAAATCGGCATGTGACGTGCGCCTCCAGGTTGAAATTAGGTGTTCGAAGTTCATCCACCGGTTGAAATTAGGCGTAGGATGTTTGTCCACTATAAAATTAGGTTTACAATGCATACAGTTGCAAATAGGTAAATGAAGTGTGTCTGCGTTTTCAAATTAGGTGTATAAAGTGTCCAATGAGCATTTAGCTGTACGGAGTGTGTCCACCGCATGCAATTGGTGCATCATGTGCATCCATCGGATGAAATTAGGTGTACGAAGTGCGTCCACCATTGCAATAAGGCATACGAAGTGCTGCCATCGGTTGAAGTTAGGTGTACAAAGTGCATCCACTGAAAGATATGAAGGGTTTGAAGTGCGCCCACATGGCAGATATATCAGCAAATTATACAGGAGCTCAGATCCTTCAGAGAATTCCGAGCCTACCAACAGTATGTAGAACATCAAACAGCTGAAACACGCGAAAGCATAGTAAACACCAAACACTACATAGAAACTGCGATTGCAACCATCCTTGACAAACTGCCTGAAAATAAAGCACAAATATCGACTCATTAGACCTCTGATCTTGGACGATCCATCAGACAGTGAGGAAGCATGTCAGCCGATTCAAGAGTAACACTGTGGCAGTGGAACTGCTGGGGGTTCAAGCGGAAACAAGCACCCCTTAGCATGTACATCATGCAAGTAAAAGAGCCCCCGCAGTGATATTGCTGCAAGAACCACTTGCAAGAGGGTTGAAGCTAATAATTTGCAAAGCGTACCAGCACGACAAATTCTCTGCCATACTAGTTCACAAATCATACACGGCCGTATTGCACGAAGAGATAATTGAGGGCATATCACATTCCTACATCACTCTCCTGCCGCTAAGGAGAGGGGAGGAAGCCATACACATATTAAATGTCTACAATACATATACTATACATGTCTACTATACATATACAAAAACGTCGAGAAACCTCCAAAAACCCAAACCAGGGCCATTTTAGCACTTGACCCAAAAGGCGCATTTGACAACATTTTCCACTCCAGCATTCTCGCGACCTTGCAAATGTCAACTGCGGTACAAAGACCTACAACTATATCAAAGATTTCCTTACATCGAGACAGGCTATTCTTAATCTGGGATCCTTCCGATCACAGCCCATCACACTTGGCCCGCGATGAACCCCACAGGGGTTGGTCCTTTCACCCCTGCTATTCAACCTGGCGATGAAGGACCTACCATCCCAGCTTCAGAAAATTGAAGGCATACAACACGCCATCTACGCAGATGACATTACGATCTGGTGCTGCACTGGGAACGACGCAGAGGTGGAACGTCTTCAGGCTGCAGACGATGTGTTCCACCACTACGCAAAATCTCTAGGTCTACAATGCGCCCCAGAAAAGTCGGAACTGCTCATACTCAAGAACCCAAGACAACCTCTTGCTCAAAACATCTCCTTTAGCATCGATGGGCACGAAATCCCCAAGCCATCCGAAATTAAAATCTTTGGCCAGTACATACCACAAGGCTGAAAAAAACACCACGACTGTTGAAATCTCGCAACAACAACGCAGCAGATAACAAGGATGCTCAGCCGCATTTGCAACAAGCACCACGGCTTAAAAGAAAGGGACGCAATTCGCCTTGTACAAGCTTTGTGTCTCATGAATAATGTACGGGACTGCCTACCTCCACCTCACCTCGCAAGAAATCGCAATGCTAGAGACACTAATACGAGCGGCCTATAAAACGGCACTGGGTCTGCCGAAGACCACATCAACATTGCGCCTCATGTCTCTCGGCATCCACAACACACTCCAAGAAATCTGGGAGGCGCAACGACTATCACAGCTCAGCTGCCTAGCCAACACTCGAACAGGCCAAATCCTTCTTAACAAGATACACCTCAAAGTACCCCACACAGTGGACCAAAGGACGGAACTTCCTCTATTAATCCGCAAGAACATCTATATCCATCAAATACCCAAAAACATGTATCCGACATTTACCGCGGAGCGAAGAAACACCAGATCTGAAAGCCTTCGCAAGAAATGGGATGGCCACGCGGACATGCTCTACGTGGATGCAGCCGGTCCATCCCAAGGGCGGATGACCATCGCCATAACGAATCCCGAGGGCAAATTAGTCAACTGCACATCAGTCCACACATCCAACCCCACTCACGCTGAGGAGGCAGCCATTGCACTAGCACTGGCTGCCAACCCACTCGCCGACTCCCAAAATTCGTGCAGGAATATTACCAGCGGACTCATCCATCAATCAATCTGACCCTATTAGCAAAACACCCTCCTAATCGGGCCACAATCGTGGTTTCCGGAACGCACAGGAGGGAATGACGCCGCCCACCAGCACGCCCGAGCTCTCTTACACCGGGATCCCCACTTAGCCGATGAGGAAAAAGAGCATATCACACAGCCTATAATCACCTTTGCTGAGCTCCTACGGGCCTACAGACAGGCCAGACAGACATTCCCCACACCTCACAAAACTCTAGACAAGGCAGAAGTACATATCCCCCACCGGCTACAGACAGACGCTCTCATTACACCATCTAAACTCCACCGATGGTACCCCTCACTTTACACACCAGGGTGCCCACAGAGTGGAGAAATAGCTACGGCTTTTCACATGGTGTGGGCATGAAACTTAAATCCTTTTATCGATAAACTCCCTAATCCCAATTTGGAGCAGTGGGAGGCCATTCTGCTCAGTGAGCACCCCGACCAACAAAGAGGACTGGTTCGCAGGGCCTACGCTATGGCACAGGTCACTGGGCTGCCGGAATAGGCAGAACACCCACAACTCCGAGAACTCCCACGCACTCAATAAAGTTTTCAATCAATCAATTGAAAAAAGGTGGTCAATGTTTGTCCATCTTTGAAATTAGATGTACGAAGTGTGCGCGCCACTTGAAATAAGGTGTTTAAAGTGTGTCCATCAGCAATTAGCTGTATGAAGTGCTTCCAATGGCGGAAATTAGGTGTACAAAGTATGTCACCACATAGAAATTTGGACTACGAAGTCCGGCCGCGCGCCAATTAAAATAAGGTGTTTAAAGTGCGTCCATGAGCATTTCGCTGTATGAAGTGCTTCCAACGGCGGAAATTAGGTGTACAAAGTATGTCACCAGATTGAAATTTGGAGTACGAAGTTTGGCCACCGAATGAAATTAGGTGGAAAAATGCATCCACTGTTCCAATCAGGTGCACAAACTGCATCCACTGGAAGATATAAGGGGCTCGAAGTGCGCCCACTAGTTGGAAAAAGGCGCGCGCCGTATGAAATAAGGTGTATAAAGTGTGT
Organism: Amblyomma maculatum; assembly: GCF_055883805.1. Lineage (NCBI taxonomy): Eukaryota > Metazoa > Arthropoda > Arachnida > Ixodida > Ixodidae > Amblyomma > Amblyomma maculatum. The sequence continues at coordinate 498,414,160 of NC_139344.1, forward strand.
CCAATGAGCAATTCTGTATGAAGTGCGTCCTTCAGTGGAAATTAGGTGTACAAAGTATGTCAACAGGTTTAAATTAGGAGTACAGTGTGCATTCACCAAATAAAATTAGGGGGCGAAGAGTGTCCAGCAGTTGAAATTAGGTGTACTAAGTGCATCCATTGGATGAAATTAGGTGTACGAAGTGCAACCACATTTACAAATCGGTGTATGAAATGCGCCCACCGGCTGATATTTGGTGTTTGAAGTTCGTCGCCGGTTGAAATAAGGTGTACAATATGTGTCCACTATTGAAATAGGTGTACGAAGTGTGCTACAGTTGCAATTAGTGTACGAAATGCGCCCGCTAGTTGAAATTATGCGCTCGAAGTGTGTTCACTGCTTGAAATTGGTGCAAGTATGTCTGTTGGATGAAACTATGAGCATTATGACCGTGGTAATTAAGTGTACAAAGTGCATCCACCGATTGCAAATAGGTGTAAGATGTGTGGCAACCAGTTGAAATTAGGTCGAAATTGAACTGCGTCGACTGTTACAATCAGGTGCATAAGTGCATCCACTGGAAATTAAAAGGGCGCCCATCAGTTGAAATTAGTTAAGCGATGTTCATCCACCAGTTTAAATTAGGTGTACGAAGTGTGTTCACCATTGAATTCATGGATATGAACTGCATACGCTGCTTGACAATAGGTTTGCAAATTGTGTCCACCGTTGCAATAGGAGCACGAAGCGCGGATGCTGATTTGAATTAAGTGTCCGAGGAGCATCCGACAGATGAAAATAGGTGTACAAAGAGCATCCACCATTTGAATAGAGGTGTACGAAGTTTATCCATTGGATGAAATTAATGTATGAGGTGCAACCACCATTGTGATTCGGTGTGCCCAACTGTGACATTAGGTGTTCGAAGCTCGTCCACCGGTTGAAATTAACTGTATGATGTGTGTACACCATTGAAATTAGGTGTACGAAGTGCACCTAGAGTTGCTATTAGGTGTACGAATTTCATCCGCCTGTTGAAATTAGATGTGTGAAGTGTATCTGTCAGATGATATTAGGTGTGCAATGTGCGTCCATCATTGCCCTTAAGTGTATGAACTGCATCCATCATTGTAATTAGGTGTACAAAGTGCGTCCAGCGATTGCAATTCAGTGTACGAAGTGTGTCCACGGAGCAATTCGTTGTATGAAGTGCGTCTACCGGATGATATTAGGTGTTCGAAGTTCGTCCAATGGCTGAAATTAGTGGTACGATGTGCATCCACCAGTGGAAATTAGGTGTACGAACTGCATCCAACTGTTGACATTATCTGTATGAAGTGCGCGTACCAGTATAAATTAGGTGTGAAATGTACCCATTGGATGAAATTAGGTGTTTGAAGTATGTCCACTGGCTGAAATTAGGAGCATGAAGGGCGCCCATGGATGAAATAATGGGAATGAAGAGCCTCCACCGGTTGACATTTGGCGTAAGAATTGCCTCCATTGGATAAAATTAGGTGTAGTGCGAAGTTCATCTACCATTGAAATTATGTGTACGATGTTTGTCCACTAATGAAATTATTTGTAAGTCGCATACAGTTGCAATTAGGTGTATGAGGTGCATCCGTTGGTTGAAATTAGGGGTACGAAGTCTGTCCAATGAGCAGTTATGTGTATGAAGTGCATCCACCAGTTTAAATTAGCTGTACGAAGTGTGTCCGACGAGCACTTAGCTGTATGGTGTGCGACCATCAGATGAAATTAGGTGTATGAAGTGTGTCCATCATTGCAATTAGGTGTACATAGCGCATCCAGCGGTTGAATTGGGTGTATGAAGTGCTTGGTTTGGTTGGTTTGGTTTTTCGGGGGTTTAATGTCCCAAAGCGACTCAGGCTATGAGAGACTCCGTATTGAAGGACTCTGGAAATTTCGGCCATCCAGGTTCTTTACTGTGCACTTACTTGACAATTGGTCCTCTAATTGCATCCACCTTATAACTTAAGAGTACGAAGTGCATCCACTCTATCAGTCAAGTGTACGAAGTGCACCCACCGCTGGGAATTATGTGTACGAAGTGTGTCCATTGAGCAATTAGCTAGGCTAAGTACATCCACTGGATGAAATTAGGTGTATGAAGTGCGTCAGCTGTTGCAATTTGGTGTACAAAGTGCGTCCACTGTGCCAATGAGGTGTACGAAGTGCGTCCACTGTTGCAATCAGGTGCACAAAGTCCATCCACTGGACGATATAAGGGGTTCAAAGTGCACCCACCAGTCGAAAAAAGGCTCGCGCCGGTTGAAATAAGGTGTGTAAAGTTAGTCCAATTAGAATTTAGCTGTATGTAGTGTGTCCATCGGTGGAAATTGGGTGTACAAAGTATGTCAATAGGTTAAAATTAGGAGTATGAGGTGCATCCACCGGATGATATTTAGGAGACAAGCATTCACCAGATTAAATTAGGTGTACTAGGTGTATCCACTGGATGAAATTAGGTGCACGAAGTGCAACAACAATTGCAATTCGGTGTGTGAAGTGCACCCAGCGGCTGATATTTGGTGTTTGAAGTTCATCCAGCAGTTGAAATAAGGTGCACAATATGTGTCGACTATTGAAACAGGTGCACGATGTGTGCTACAATTGCAATGAGGTGTACGAATTGCACATGCTAGTTGAAATTATGTGCGCGAAGTGTGTCCACTGCTTAAAATGGTCCAGGAAGTGCGTCCATCGGATGAAATTAGGGGCACGAAGAATGGTCATCATTGCAATTAGATGTACGAAGTGCATCCACCATTTTAATTAAGTGTATGAAGGTCATCCACCATTTGCAATTAAGGTGTACAAAGGGCCTCCACTAGAAGTTATAAGGGGTTCGAAGCGCGCTCATCAATTAAAATAAGGTGAGCAATGTTTGTCCACCAGTTAAAATTAGGTGTACGAAGTGTGTTCACCATTGAAATTAGGAATATGAACTGCATGCACTGCTTAACAATAGGTTTGTGAATTGCATCCACCATTGCAATAGGTACACGAAGTGCAGATGCTGTTTTAAATTACGTGTCGGAGCAGCATCAGCCAGAAGAAAGTAGGAGTACAATAAGGTTCCACCATTTGAAGAGGTGAACGAATTGCATCCATTGGATGAAATAAGATGTACGAAGTGCAACCACCATTGCGATTCGATGTGTGAAGTGTGCCCACCTGTACACAGTAAGTGCTCGAAGCTCGTCCACCGGTTGAAATTAAGTGCATGATGCATGTAAACTATTGCATTTAAGTGTACAAAGTGCGCCTAGAGTTGCAATTAGGTGTACGAAGTTTGCTGGTTGAAATTAGGCATACGAATTCTGTCCAATGAGCAATTAGCTGTGCGAATTGCATTCACCTGTTCCAATTAGATATGTGAAGTGTGTCCATCAGATGATATTAGGTGTACGATGTGCATTCACCATAGCAGTTAGGTGTACGAATTGCGTCCAGCGGTTGCGATTCGGTGTACAAAGTGCATCCACCATTGTAATAAAGTGTACGAAGTGCATCCACCATTGTAATTAGATGTACGAAGTGTGTACACCGGTTAAAATAGATGTATGAAGTGTCCATGGAGCAATTAGTTGTGTGAAGTGAGCCCACCGGATGACACTAAGTGTTCGAAGTTCGTCCACCGTTGAAATTAGGTGCACAATGTACATTCAACGGTGGAATTATAGGTGTACGAACTGGATACACCGATTAAAGTTAGCTGTGTGAAGAGCATGTACTGGTTTAAAATAGTGAAGTGTACCCACCATTTAAATGAGGTGCATAAAGTATGTCCACTGGCTGAAATTAGGAGAATGAGGGGCATCCGTGAATGAATGTATAATCAAAAAGAGCCTCCACCAGATGAAATTTGGTGTACGAAGTGCATCCATTGGATAAAATTAGGTGTACGAAGTGCAAGCACATATACGATTCGGGGAAATTAAGTGTGCCCACTGAATGAAATTAGGTGTTTGAAGGCCATCCACTGTTGAAATTAGTCGTACGATGTCTGTCCACTATAGAAATTAGGTATACGATCTGCGCGTACAGCTGCAATTAGATGTACGAGGTGCATCCGCTGGTTGAAATTAGGTGTATGAAGTGTGTCCACCACTTTCAAATGGTGCACGAAGTGCGTCCAACGGATAAAATTAGGCATATGAAGTGCATCCACCATGATAATTCAATGTACAAACTGCTTCTACCACATTAAAATTAGGTGTACAATGTGCGGCCACCAGTTGAAATTAGGTGTACAAAGTGCGTCCACTGTTGCAATCAGGGGCACAAAGTGCATCCATTGGAATATATAGGTGTTCAAAGTGTGCCCCCTGATGAAATAAGGTGAAAAATGAGCAGAATAAATTAGGTGTAGAAAGAGTGTCCACATTGTAGTTAGGGATATCAACTGAATGAACTTCTTGATAATAGGTTTAAGAATTGCATCCACCATTGCAATTAGGTGCACAAAAGGTGGATGGCGGTTTAAAATAGATTTCCGAGGTGCATCAGCCAGATGAAAGTAGGTGTACGAAGAGCATCCATCATTTCAATAGAGGTTTATGAAGTGGGTTCTTTGGATGAAATTAGGTGTACAAAATGCAACCACCATTGTTTCCGGTGTATGACATACGCTAAAGGTTTCATATTAAGCATTCAAAGGTCGTCCAATGGTTGAAATTGGGTGTACGAAGGGCGTTCACCATTCAATTTAGGGGTACAAACTCTGTCCACTATTTGACAGTAGGTATAAGAACTACGTTCTTTTGAAATTAGGTGTACAAAGTGCATCCAATGTTTAAAACTAGTACAAAGTTTGTCCTGCGGTTGAAATTACGTGTACGAAAGTGTGTCCACCATTGAAATTTGGTGTACGAAGTGCCTCCACCATTGCAATTAGGTGTACGAAGTGAGTACACCAGTTGAAATTAGGTGTAGAAAGTGTCAGTAACTTGAGTTATTTCTCTGACCTACTCTGCACGCTCCCTATCTCTTAATGTTACCCCTACCATTTTTTGTTTCATAACCCTGAGTTCTCCTCAACTTAAGTAGAACCCTCTTGCTTAGCCTCCATGTTTCAGCCCTATGGGTTAGTACAGGTAAGATGCAACTGTTGTATACGTTCCTCTTGAGCAATAGCGGTAAGCTGAGAGTCATAATCAGCAAGTGCTTGCCAAATGCACTCACATGCAATCTTATACTTATTTCCTCTTCATGGTCCGGATCTGTGGTTACTACCTTTCCTAAGTAGACATATTTGCCAACTACTTCCAGTGCTTCCCTACCTAACGTAAACTGCTGTCCCTAACTGCTACCTAACGTAAACTGCATTCACTGGCTGAAATTAGGTGTACAACGTTTGTCCACCGTATGTAATTAGGTCTTAGGGTAAAAAACTGGATTCCAAGGGAAGGAAAGCATAGCAGGGGCGGCAGAAAGTTAGGTGGGCGGATGCGATTAAGAAGTTCGCAGGGGTCAAGTGGATGCAGCTAGCACAGAACCGGGTTAAGTGGAGAAATATGGGAGAGGCCTTCGCCCTGCAGTGGGTATAGTCAGGCTGATGATGATGATGATGGTGGTGGAATTAGGTGTATGATGTCTGCACACCAGTTAAAATTAGGTGTAAGAAGTTCGTCCGCCGGATGAAATAGGTGCACTGAGTGCAACCACAATTGCAATTCGGTGTATTGAGCGCGTCCACCAGTTGACGTTAGGTGTTTGAAGTTCGTCCAGCGGTTGAAATTAGGTGCACAATGTGTGTCCATCATTGCAATTAGGTGAACGAAGTGCGGCCACAATTGAAATTAGGGGTACGGAGTGCGCTCATCAGGTAAAATCTTGTATATGAAGTGTATCCACCTTTGAAGTTAGGTGTATGATGTACTTCCAACAATGAAAATTAGGCCTACGAACGGCATCTATCGGTTGAAATTAGCCATACAATGTGCGTGTGCATTTTAAATTTGGTGAGAAGTGCATCCACCAGTTGAAATTAGGTATACGATGTGCGGCCACCGCTGAAAATTAGGTGTATAAAGTGAGCCCACTGTTGCAATCATGTGCACAAAGTGCATCCACTAGCAGATATAGGGGTTCGAAGTGGGCCCACTGGATGAAATAAGGTGAACATTGTTCATCCAACAGTTTAATTAGGTGTACGAAGTGTGTCCACCACTTAAATTGGGAGTATGAGCTGTGTGCACTGCTTGAAAATAGGTCTGCGAGTTGTGTCCACCATTGAAAACAGGTGCATGAAGTGCGGATGTCAGTTTAAATTAGGTGTACGGAACGCTTCCAAATGCTGAAATTAGGAGTACAAAGTGCGTTCGTGGATTGAAATTAGGAGTAAGAGGTGCGTCCGCCAGATGAAAGTAGGTACATAAAGAGCACACACCATTTGAAATAATGTGTACGAGGTGCGTCCAATGGATGAAATTATGAGTACAAAATGCAACCACCATTGTGTTTTGGTGCATGAAGGGCGCCCAAGTGTTGATATTAATGTTCGAAGCTCATTAACTGGTTGAACTTAGGTGCACTAAGTGTGTCTACCATTGAATTTAGAGGTACACTGTACACAATTTGACAGTAGGTGTATGAATTATGTCCATTTTTGAAATAATGTGCACAAAGCGCATCCAAGGGTCAACATTAGGTGTATGAAGTTTGTCCACTGCTTGCAATTATGTGTACGAAGTGTGTCCACCATTTAAATTAGGTGTACGAAATGCATCCATCATTGCAATTAGTTGTACAAAGTGCATCCACCAGCTGAAATTAGGTGTACAAAGTGTGTCCACCATTGAAATTAGGCGTACGAAGTGGGTCCACCAAGACAATTCTGTGTACGAAGAGCATACACCGGTTGAAATTAGGTTTACAAAGGGTGTCCAATGAGCAATTATTTGTATGATGTGCATCCACCTTTCGAAATTAGATGAACAAAATACATCCACAGATTAAGAGTACAATTGTGTGTCCACAGGATGAAATTTGGCATACGAAGTGTGTTCATTGGATAAAATTAGATGCACAAAGTGCAACCACCATTGCCATTTGGTGTGTGAAGTGCACCCACCTGTTGACTTTAGGTGTTCGAAGTTCGTCCACCAGTTGAAATTAGGTGTACGATATGTGTACACCTAATTTCAATGGTGTACACACATAGGGCACGAAGGCACGAATGTACGCGAAGAACATCCAACAGTTGAAACTATGTATACGAAGTGCATCCATTGGATAAATTTAGGTTATGAAGTGCAACCACCATTGCAAATCGGCATGTGAAGTGCGCCTACAGGTTGAATAGGCGTGCAATGTTTTTCCACTATTGGAATAGGTTTAAAATGCATACAGTTGCAAATAGGTAAACGAAGTGTGTCTGCATTTTCAAATTAGGGGTACAAAGTGTGTCCAATGAGCATTTAGCTGTACGAAGTGTGTCCACTGCATGCAATTGGTGCACGAAGAGCGTCTATCGGATAAAATTAGGTGTACGAAGTGCGTCCACCTATGCAATAAGGCGTACGAAGTGCGGCCACTGGTTGAAGTTAGTGTACAAAGTGCATCCACTCTTGCATCAGGTGCACAAAGTGCATCCACTGGAAGATATAAGGGGTTCGAAGTGAGCCCACCAGTTGAAAAAAGATGAACAATGTTCGTACACCTTTGAAATTAGATTTACAAAGTGCGCGCGCCGGTTGAAATAAGGTGAATAAAGTGTGTCCATGAGCAATTAGCTGTATGAAGTGTGTCCAACAGTGGAAATTAGGTGTACAATGCACATCACCAGATTGAAATTTAGAGTACGAAGTGCGGCCACCGGATGAAATTAGGTGTAAAAAGTGCATCCACTGGAAGATACAAGGGGCTCGAAGTGCGCCCACCAGTTGAAAAAAGGGCGCGCCGATTGAAATAAGGTGTATAAAGTGTGTCCAATGAGCAATTAGGTGTATGAAGTGTGTCCATAAGTGGAAATTAGGTGTTCAAAGTATGTCAACAGGTTGAACTTAGGAGTATGTGGTGCATTCACCGGATAAAATTAGGGGGGCGAAGAGCATCCAGTGATTGAAATTAGGTGTGCTAAGTGCATCCATTGGATGAAATTAGATGCATGAAGTGCAAGCACATTTACAATTTGGTGTATGAAGTGCGCCCACCGGCTGATATTTGGTGTTTCAAATTCATCCACCATTTGGAATAAGGTGTACAATATATGCCCACAATTAAAATAGGTGTACGAAGTGTGCTACAGTTGCACTTCGGTGTACGAAATGCGCCCACTGGTTGATATTATGCGCTCGAAGTGTGTCCACTGCTTGAAATTGGTGCAAGAAGTGCGTCCATCGAATGAAACTATGGGCATGATGTCCATCATTGCAATTGGCTGTATGAAGCGCGTCCACCGTGGTAATTAAGCGTACGAAGTGCATCCACCGTTTGCAATTAGGTGTACAATGTGTGGCAACCGGTTGAAATTAGGTGTACAAAGTGTGTCCACTGTTGCAATCAGGTACACAAGTGCATCCACTGGAAGTTAAAAGGGGTTCGAAGTGCGCCCATCCGTTGAAATAAGGTGAGCGATATTCGTCCACCAGTTTAATATAGGTGTATGAAGCATATTCACCATGGAAATTAGGGGGTAGTAACTGCATGCACTGCTTGACAATAGGTTTGCAAATTGCTTGCAGCATTGCAATAGGTGCATGAAGTGCGGATGCCGGTTTAAATTATGTTACCGAGGTGCATCAGCCAGATGAAAGTGGGTGTACAAAGAGCAGCCATTATTTCAATGGAGGTCTACAAAGTGCGTACATTGCATGAAATTAGGTGTACTAAAGGAAACCACCATTGGATTTCGGTGTATGATGTGCGCGAAAGGTTTGATATTACGTGTTCAAAGCTCATTCAACGGTTGAAATTAGGTGTACGAAGTGTGTTCACCACTGAATTTAGGGGTACGAACTGTGTCCACTATTTGACAGTAGGTGTACGAACTACGTTCTTTTGAAATTAGGTGTAGGAAGTGCATCCAACGGTTAAAATAGGTGTACGAAGTTTGTCCTCCGGATGAAATTACATGTACGAAGTGTGTCCACCATTGAAATTTGGTGTATGAAGTGCATCCACCATTGCAATTAGGTGTACGAAGTCAGTACACCAGTTGAAATTAGGTGTACAAAGTAACTTGTTATTTCTCTGACTCACTCTGCACGCTCCCTATCTCTTAATGTTACCCCTACTATTTTTCGCTCCGAAGCCCCGAGTTGTCCTCAACTTAAGTATAACCCTCTTGGTTAGCCTTCACGTTTCAGCCCAATGGGTATGTACAGGTAAGATGCAACTGTTGCATACTTTCCTCTTGAGTGATGCCAGTAAGCTGCCAGTCATACTCAGCAAGTGCTTGCCAAATGCGCTCCATCGCAATTTTATTCTTATTTCCTTTTCATGGCCCGGATCTGTGGTTACTACCTGTCCTAAGTAGACATATTTGCCAAGCTACTTCCAGTGCTTTGCTACCTAACATAAACTGCTGTTCCTACCCTAGGCTGTTGAACATTACCTGTCTTCTGCATACTGATTTTAAGCATACCTTTCTACTTTTTCTGTCTAGGTCATCAATCATTATTTACAGTTAATCCCCGAGTTACTTAGCAAGGCAACATCATCAGCAAATCACAAAATACTGAGGTATTCTCCATTTACCCATATCCCTAACTACTCCCATTCCAAGTCTGAATACCTCTAAGCAAGCTGTGAATAGTACTGGAAAGATCGTGTCACTTTGCCTAACACCTTTATGGGAATTTTGTTACTTTATTTATGCAGAACTATGGTTGCTGTGCAGCCACTATATATATTCCAGCACTTTCACGTAAGGCTTCTCTACTCCATCTTCGCAATGCCTGCATCACCGCCGAGGTTTCAACTGAATCAAATGCTTTTTCATAATCAATGAATGGTATGTATAAAGGCTGGTTATATTCCGAGCATTTTTCCATCACCTGGTTGATGGTATGAATATGATCGATAGTAGAGAACTCTCTGCGAAAACCTGCTTGATCCTTGGCTTGATTGTAGTCTAAGGTCCTGATTCTATCATCAATTAGCGATTAATGTACGAAACGCTTCCACCAGTTGAAGTTAGGTGCTGGAAGTGCCTCCACTGGATGAAATTGGGTGTACAAAGTATGTCCAATGAGCAATTTTGTGTATGAAGTGCATCCACAGGTTTAAGTTAGCTGTCCGAAGTGTGTCCAATGAGCAATTAGCTGTATGATGTGCGTCCATCAGGTGAAATTAGATGCATGAAGTGCTTGGTTTGTTTTTTGCGGTTTAATTCCCAAAGCGACTCAGGCAATGAAAGACGCCGTAGTGAAGGAGTCCGGAAATTTCGACCACCTAGGGTTTCTTACCGTGCACTTGCTTGACAATAGAATTAGGAGTACAAAGTGCGTCCACTCTAGCAATCAGGTCTACGGAGTGCATCCACCTGTTGAAATCAGGTGTACGAAGTATGTCCAATGCGCAATTAGCTGGTCTAAGTACGTCCACCGAATTAAATTAGGTGTAGAAAGTTTGTCCACCATTACACTTAGATGTATGAAGTGCGTCCAGCCATTCCAATTGGGTGTACAAAGTGCATCCACTGTGGCAACCAGGTGTACGAAATGCGTCCACCATTTGAATGTAGGTGTACATTGTCCGTGCACCATTGCAATTATGTGCATGAAATGTGTCCACCAGCTGAATAGCATAGAGCAAAGTTGGCGCGATTAAAATTCTTATATCAGCTACTACATAATGCCTTTAACATTGACTTATCACATTATGTTTCATTATCACATAAGCGAGACTTAAGAAACCATCACGCATTCACGCTACCCGAATTTTCTTGTCACAGTGATGCATTTAAACATTCTTTCTTCCCGTTGGCAGCAAGCAAATGAAAAAGTCTGCACTCATCTGTTACTAACGCTAATTCATTTTCCAGTTTTTGTTCCAAACTACAGGCCACGGTGTGAGCTGATATTATTCGTTTACAAATTTCGCTTTCTTTTTTCGTTCGTTTGTTTAACGCAGTGGACAGACTGTTATCCCATTGTTTCGTTTTCGAAGCTGTATGTGTTCTTCATTTATGAGCTGTTTGTGCGAATTTGATAATACATTTTCAGTTTTTACTGCTTTAAGAAGTGCCTAATACTGTATTTTTGTAGAGCTGCTTTAATTCTTGTCATCATCATTTTGTCGATATTATGAATGTAATGCCCACCTGCTATGGTCTCAACTAGAGACTGGCAGCATTGCAAATAAAATAAATAAATATTGCAATTAGATGTACGAAGAGCATCCAGGGTTTTAATTTAGGCAGACATAGTGCATCCACTGGTTGACATTAGGTGTACGAAGTGTGTCCAATGAGCAATTAGTTCTACGAAGTGACCCACCGGATGAAAGGTGTACATAGTGCATGCACCATTGTAATTCTGTCTATGAACTGCGTACAGCGATTGAAATTAGGGGTACGAAGTGTGTTCACTATTACAATTAGGTGTGCAAAGTACGACCAGCAGTTGAATTTAGGCATACATAGTGTGTCTGTGTTCACTGGTAGTAATTCGATGTACCAAGTGCATCCATCAGTTGAAATCAGTTACGTGAAGTGCATCCACCTTTATTATTAGGTGTACGATGTGTGTCCACCAGTGGAATTAGCTGTACAAACTGCATTCACTGGCTGAAATTAGGTGTACAATGTTTGTCCACCATATGAAATTAGGAGTATGATGTGCACACACCAGTTAAAATTAGGTGTACGAAGTTTGTGCACCGGATGAAATAGGCGTACAAAATGCATCCACCATTGCAATTAGGTGTATGAAGTATGTCTGCATTAGCAAGTAGCTGTACGAAGTGCTTCCACCAGTTTAAATTTGGTGTGAGAAGTGCAGCCATCACTTGAAGTGATATATGAAGCGAGTCCACAGGTTCAAATTAAGAGAATGAGGCGCATCCGCCAGATGAAATTAGCGGTACGAAGAGTGACCGTCATTTGAAATTAGGTGTACGAAGTGCGCCCATTGGATAATTTGTTTACAAAGTGCAACCACAGCTGCAATTCGGTGAATGGAGTGCACCCACTGGATGACATTAGGTGTTTGAAATATGTCCACCAGTTGCAATTAGGTGTACAATGTGTGTCAAGTTTTGAAATTAGGAGTATGAAGTATGCCTACAGAGTCAATTAGGTGTACAAAATGCATCCGCTGGTTGAAATTAGGTGTTTGAAGTGCTTCAATCAGTTGAAATCAGGATTATGAGGAGCGTCTGCCGGAAGAAATTCAGAGGTACGAGTGTCCTACGGTTGAAATTAGGTGTACGAAGTGCGTCCATTGGATATAATTAGTTGTACGAAGTGCAACCACCATTGCAAATCAGTGTGTGAAGCATGCCCGCCAGTTGACATTTCGTGTGTTTGTCCACTGGTTGAAATTAGGTGTGCAATGTTTGTCCGCCATTGAAATTAAATGTACAAAGTGCGTCCACAATTGAAATTATGGTACGGAGTGCATCTACCGGTGTATATGAATTGCATCCCCCGTTATATTAGGTGTATAATGTGCGTCCACCGGTGGAATTAGGTGTATGAACTGCATTCACTGGTTGAAATGAGCTGTACGAAGTGCGTCCACCGGATTAATTATGTGTATGATGTCCGCACACCAGTTAAAATTAGGTGCAAGTTCGCCAGAATGAAATAAGTGCACTAAGTGCAACCACAATTGCAATTCGGCCTATTGAGCGCATCCACCGGTTGACATTAGGTGTTTGAAGTTCATCCAGCGGTTGAAATTAGGTGTACAATGTGTGTCCATCATTGAAATTAGGGGTACGGAGTGCGCTCACCGGGTAAAATCAGGTATATGAAGTGCATCCACCTTCGAAATTAGGTGCATGATGTGCTTCCAACAATGAACATTAGGCCTACGAACTGCATCTATCTGTTGATTGGTTTGGTTTGGTTTGTGGGGTTTTAACGTCCCCAAGCAACTCAGGCTATGAGTGACGCCGTAGTGGAGGACTCCGGAAATTTCGACCACCTAGGGTTCTTTAACGTGCACTGACATCGCACAGCACACGGGCGCCTTGCTTTTCGCCTCCATCGAAAAGCTGCCGCCGAGGCCGGGATTCGATCCCGCGTCCTTGGGAACAGTAGTAGAGCACCATAACCATTGCACCTCCCCGGCGGGGCTATCGGTTGAAATTTGCCATCCAATGTGCATGTGCCATTATAAATTTGGTGAGAAGTGCATCCACCAGTTGAAATTAGGTATACGATGTGCGTCCACCAATGAAAATTAGGTGTATAGAGTCCACTGTTGCAATGAGGTGCACAAAGTGCGTTCACTAGAAGACATAGGGGTTCGAAGTGCGCCCACTGGTTGAAATAAGATGAACGATGTTCGTCCACCAGTTAAATTAGGTGTACGAAGTGTGTCCACCACTGAAATTGGGAGTACGAGCTGTGTGCACTGCTTGAAAATAGGTCTGCGAGTTGTGTCCATCATTGCAAACAGGTGCATGAAGTGCGGATGTCGGTTTAAATCAGGTGTACGAAAAGCTTCCAAATATTTAAATTAGGTATACAAATTGCGTTCGTGGATTGAAATTAGGAGTACGAGGTGCGTCCGCCAGTTGAAAGTAGGTACACGAAGAGCCTACACAATTTGAAATGTGTGCGAGATGCATCCATTGGATGAAATTAGGTGTACAAAATGCTACCACGATTGAATTTTGGTGTATGAAGTGTGCCCAAGAGTTGATATTACTGTTCGATGCACGTTAACTGGTTGAACTTAGGTGCACTGTGTCTACCATTGAATTTAGAGGTACAAAGAGTGTACACCATTTGACAGTAGGTGTATGAATTACGCCCATTTTTGAAATAAGGTGTATGATGTGCATCCAAGAGTCAAAATTAGGTGTATGAAGTTTGTCCACTGCTTGCAATTATGTGTACGAAGTGCGTCCACCATTGCAATAAGGCATACGAAGTGCTGCCTCCGGTTGAAGTTAGGTGTACAAAGTGCATCCCCTGTTGCAATAAGGTGCACAAAGTGCATCCACTAGAAGAAATAAGGGGTTCGAAGTGCGCCCGCCACTTGAAAAAAGGTGAACAATGTTTGTCCACCTTTGAAATTAGATTTGCCAAGTGCGCGCGCCGGTTGAAATAAGGTGCTTAAAGTGTCTATGAGCAATTAGCTGTATGAAGTGCATCCAATGATGAAAATTAGTTGTACAAAGTACATCACCAGATTGAAATTTGGAGAACGAAGTGCGGCCACCGGATGAAATTAGGTGTAAAAGGTGCATCCACTGTTCCAATCAGGTGCACAAAGTGCATCCACTGGAAGATACAAGGCGCTTGAAGTGTGCCCATCAGTTGAAAAAAGGCGCGCCAATTGAAATAAGGTGTATATAGTGCGTCCAATGAGCAATTAGCTGTTGAAGTGTGTCCATTAGTGGAAATTAGGTGTACAAAGTATGTCAACAGGTTGAACTTAGGAGTACGTGGTGCATTCACCAGATAAAATTAGGGGGCGAAGAGGGTCCAGTGATTGAAATTAGGTGTACTTCGTGCATCCGTTGGATGAAATTAGGTGTATGAAGTGCAAGAACATTTACAATTCAGTGTATGAAGTGCACCCACCAGCTGATGTTTCAAGTTCATCCACCAGTTGGAATAAGGTGTACAATGTGTACACTATTTAAATAGGTGTACGAAGTGTGCTACAGTTGCAATTAGGTGAACGAAATGCGCCCACTGGTTGAAATTATGTGCTCGAAGTGTGTCCACTGCTTGAAATTGGTGCAAGGTGTGCATCTAACGGATGAAACTATGGGCATGATGTCCATCATTGCAATTAGGTGTACGAAGTGCATCCACCGCGGTAATTAGGTGTACCAAGTGCATCCAGCGTTTGCAAATGGGTGTATGGTGTGTGGCAATTGGATGAAATTAGGTGTATGAAGTGCGACCACCATTGCAAAGCGGTGTGTGAAGCGCGCCCGCCAGTTGACATTTTTTGTTCAAGTTTGTCCACTGGTTGAAATTAGGTGTACGATGTTTGTCCACCATTGAAATTAAATGTACAAAGCGCATCCACAATTGAAATTATGGTACGGAGTGCATCCACCAGTGTATATGAAGTGCGTCCCCTTTTATATTAGGTTATGATGTGCATCCAACAGTGGAAATTAGGTGTATGAACTGCATCCACTGGTTGAAATGAGCTCTACGAAGTGCGTCCACCGGTCTAAATTAGGTGAGAAGTATGCCCGCCGGCTGAAATTAAAAAGAAGAAATGGACATGGGCAGGACATGTAGTGCGAAGAGAGGATAACCGATGGTCGCTGAGAGTAACAAACTGGATTCCAAGGGAAGGAAAGCGTAGCAGGGGGCGGCAGAAAGTTAGGTGGGCGGATGAGATTAAGAAGCTCGCAGGGGTCAAGTGGATGCTGCTAGCACAGAACCGGGTTAAGTGGAGAAATATGGGAGAGGCCTTCGCCCTGCAGTGGGTATAATCAGGCTGATGATGATGATGATGATGATGATGATTATGATATTAGGTGTATGAAGTGCTTCCATCCGTTGAAATTAAGAGAACGAGGTGTGTCCGCCAAGTAAAATTAGGGGGACAGAGAATCCACAAGTTGAAATTAGGTAGGTGTATGAAGTGCGTCCATTGGATAAAGTTAGGTGCACGAAGTGCAACCATATTTACAATTTGGTGTATGAAGTGCGCCCACCGTATGACGTTAGGTGTTCGAAGTTCATCCACTAGTTGCAATTAGGTGTATGATGGTGTCCACTATTGAAATTAGGTGTACAAAGAGTGCTAAAGTTGCAATTAAGTATACGAAATGCGCCTGCTGGTTGAAATTATATGCACGAGGTGTGTCCAATGAGCAATTAGCTGTAAGAAAAGTGTACACTGCTTGAAATTGGTGCAGGAAGTGCGTCCATCGGATTAAATTACGTGTACGAAGTGCGTCCACCATTCCATTTAGGCGTACGAAGTGCGTCCAGTATGGTAAATGGTTGTACGAAGTGCACCCACGGAATGAAATTAGGTGTACAATGTGCAACCACTTGTTGAAATTAGGTGTAAAAAGTGTCCAATGTTGCAATCAGGTGCACAAAGTGCATCCACTGGAAGGTAAAGGGGTTCGAAGTGCACCCACCAGTTGAAATAAGATTAACGATGTTCGTCCGCCAGTTTAATTAGGTGTATGAAATGTGCCCATCGTTGAAAATAGGGGTATGAGCTGCGTGCACTGCTTGACAATAGGTTTGCGAAATAACACTTTATTTTTTCCTTTACTACAAGGAAAGGAGCAGCCGCTAAAAAGCTGCTTCAAAGAGCAGCTTGACGGGTCGGGTGCCCCTGTATATGATAGCATTTCACAGCAGAAAAGTCACGCCCACACAATGAATAAACAATAAATAGAGAAATAATTAGACCACAAAAAAACGCTATGTATATTAGGAAAAATACATGAATATAACACAGACGCCACAAGATAGAACACCTAATTTAAAAATATATATTTATAGAGCCATTTCGCAGATTAATTCAATGGAAGGGAGAAATCTTGACCACCATTAGGAAAGGATTGATTTAATATGGTAGGAAGCCTAAAGTAAAGTACCCTCCTGTCATAGTTCGTTCGGCATGCTGTAATGTGTCAATGCTCTGGGTTACGCATGTCGTGTTTGTGTTTCTTGAAGTGCTGCTATGAGTGTTAGTGTGTTGTCCTTTTTACTGATGCCTTGTTTACATGACCGCAAAAGCCAGTCGTTATGCAAAGGTATTAATTACCATTTTTAGCTGCTTAAATATTGGTCCTGTTTGTTCGAGGTAAGAACCTTTAGTAATTTCTTACTTTGCAACGTTTACTGGTGTTGTTGCTCATACTAGCAAGTAGTTCAGAATAGATGGAGTGAATTATAAAGCATACTTTCAGCATAGAGAACCTATTGCGCATGTTAATTGACTATATATTCTATGTGAACGTCCCATATCTTGTGCTCTGAGAAGTACACGCCTAACATTTTCAGACAGCAATTTCTATTTTCATGCCACTGAGTACAACAGAAGACAGCTCAAATGCTTTATTTTTTGCGATGGAAGAGAACGCCCTTTCTTTTAATGATATTGAGTTTTAGACTGTGTCCACCATTGCAATAAGGTACACAAGCTGTGGATGCCGGTTTGAATTAGGTGAACGAAATGCACCCACTGGTTGAAATTAGGTGTATGAAGTGCGTCCATTGGATTAAATTAGGTGTACAAAATGCAACCATCATTGTATTTCGGTGTATGAAGTGCACCCAAGGGTTGATATTAGAGTTCAAAGCTTGTCCACCACTTGAAATTAGGTGTACGAAGTGTGTCCACCATTAGACAGGTGTATGAATTAATTCACTTTTAAATAAGGTGTTCAAAGTGCACCTAGGGGTTAAAATTAGGTGTACGAAATTTGTCCACCCGACATCATTATGTGAATGAAGTGTGTCCACCATTAAAATTAGGTGTACGAAGTGCTTCCACCATTAAATTAGGTGCACGAAGTGTGTCCACCATTGAAATTAGAGACAAAGTGCATTCAACATTGCAATTAGGTGTACAGAGTACGTACACCATTTGAAATTAGGTGTACGAAGCGTGTCCAATAAACAATTAGTTGTATGAAGTGCATCCACTGGTTAAAATTAGGTGAACAAAGTATATCCACAGGTTGAAATTAAGAGTACAAGGTGTCTGCCAGATGAAATTTGGTGTATGAAGTGTGTCCATTGGATGAAATTACTACTGCAATGCGGTGTGTAAAGTGCACCCACCGGTTGATATTAGGTTTTCGAAGTTCGTCCACTGATTAAAATTATGTATACGTGTGTACACCATTGAAATCAGGGGAACAAAGTGTGCCTACAGTTGCAATTAGGTGTACAAAGCGAGTCTGCTGGTTGAAATTAGGTGTACGAATTCCGTCCAATGAGCAATGAGCTGTATGAAGTGTGTGCACCTGTTGAAATTAGGCATGTGAAGTGCGTCCACCGGTTGAACTTGACTGTATGAAGTTTGTCCAACCGATGAAATTAGGTGTACGAAGTGCATCCATCGTTGCAATTAGGTGTATGAAGTGTGTCCAGCAGCTGAAATTAGGTGTACGAAGTGCTTCCACTGTATCAATTAGGTGTACAAAGTTTGTCCAGCGGTTTAAAGTAGGTGTACATAGTGTGTGTACACCATTGCAATTGTGTATGAAATCCTTCCACCGGTTGAAATTAGGGGTACGAAGTACGCTCACTATTGCAATTCTGTGTGCGAAGTGCATCCAGTAATCCGGTTGAAGTTTGGCATACACAGTGCGATCACCATTGCAATTAGGTGTACAAAGTGCGGCCACCTGTTGAAATTATGTGTACGAAGTACATCCACTTGTTGAAATTAGGTGCACGAAGTGCATTCCCCATTGCAATAAGGTATATCAAGTGCATCCACCAGAAAAAGTGAGGTGTTCGAAGAGCGCCAATCGGTTGAAATAAGGTGAATGATGTTCGTCTACTGGTTGAAATTTTGTGTATGAAGTGTGTCCACCATTATTAGGGGTACGAACTGCATCCATCGCTTGGCATTAGGTGTACAAATTGCGTCTATCTTTGAAATTAGGTGTGTGAAGAACCAGTGAGAGAATCTGAGGAAAGACAAAGAACAAAATCACATTTGGAGAAAAGAAGGTTGAGGGTGGCTCGAGGAGTGCGAGGCAGGTGAAGATAACAACAGGCGAGCTGCGGAGGCGATCTGTTGTCCACGGAGCTCGTAGCGGTGCGTGTTCTGCCAGGCCTGACCTGGGGATCCAGACCTGGGGCCTGCCTGCCACCTCCTGTCCTGTTCCTCTTGCTGTCCAGGTGATCGGACCAGGGAGTAGTACAGCTTCAACTCATCGCTGCTGCTGTATCGGCAGCTCTTCACTGGCTTGAGTGTTCGGCACCATGCTGTACCGACACGTCAGGGAGACCTGGCTCATCAGTCATGAAACGGCAACCCGAGGCCTCCAGCCTCCACTGGGCCTTGACCGGTGGCCTAACCTTTCGCTAGGACTGCCGAGGTCCTATGTTGGCGACCCTACAAAGCTTGACCAACCGGAGCGTCTACACCGACTTTTCTTCCTACCTAACTAACTGGTGAATATTGTCAATTTTGTGTTGTCTGTTATACTCTCGTCCCGTCCAAGTGTGCAGATAAAAATTATTCGTCGCTAAATTGGTCGGCCTGGTCTTGTATTTTGATTGCTGTCCTTGAATAAGCCACAGAACTAGTTGGCCAGTAGCTCTGAAGGAACCTCAAAATTTTGGAGTTCACGGCAGGACCAGGCCGGCCAAGCAGCATTTTCCCGCGACCAGAGATCGGAGAAAAATGAGTGCACCACAGTTTCTCGCGGTAGGGGAACATTTAGGTTTGCAGGGAGTCGAGTTGCGCAAATGGGTTGAGAAAGAATTGCAAAAGGCAAGGGAAGACAGAGCTGTAGAATGTGAAGCGAAATCTGCAGAAGCAAAGCAGCGCTTGGAGCAAGAAAGCCAGAATTTGAAGCAAGAAAGTCAGAATTTGCAGCTACGGGTACGACTTGCGGAATTGGGAGAAAATGTTTCTAGTGCTGGAAGTGATGAGCACGGTACCTTACCGACTCCAGCTTTCCCAATTAGTCGTCATGGATTGATTCCACTGTTTAATGAGGAAAGGGACGATTTGGGCGCGTATTTGAAGCTTGTGCCTCGGGGGAGCAGCTCTCAGTTTTTGGACTCTCTCTTGAGGACTCAGTGAATTACAATGTAGCGAAACTTGCGCTACTTCAGAGATTCCGTTTCACGGCTGAGGACCATAGAGAGGTTTCGTGAAAGCAAGCCGCAAGATGGCTAGCCAGCTTTCCAGTACGTCACAAGGCTGTTGTTTTTTCGACCGCTGGGTTGAGATGCGAGGAAAAGGTCGCATGTTTGAAGTGGTTTGGGACATGGTAGTAGCTGAGCAGTTTTAAAACAGCTGCCACAATCGTTTAGTTCTCTTGTGAGAATGTGATTGCAAAACAGTGGACAAGATTGCTGAGGCCGCCGATCGCTTTCTGGAGGCTCAACGACAAAATAACCTCGCAGTTTTTAAATATAGAGCTGATCAAAATTCAGCAAAACCAGAGGACGCAGCCCCAAACCCAAACACTCAAATTCAATGCTTAATCTGCGAGAAGGTCGGACAGATCGGCGGATTGCTGTACAGAACTGAAGCCCCCATATTGCACATTGTCGCAAATCGGGGCATGACACTCAGTTTTGTCGACGCCGAAGTTCAAGTGACCGGGACGCGACATTCCGTTTCCAGCCCAGATGAGAGCAGACGCTGACGTCATCGTCATCGTCACGCGATGTCAGTTCCTTCGTTCTCGGTTGCCGTGGCAACAGCTACGCATTCCAAAATGCATATGGTGTCACGCATGTTCGCCGTCTGCCTCGGACTGGAGGAATGGGGTTCATTTGGCGTCGGCCTGCTAGCAACGATGAACGACACGCACACGACGCAAACAGCGTGCATGCAGCTGTTGATGGGTCTCACAAAGTGAGTATGTTATTAAAGCGTGTGCTTTTCGGCTCGAACCGAGTTTTTGTGTAAGCGAGATTTGAGAAATGCCAGTCTCTTACGCTGGCAACATAAATACATGCGGAAATAACCAACTAGTGTGCGTTAGGACCTTTCTAAATCAATAACTCTGGTGGCAAACATTGTCCTGTTTCTGGGCAAGCCGCCGTCAAGGGGTCATCGCTCGATCGAGCGATTCACTAGACAGTCTTAAAGTGTTGTATTATAGGTAAACCGTTTTTCACGGCGTTGTAATCAAGGCCGCTGGTATATAATGCGGGATGAACATACAATTTCGAGAAATGCACGAAACTTTGAGGCGCAGTTGTTTCAGCCTTTCGTGATGCGACTATGTGTGCAACGGAATACTGCTGCTACACTGGCGCCTCATTTAATTCATATGTGCGATCCAAATTGTGGATCAGCTGCAGTGCATTGTTGCGGAGTGCTCTATGGTGAACGCGGAGCCGTTTACCGCAAGTAATGTCATTTAAAGACAGCGACTGGAAATGACACTGTGCCCTGTATTAATTGTACCGCTGCTTGGTAGTAGCACTGAAGTAACTATGTATATCGCAAAAACATTACTACTATAGCAATGAATTTATTTCACCATATATATGATAGGAACTCCTGAGTAAAAATATTGTATAGAAATCAAAATGGTGCGTTAGATAATGACTGCATCTGTTGTGTGCATGTTACACCAATGACAACAGTGACTCATTCTATTTTAGTGCTTTCAGGCATTGTACATCCCCCATTGTTCTGAACCCCAAGGCATGCTGGTAAGCTTGTTGCATAGGGCGCTCAGCTACTATAGGGCAGGGGATCTGGGTTTGATCCTGGCCGAATGCAGTGCGAACCTGTATGTATGATATCAGTGCACATGAAAGAACCTCAGTTGGTTGAAATTATTCGAAGCCCTTCACTGCGGCGTGTCCCTCATAGCTTGAGTCGCTATAGGGCAATAATTAAACCCCATAACAAGGCCAACTCGTTGCCAGCTTTATGGGTATCTCACTGGAAGGTCTACTGTGGACACCTTCAGTAGGGACATTCTGCATCCAGAGTACTACACCCAAACAGTAGAGCCTAACTTTAAAAATTTTGAAGAAAATACTCTTGAGAGGCCCCTCTCAGAAAAGTAAAGCTTATGTACTGTGGAAATCCTACTATACATCGTCATTTTGCTGGCATGTTGGCACTCATGGGACAAGAATGCACAGCTGGTAGTTGTCGAATATTATATAATGTTGGTATTGTTGCCGTAAAATTTGATCAGGCAGGAAGGCAAGTGCAGCTATACATTGTGCCTCATCACATTTGTATACCAGGTGCTTTTTTGTTATATGGTGTACAGCTCCAGCAGTGCAGGCCAGAGCAAGTGGAAGCACACTGATCGAGTGTTTTATTCAGTCTGGTTTCACCGAAGGGGGCATTTTCGAAAAGGGTGCAAGTTAGAGAATTTGTGGGCCCTGCTCTGCCACACTATCAATGTGTGTGGCTGCTCAAGTTAGTGATGAAGCATACTGAACCAAGAGTGCAGGGCAAATCACAAAGGTAGGAAGACTGCTATCAACCAAGTGCATATGTTTCTTGAGCATGATTAAATGCATGTGAAACGAGCAAAAAGACAAATAAAACAAAATCAAGACCAAGAGCAAAACAGAAACTTGCCTTTTATGTATCAAGCTGGTGAAAGAAAGGAATTGAAGGTTTGGTAATGCAAGATGCCCTTTGCATTGTCCTCAACGGTGACCTGTTTCAACAGTGTGATGTACGCTGAGGTACTACTTCAATCCATGGACATAGAAAATTTCCTAGGTATGCATTATTACATGTGAAGGCTGAGGTGGTATCGTGCATTAACAAATCTTTGGTTTCTTTGTCGTGCCATGAGATTGATTATCTTTATTCATGATTGGCAAGTGTCTGTGTCTTACTCTCGGTAGTCATCAGTTTTTTTTTCTGAATTTCCTCTTTGATATGCATTTAATGTGCTCACACGGTAAATGGCTTTGGTTCGTATCATTTGGCACCAGGTGCATTGCCTCAGATGCTATGGCTAAGCGAGTGACTTCGTTTAGCCTTTGCCTAACGTTGACCGGCTGACAAGCAGGAATGTGTGCAGAACCGTTAACATGTCAGGATTGGGTGCGTGTTATTCTCTCGACTTGTTTTATTTCCTTCTGTGTTGTGTGCCCATTGCAATGGTAGCCTTTAGCATGAGCAGGACTTGCGATGCAACATTGCTGATGTTCACAGTGCTTAGCCAGAATTTAAAGCACACAGGAAAGTGAAGGAAGAAAGCTGTCCATCGGCAGTTGAGTGGATGCATCTCATGTCCTTATCGACAGTCTGATACTCTTCATCAAGGGCTTGCAAAAAAGTTTCATCGAAGTCTTGAGAGCTGCAGTATTATTGTAAAGTGGTGAGAAATTATTAAAGGCTTAAATGTAAAAAACAGGCTCACTGGCCCGTATGATGGGATACCCTGGCATATCCAATTTTGCACATATTCTGTTGGTGTGCAGTACTAGATTTCATTTCATTAAAGGCCCTAAAAGAGATAGTAAAATTAAAAAATATGTATCCACAGTTACAGGAAAGCTTTTACGTCTGCAACGAAGGGATGTGAGCAAGTGATTATAGCAGCATTGTCTGGAATGCTGTTCCAGTCTGCATACAGATATTGCACAATGCTGGTGAGGAGCATGTCTGGAACCTTACTTTCCTTAGTTTGCTTGGCTTTTGCTATTTGCTTATAATATAAACTAGATGGAGATAGCACTCAAATATATCTAGACTTCCAGATTTGTTATAAGGTGGAAATCTCTGTGTGTTGCCTTTCTTCTCTCTTTCATCCTAGCCTTTTGCACTACCTCTACCACGATTCCAGACTTGGTTCAAGGACTGGCCCTGGAACTTTGTCTGGGTCACTGCAGCTGACGCCTCGTGCTGAGATAGTGGTGAAGAAGAAGATGGAACATTAAGGGGCTAGTCATGACTTGTTCCTGTCGGCTGAAGAAATCTAGTCATAGGGCACTTGTCCTCCAGTGCCAGCTCATGGCAGGTGCTAACACTGAGCTGTTAAGGAGCTGCCAAAGGCTCTTGATACTTGCAGAACACGCCTCGGTAGCCTGCTGAGTAGCTGTATGCTTAGAGGTCAGCTGGTACCAGGTAGCTTACAGTACTGGTGGATTTGGGCATATGGTATGCTGTAACTTCATTCTGAGGCATGCTTTATTTAGAGATTTCAGGCACGCAATGAAGCAGGTGCTCGAGACCTTACTTTATGGTATTATTCTCTATGGTGTACATATGTCTCGATCAGCAGTTGATTTTGAAAATACTGCTACCAGTTATGTGTCACAAATTCGACCAGTTGTACGCTTGTGAAACATTAGGCTTATATCTTTCAATGTTCTGAATGTTGCCTCGGAATAATTAATTGATGATGAATCCTGTATGGTATGTACCATGGAGTCATCATCAATTATTACATTATTAGTGTGTATCTGTACTAATAATGTTTTGAATGACTGTACCTCAACCTTGCGAACATAGCCTGAATTGGTGTATCTCTAGGAATCTCGTTGTATTTCTAGCTAGAGCACAGTACCTGCTTTGCTTGTTGTAATTGCTCTGTTTCCTTTGCCTACAGTATATGCATATACTATGAATGGCATATTTGTGAGGGCATTATGATAATCATGTATAATTAGACAACTTGTTTGACTATCCACACCTGATAATGGACTTTTTTTGCAACGAATTTAAATCCTTAGAATCCCAAACACTGGTTAAAAATACACTATTTTTGCTAAGCATCTTTCACTTCACTGCTTGCTCATCATTCAACCAGAAAGAGTGGAATAAGTCTTGCATATAAGTTATGATTTCGGCGCACACATACCGAATATTGTTTTAGTAAATTTGAGAGCATACCATTTTTTTTATGTCATTTTGTGAACTTTCACTTCTCTGTTCGCTGTGGCAGTTTCTGGCCGTGAATCTGGATGAGGCTGTATTATGGGCTTCATCTTCCACGTGGTGTATTATAGCTGGAAGTGGCAAAAAGATAACCCGTAGCTCGTGGCAAGAATTTTCGTCACGAGCGCACGGAGGCTCGGCAGCAGACGACCTACTGTAGGGCGCGCCTTCTGCGGTGGGCTTGAGAGCCAATGCCTTCACAGTTTTCGCTGCCGGTATTCATATTTTTACTTGCTTTGTACTGTAAAGATAATTAGTTGAACATTTTTGTGCTCATTTTATGCTTGAAAAGTTTCAAAAAAGGTTGTGTTCAAAACAAGCAAACGGTGATTATCATCATGTGTGTCAGCTCGTGCCCACTTTAAGTGGTTCGACCGCGTACACATCTTCGCCACAGGTTTACTGTAAGGTAAAGTTGCTTCAGAATGTTTTGCGCATCATTAATTGAAAACTAAGGATTGGCATAAGTAATGTGGTAACGGTATGTTGCGCCTTCAAGGAAGCACTCAGGTGAGTTCCAAGCGTTTCAGCCTCGTAGAGATCGCTGCGGTTCAGCTTTGACCAGAGTTTACTTGAATATTGTAGCTACTGTAAATGATAAAATACGGTACCGGATAGAACTTTGGTGATGTTTTGTAATGCCTGTTCCCAAGTACACTGAAGCAAGCTCACACGCCTACTTTGGCGACAGCCGTTCCCACCCTTCTACGCACAAGGTCGCGATTACTGGTGCCTTTCAATAGCAGTATTAGTAGTAGAAGCGGAAAATTCTCTTAGAAAGCAATGCCTAGCATATGTGGGGGCGACCAAGGAGCGAGAGTGAGCGGCAGGAACGCGATTTTGCATTTATCAGAGGCCTTTCAGTCACTGTAGGGACATTGTGTCAAACAAGCATCACTGTTCAAGTGAAGAGAAGAAGCACCACCTGATTTCAGCAGCCGTCTGCACTCTTAATGCATGTACAGTTACTTCCAATATGAAAGGAAATACATTATCAGCATTCAGCAAACGAATGCCTCATATTAAAACAACCACATTTTCTCGTGTGTTCTTTGTAATCATGCTCTCTTATTACGGAAATAGCATACTGATTTTTTTTTGTGCCTTATGATGATACCAGTGCATTTGCAGCATTTTGAGATTTGATAATAAAATTTATATAATTCATAAGCATTACATTTCTTGCCAGATGTTCACATTATTTGCTCTAAATTTGCATAATCAAATTATCTACCAAAGAAAACGGCTAGTCCTAGCTCTAACAAGCTTTTCATGTAACTGTGAAATGTGAAGGAGTAGTCTTTTCTATGCAAGGTAATAGTGCCAATAGTTCGCTCAACGAAATTGATTTAGCCGCAGCCACCGGCATCATTAGAGAGTACAATAGGCACGATCTTTGAAATTTGTGGCTGGGCAGTCATGAAATTATTTAATCTGCAAATCGTTCAGTTCAGCTATCAATGTAATGGCAGTTTAGTTAGAGCATAGCCGTGGCCGTATAACGATCCCACTTGTCCTCGGACAGATGTGGTCCAAAATTTAACGCCTTCCAAGACAAGTTAGAGAACAAGCATGCATGGCTTAGGAGGTGATCCTAAGGATACCACTTAAAGGGCTGTTAGTATTGACCAATGTTACCTAGTTAGTGCTTTTCCCACTAACTTTAATTGTTTCAATCCTGTTTAGCAGGCAAAAGAGTTCCATTGAAGGAGGTGGGGTTTTAGTGATTTGTAAGTCCTGTTGGCTTCTTTATGAGTGGTGTTTGGTGGTCCTACAGTTTTTGTTTACAACAGTCGCTGTTTCTTAAAATGATATTCATTTCTGGAGGAAAAGTTTGCTGCAAGAGCGTGGTCACTGCGATGTCAAGGTGGCTAATATTAGTTGCCCATTACACCTTGAATTGGTTTTTGCGGCATTTCTAACGCAATAGTCGAATCTGCTTTCAAGCTTTTTGTCTGACATTACTAGAACCTGTGAAGTTTGTGCAGAAGTTTAGGAAAGGATGGCTGAAGGACGATCAAGACTAGGTACTGGAAGTTTCAAATTCAAATTTGTGTAGTTAGAGTCGGCAGTGGCCGTAATGGAAATAGGTACATGTGAAAAAATTGCTGCCTGTCCAACTGCAATAGATACTTTCATCAGCTGGAACAGCCATGGAAGCTGAGCTTTATTATTGCTTTAGCAATACTGTGCCAGGTTTCAGCCCATCACATCGTCACGGGAAGCCTTGGGCCACGTTTGACCTTGAGAGACCCAAATTGGCAGTTCCTGCCAGCCCCATATAAAGCCCCGCTTTAACCAAGCCGTATGAATGTGCCTTAGTGGCCTATAGGGGTAATGTGAATGCCAGGGTCCTAGCAGGCTGATTCTGACATAACCGTCCCATGTGAAATGAGACACCCAAGTTGGCAGCTCCTGCCAGGACCACGGACACGGACTAAAAAAAAAAAAAAAAAGACTAGAGAAGGAGGTACACTACATGCTGAACCATAAGCGCAGCCATGAAGGTGTTGCTAACACAATTCAACCCGGTTTAACCAGAGCTAAACCACGGGCAATTTTTTTGAGATGAAGTGAACTAGCACAGGGATGCTCCCAACCAGACCGAGCAGACTGAATTTGCTTTCTCCATGCTGGTGCTGCTCTGGTCATATGTGGTCATGACATATGTTCAGTACCTAAAGATTATGAAATGTAAACAGGGTGAATAGAGACGATGATTCTCATCTTAATTATTCCAGCCGGACTCTGAAGGCGAAGTGTAAATGCTGCTTAAACTGCAAACTGCTCGCAAATCTGCAAAAAATTGCAGAACACCTTATAAAACTGTTGGATCAATCGACCACCTTAGAAAGCAAGCTTTTCATTACTAAAAAAATTGGGTACTTAAAGTTAAGTATTTGATCTCTTTAAAAGGTGTGGTGCTAGTTAATGCTCAGTGTTGCCCTGCTTTCATGACAGGCCTAACTGCCTTAAATGAATAAATTGCATGCTTCCTGAGCAGAATAGTTAGATATCCTAATTGCTACCTAGTCTTTGCTAGTGCATATAGCTACACGAAATGCCGACTTATGTCTTGGAGCCGTGTGACGAATGTAGGCTATTGAAAGAGTTTATTGGTCCTATGGGTGTATTGTAGTCTCACTTTTCAAGGTCATGTTGATTCAATAATTAAGTGCATCACATCAAAGTGGGCATCACCTAAAATTTTTGTTGGGACTTCATGTGCAAGCCAGGCTGAATACTCGTTTTCTGATGCACATTCACAGGGTTCCTGCATTACTTTGCCGAAACATATTCTTGACTAGAAGATAACCATTCTACTGGATCTGCTGTATAGACAAATACTGAATGTGCAGAAATTACATTTAAGAAAAAGCTTCTTAATTGCAAAGACTATTCATTGGTCAGGTTGTTTCATGAAACTACAGATATCCCAGCCACAAAAAGAACTATCCATGGCAAACTATGAAGACTGTAAATGCCTAGAAGGACAATGCTTCAAAGGGCAGTGCATTACCGTGGTCATTTAATTTATCGAGGAAAATAAAAAAAAAGTTTATTTGTGAGAAATAATTACTGGAATAAAAATGCAGCTGCTTTGTTTTTTTTGTGCTCGTTGCCCAGTCCATTACTTGAAATGGCTTCTACTTTGCTGCATTCAGCTTTCACACAGCAGGTTATAACAAGTAATTCTTTTGAATTCAGTGTCATGTGAAATGACCTAATGAAGCACTCAATATTTACTGTTCCAGTATTATTGTTTTGATTGTGTGGCTTCATGCTGGTTTTTTTTTTTTATCTTCCTGCAGGTCATTCCCTCAGACGTGTCAGCAGATGGTCATCTTGGTTTCCCATGCCTGTTTGAGAGTACTGGTTGGGTTCGGTGACTGTGGTGTCTCTTTCCATGGGTAACTGTAGCGAGCGCAAGTGCAGTAAATAACATATCTTAATGCAGTAGCATCAAAGGCCCTGTTATACAGAAAATCTGGTATTGGCATTGTTAGTTAAAAATCACGGGCATGGCTCTGGCTGGTGGTAGTTGGCCGGTGACATGGTCGTGCACTGATTGGTTGAGTTGTGTGACGTTATGAGCCGACATGACAGGGCTGAATTGGCAGGTGCTGCCAACTCTCGCTTTTGCCTTTGAGGTCGGAGGAACTAGTTTTCCAAGTTCCTTTGATCCCAAGTTAGGCACGCACACCCCTTAGACCACACCGGCATGCTCGTATGGCTTATTTAAAATGGGGACTTATGTCTACTTCGGGTGATCTGTCAAATGATGGCATACCTTCCAACCCTTCCGGTTTGCACAGTAGACTTTCGATGACACGATCATTGCTTTAAATCTTCCGGCAAGTGGTTTCTGCCTGCTTAAGAAGGCTGTGTCGGTTTGGACTTGTGGCGACGTCCTTGTAGGCAGCAGTTTCGGCGGCAGCTAGCAGCGGTGCGCAGCTAAAGGGCGGCCTCTTAGCGCACTTGGCGGGAAAGGGTTAATTCTGCAGCTTTGCCCAAACATGATGCCATCTGATTCTCCTATATTGCGCTCGGCCACGTGTCTCATGTTACTGAGCTGCGCTATGCCCGTCGATGGCATGGATAGCTCTTCTTTCGGAACCATCACGACCAACAACAGTTGCGGGCAGAATCGCGTATGAAGGGGCTAATAATGGTTTCACATTAAACTAAAACGGTGCGTCGATGACACCGAAAGAAAACGGCAATGGTGCCTCGCTGATCAGTTTGCGTCGACCAGCTGCGGAGGTGTAGCGAGATCGCTCGGTGACGGCGTGCAGAGGTCTCTAGGACTCACTTTTCATGCATGCTGTTGCTGCTTGTGTTTTGATTAGCACTCATTGGACACTTCGTCCTGAACGTGCCGCCTCCCACCCCATCTTAGCGCAAATAAAAAATCTTCCGATTTTTGATCTCGCCAAGTTGGCAGATATGCATGGGATATTTTGCGACTCTGTGCTAATGAGTGTGCATGGGACAATAGGTGCACAAATAAGACTACTGATTAGGCAAGTAGCAGATTGAATGGACTCGAACAAATAAGAGGAGCTGGCAAATGGGAGCCATTAATCATTAATGCTGTAGCGTCATACCTTGAAAGGCCGAGCTGGAGCCCCCCCCCTTTTTTTTTTGTCAGACGAGAGTTGAGATTTGGGGTCACATGAGGCATACATAAGCAGTGATGTAATAGCTTCGTGTTCATTCGAATGATAGCCACCGATCGACTACTGAAACTGGTGGCTTGCTAGTAGAAATTGAATTATGTGTTCTCAGAAAGTTCTCAATTCCATCCTTATTTTGTAGTGTCATGAATCATTGAAACAAGAATGATAGCTCGAAATTTGGTGTCAACACTTGCTGAAATTAAAATTAGTAACATGAACGCCTATGCAATAAAACAACCTGTATAATTAAGGCTTTCTAATGTCCCAGCTGAACCTCTTTCATATCTATGGTGCTACAAAATGAAGGAATGTCGGCAGCTGTTACTGCTTTACAATGAACTCACATAATGTGGCTGTGATTGCCGCCCACTGAGCTGTGCTGCATATAGGAGCTTGGTTGGGGAATTCAATTTTAAATTTAAGGTAAAGGTCAATGGCTCCAACCAAGTTCTTGATTTGTTGGTTGGTTGGAGTCATTAACCTTTGCCTTAAAACTGAAATCTTGACGAATGACACTAGCACTACCTGAAGCCAGGAAAAGTAAAACTAGGCAAAGCAAACTGCATGCTCCCACTTGCTGGTAGGCACTGGAAAACTGTGAACAGCAAATGCGAACATGCCGATGGAGCGAGTGGATTTAACCGGCCATTTTGCATCGATCCAGTCCGAAGGTGACAAAACGACACTTTAATGAGCACTTGCCGTCATTTCCCTTCCCCCTGCGTTTTTTTTTTTCTTTTGCTCTACTTTTGTGTTGCTCTTGGATTTCATCATGGAGCATGCCATGAACCTGGATATGATAAGGATCACCTACAGATGCACATTCTGTTGGAAGAAGTGCCCAGCTAGAAGAAAATTAACAAACTGTTTCATAAAATAGTTCTTCAGTTGATAGTAAATAAAGGTTTTCTTTTGTAAGACATGCTTACCGTGCTCTATTCATGTGATACAGTGCTCTGTGCATGACTTTTACAATGAAGTGACCTGTATTATGAATGATTTTCGAGGTCGAAACCACTTCATTACAAAGGCACTTGATTGCATTAGCATTGCATTTACCTGAATGCATCACTACAGACATTTTCAGTTCTCGCTGCTTTTAGTAACATCACATATAAATAAGTTTATCTCTGCACTTTCATAAAGTTCTCAGCAAGATTTCAATAAAGTGACATCCCGGTGCGGTTGCTCCATGGTTAAAACACTTGACTGCTGAATCGGAGGACCCAAAACCGAATCCTGGCCGCTGAAGCCGCTTTTCAGTGGTGGCAGTAAGCAAGGCACCCGTGTGCTGTCAGTGTACGGAAAAGAACCCTAGGTGGCTGAAATTTCCAGACCCCTCAACTGTGGCGTCTCTCACAGCCAGAGTAGACGTTAAACCCCACAATTGAGACTAACCAATAAAGTGATACTCATCCTGCTTGTGAATCTTACTATGAATGCTATGCATCTTTAAGAACGGTGGAACCATTCAGTCCAGACTTGAGCAGCTACTTGCAGTGTTTGTCGATCTAAAACTGCCCTTTCAATCTGCGTAGCTGGGACATGCTATTTGAAAGGGTGATTGTAGTGAGCTTTCACTTGGCACTCTCTCATGCCTGTATACTTTGTAACTGCATATGCAGATTAGATCGTGCCATAGTAGGATGCAACTTAACAGCAGTTGCTAACTATGCTGCGGCTGCTGGCGCATGTGTGAGCCATGATGATGGTGTTTTGTACAGTAGCGTATATCATACAACACATGGCACCCAAGGTGGGTTTTTTTTTTTAAGAAAATTTTGGTGCTGGCTTGGCCCAAATTGCTCAAATTTCATAATGTGGCAGCATGGGGCAAGGCAAGCTTTGTGACTGTTTAGCATAGCACTCGCATCACTGCAGTCGACTTTCTAACATGTTGTGCAGAGCATTCATGATTCTTAGAAAAAGTGGCTTCAGTCCAGCTGGCATCTCCATTTATGGGAGCCTGTACGGAGTCTGCACCTTCCTACCATTTGTTGAGCATTCAGATTTATGCATTAGTATGGTCTTGGTACATCTCTGCCAGTCTCATGTTCACTAATTTCAAATGGTTTGGAACAATATGAATTGCATTTATTTTTTTTACTGTAGTGCAGACCCCTTTTCGTTATGTTGTGCACTTGATGCATATCGTTCTTTAATGACTTGGGCCATTTCCTTGAATAAATTCATGCCAATCCGTGCATTTGCTATTTTTGGTAATTACTATACTTGTGCACAGCTGGTCTCGAGGGAGAGCGGACGCTCTTTCCTGTGGTCTTTCAATTGCCGCAAAAGCAATGGGAGCGGTTCTCTTTTAATTACACTCTCCGCCGCTGTAAGTTGTGCCACCAGCTCACTGTTCGCTTTGCACCTGTTGCAGCAGCAGCGGGTGGTTTTTTCATGGTTTCACGCTGTCATCCACTGGTTTCGTAGAATGCGCAACACTGTAGTTGCTTTAGCTGCACGTCTCCAATGTATTCCACATGTGAATGAAGTCCTTAGTAACAAAATCTGCCAGTTAGAATCATCAAAAAGACGAATCATTCTTTTTCAAAAATTTGATGTGCATATATGATGGATACTGCTCTCTTAAATGCAGAAGATGGTGTATTGATCCATTCTTTTCAAATATTCATACTGGGCTGACAAGTACTATAAGCTTGTTAATGCAAGGTTAACTTGG
Organism: Amblyomma maculatum; assembly: GCF_055883805.1. Classification (NCBI taxonomy): domain Eukaryota; kingdom Metazoa; phylum Arthropoda; class Arachnida; order Ixodida; family Ixodidae; genus Amblyomma; species Amblyomma maculatum. Next base: position 498,446,718 of record NC_139344.1, read on the forward strand.
TGGCATGTCTATGTGGTTTAACGCTGCAAAGAAACTCTGGCTATGAGAGGCGCCGCAGTGGAGGTCCTGGAAATTTCAATCACTTGGTGTTCTTTAATTTGCACTGTGATGTGTAGAAGATGGATGCCTTGACGATATTGCTTCCATTGAGATGTGGCTGCCGCTGCTGGGATCAAACCCGAGAGAAATGAAAACCGAAGCTTTTCAAGCTCGCACTCCTAGATATCGCCCTGTAAAGACATCTAGGACGACTACGGCCACGAAATTTCAGTTTTATTGACACAGTCCTAACTTTATATTCTCTAATATGCATGCTGGCAATTGCTGTCAAAATTGACCTAATTTTCGTGGACACCACCTTTTTTGCGAGTTGCACATAGCTCATTCAAAAATAGCTTTTTCGAATAACCTGTAGAAATAGCAAATAATAATTTAGAAAATAAAGTGCCTCTGAGATGCGTCTTTTGTTTAGAACTTGAAATGCGGCTTCTCCCGTGGCGGGTGTGTTTATTTAGATATTTTATGTTTAATAAATCACTTATGCCCATATGGTCAGGTGCTCGGTAAGGAGACTCGTCCCACAGGCGAGCTGCTTTTCAAGCACTGTGTAATTATAATTGCAACAACGCTAGAAGCAATCCCCTCCCCAAAACGCGCACACACGTGCACACATGCCGTCCTGCCACAGATCATACTTAAGTGAAATAATGGACAGAGCTATAAAGGAATGTTCAGTTTCTTGAAGGAGAATATAATTTTCTCCTTCCTTAGATTTCCTTAAATAAGGGACAGCTTTAAAGGAGAATGATCTTCTCTTGACCGCCGCTCTCCTTACTTCTGCAGAACAAATATTCATGCTCGATGTCGCGATCAAAAGTAGTTGTGTCAGCCGTGAGACTGCATACTCTTTCAGCTGATTGATATTCTGAATGTAACATATTCAGAACTTAGTGAAAAGTTCACTGCATTGTGCAGCCGCAATTTCAACTCTGAACAAATTTTTGCTCTTTAACTCAATCTGTGAAGCGCCAGGAATGATTGCTAATGCCGCTTTTTAGAGCTAGCTAAATAACACGGCATCAATTGAGATTCCAGGATATTATTTGAACTTCAAAAGCCAAGCAAACGCTTTGAGGATGTAATTTAACACACTGCACATGACATATAAATTTTGTGTTTGCACAAAATTTAGAGGCAGAAAGCTGTGATGACAGTAGATCAGGAGGTTCATGCGACCATGCAGTCGCACTGAGAGGAGCGCCTGTGCACAGGATTTATCTGCATTTTATATCTCATAGATCACAAATCTCACAACGCTGGCTGCGCAGTGTTTGTATGAACTATAAAGACTGAAATGTAAGGACTTGCAGGTTGCAAGTGATGCGGGTGGGGCATTGAGTGGGGGTGCTTGCTTTCCTTGCTCATGAACTGCGCTAGCTGAAGCGGAGCGGTGAGGTAGTGGAGACCCTACAGAGATGTGGAAGCAGACCCCATTGGGGAGGCCGTAAGAAGTGCGCTTTCCCTCGAGACAAGCCATGACTTGTATTGCTACGTGGGTAACTGGCTTGGTCTAAATAGAGAGGGCAGTGTATGCAAATTTTTTATCTTGATGAAAGCTTGAATAAATTTAATTTGAAAGTTAGCATTCATAGCAAAATTCTCCTACTTTGTCCTTCGTTTTTTACTGTGGTGTTTTCTCGAAGTGAAAGGGAGCGACAGCAGAATAGTGCCTCTATTGCCAGATCAGCTTTCAGTTAATGTGTTGCTTTTGTTGCCTTACACAAAAAGATGCTGTATATAAAATTTCCTAGGAGTGATTGAGGTTTTATAAAGTTCAGGTTTACGTGCCAGCCATATTGGTTTGTACACTATATATCACAGCCAATGCCAATGCTGCAGGTGAGTTGGCATAGCCCTACCACTGTTCTACTGCAAGAATGAATAATAGAATGGCATGCAATATTCTTGCCATGGCAGCTATGCTGGATGCATTGAAAGCGTATAATATGTGAATGAAGAATTACAAGACGCAAAAAAAAATAAAGATTTAGAACAGGCAAGTCTTCTTTGTGATGTGTATTCCTCCATTCACAATACACTAATTAGCATAGAACAACTAGCTTTAAGGAATATTCTAGGGATCCTACAGATGGCACCTAATCGTAATTGTGTCGCTAGGCCCACTGCTGGAGTCTACACAAGGAGTAACATTGACTGGGTGGGCCACTGGTTGCCGATGCAGAGACAGGCCGAAGATAAGAAAACTCATTTATTAATGCAATAGCTTACAGTTCATATGAACAGGAAAACGTGGTGTTGACAGGAAATGTCTTGCTTGATGGAGAGGTCAGGTCATGTATATGACCAAGCGCTGATTGGTTGGCGAGGAGTGTGATTTCACAAGACTGAGTCTTGATCTCCCCAGATTGGGTGCAATCTGCATTAATTCAGAAAAGTTCTATGCCAGTTTTAAAAGTTATGTATTTGACTCTGCCCTTTTTTATGCATTGTGCAAAGTGGTGCAGGCAAACTGTCACCGAGTCAGTGGGTACTTCGAAGAGATAACAGCAGAATCCAAGGCAGTTTATGTGCATTAAGGCTGTTGCTGTTCCCATCCAAAATGTGTCACCAGTTGCCTGTCAATTAAAAAGAGTTAACTTTTAAACTCCACAACTTGGGCTTTCTTTTGGCAGGCAGTGGTGGAAGAGTGATTGTCAGACATTTACTGGCAGGCATGGGCAGACTAACGGGCGAAGGTATAGGCTGACTAGCATTCTTAAAACCAATCGCTACTCTAAGTGGAGGTACCACAGATGCTGATGCGGAGTACACCTTGTCAAAAAGAAATGGGTCTCCGCATGTTGTATCACACACAAAAAAAATAATAAAGCCCCTCCCGTCTGCTGACTGACACTGACTGACTACATATGACCACCATAGTCATCTAGCACATGGAAAGTGTGGCAGGAAACACTTTTACTGAAAAAAGCATGACTACAGAGTAGTCTACAATGGAACAAGTCAAGCAGATATTTACACGAGGAGACTTGCGGGGAGGCTGGTGCAGATGGCACAAAACCGCACTGACAAATTGTACTTGAGTATGCTCTCAACTGGTGTAGAAAGCGCAACCTAATGGAGCCCTCTGGCCAAATTTACAGGTGTGCTGGTTGAGTCGTATGGCCAAGAACAGTGGCTGGTTCATAGTCACCTTCAGTGTTGTCCATGTCTACTGTTGCAGAAAAACAACTCAAAGTGCCTGTCCAGAACCTACTATAAGTGGTAAAAATTTCTGAAAGTACAGCAATGAGCATGTCAAGCTGAAATGACAGAAACCTACAGCAAGCAACGGTGCTCGAATGCTGTCGCATTCTATTCTTAAGGTGACTTAAGAATCCCCATAATTTTTTGTCATGGCAGAAAATGAGCTTTTATGTAGGACAGAGTACATGCTTTGTATGCTGTGCGTTGACTACGGAAGTCCTCCATTCCTTGTGGTGAACATTTCAAGATTTCAGATTATGTGCACGAAGCCTTGCCCCTTCACACGCTGACAGCTTGCGCCCTTTCAGGCCACATGTAAATCAGCTGCTCCGGGTAACTGGCGTCACACATTCCTTGGCTTCATTCTTGGCCAGCTGGTGACAGGTGAAGGCCTCAGGCTTAAAGCAGTAGCTCTCATTTGCTCAGAAGCCTAAATTTGTGGAACTGGCTCTAGGACTTTTTTTGAGAAGCTCTAGCAGTTGACCTATGCCAATTTTTGGTGTGGCAGTTTGCTAGCTTGCAGATGGGAATATGAAAAATGCAGATGTTCAACAGGCTACCTTCACATAGTGCATGTGATGCAGCAGATGCTAACATTTACCATTTTATGCGATAGCTTTAAAGGCCTCGTTACCCAGAAAATCCTGTGGCAGCATTGTGAACAAAAAATTGCGGTCATGGTGCTAGCAGATTGTACTAGCTGGCAGCTGTTATGGCCGAGCACCGATACTTCTATGGTTAGTGCAACTTAACAAGATCACTTATCAGAGAGGTGGGAGGAGCTGCCAACTCTGGTTGCTCATTTGGGGTGGGAAGGTGGAATAAGAATCAACCTTCCACTGTTCTTGGATGCCAAGTCAGGCACACTCATTCGGCTTGGTTAAAGCGGGGGTTGACATGTTGAATGGTTGCTTACATGCGGTAGATGGGTGAGGTTATAGTTTAGTACTGTATGCTAATAAGAATGTGATATATTAGAGGCACAGACCAAGAGATTGGTAAATAAGCGAGGACTACATGTATGCAAATTAACTGTAAGGGGAGCTGCAGACGCTATATAGTCCAGAAGAGCGTGTTGTCGGGCTAGTTGGTTCTGCATAGTATATAAGAGAACTGTTTTGTGCGTTTCTTCCTGTGTCCTGTTGAATTTGTTGCGCATTTCTCTTATATACTATGCTATATAGTCATATGCTTAAAGAAAGAGCTTAAGTGTCCCCAGAATTTGCTATCTTCTACACAGTATCAGAGATAAATTTGTTCTAGAAAAATGCGCCAAGAGACAATTCCATCTAAATTTTGCTTTTAGTTGGAAATGAATGTGTGGCTCTTTCTGGCTATGATGATGTTTCGCCAGCAGCAGAAAAAAACAAAACAAAAAAATTACAAGGGTTCAACGCTGCTGAACCAAATATTCAGTGAAAGCATTAGCTGCGGGTGACCGAGCGTTCTTCTCTTTTTCTTCTTCCTCAGCCCACATATAAAGCCCCGTTTTAACCAATCAGTGTGAACGTGCCTTAGTGGCCTATAGGGGTAACGTGAATGCCAGGGTCCTAGCAGGCCAATTCTGACATTACCGTCCCATGTGAAACGAGAGACCCAAGTTGGCAGCTCCTGCCGACCGCTTGAGTTGGTAGCCCAGCTCTCACCCTAGTGTCACGTGGGTAAGACGTGGCTACCGGCCGCGCTACGTTGAAGGCTCAAAACCTAGAGTAGTGTTGCTTTTGCAATAAAACTCATAAATTGGATTTGAAAATTTCCTTGACACTCAATTCAAGATTATGCCACCAAACTGATGACTCCACTATCACCATATGGAAGTTGAAGGTGATGTAGCCTAGCCTCAAAGGTGTGCAAATAACTTTTTCTTCTTGTGGCCCACCTAGGCCACTGCTTTGCTAATAATGGGCCGCAAATGGGCTTTATAGCACGATACAGATTTAAATTTGAAAGTGGGACAGTATGAGGCCCTTTCCACAGTCAATTAATCCCCCCCCCCCCCCCCAAAAAAAAACAACAGTTGTCCACTATCGTGAGGAACTCTGCACGTGAGGCAGATGCTTGAGCCACTAGGTCATCACTGTGCACCTCAGTTTGCTTACATGAATGGCCAGCAATGGTGACAAATGTATTTCATATGTAGACATTTTTATAGCTTATAAAACCCTTGTCTAGGAGAATATGCACCCATCAATGTGGGGCTCTGAAACAAAGAACTGCTTATCTATGCTGTTGATTAAACTACTAGACAGTGCTGAAGATCAGAATTCTGAATGGTCCATAAAAAGACCATTGTGTTGTATAGTCCAGAATGAGATCTCATTACTTCAGGACCTTGATCACACCATGCATCAAATTGTGTATTCTGCAGAACAGCGGGCGTTCTCGTTTCAGTTGCCATTTTTGTTGGCAAGTAAGTGATGATCACATCAATACTAATTCCATTATTGAAGTCGTACCTAAGTTTGAAACTGCCACAGTCGAAAAGACAAAAATGCAGACTGCTATTAGGTGTGCAGCATCCCATGAAATATTCCAAGTTTCTTAAAGTATCCTATTTCACCTAGCTGAGTATGTGGGTTGGGCAACTACAGCTAATCCATCTTTAGTAGGAGGTAGTAGGTTTAGTGTGGTTGTGCATCGAGCGACGCCTATGGCAAGAACAAGGAACGTTGGGACAAAGTGTTAAAAAGTGTGTGTTGTGTATCTTCTCTTGTGTTTGTGTTTGTTGCGCCACATTTCTGAATAAGATGTTAAAAAGTGCTTCACTACATGATCAGGTTCGGGCTGTCCAGGAGGCCCGCGCGGCGGCGGAGAGCTTCGGGCTCTCTGTGCCGACGTGGGAGCTGCCCTCTACACCTGGCGCCTAGCCGAGTGTCCTCCAGGACCCCTACTGTGGGAAATAAAGTTTTACCAAACCAAACCAATCTTTAGTAGCAACATTAATGATGGATACAGTGAGTTTAATTATAATGACAAGCCACAGCCAATACCTACCATGTTAGTGACTTGTGTTTCAAAACTTGTGCTTATATATTAAATACGTGGCAGCCGTTTACTACGCTACATACCAGGCTTTGCACGCTGTATCAAGCATACTGAACCTGTGCTTTTTAGATCTTGTAAGTACAGTTTTTATATGAACAGAACCAATGCAACCATAATAGAGTTGAACGTTGAGCTAGTTGGTCACGCATCTCTTGGAAGAAGGCAGCAGAGCAGGTAACAACACAAAACATAAGAAGCACAAACAAACACAAGGACAACGCTGCACTGACAACTACATTGACTAGAACCCGCATATCTTCTCCCTTCACTTCAACGGCACCAAACAGAGCTAAAGGGATGTGTGTGCGGGTTAACAACCAGGACTTCAACTCTGGATGCAAAACTTCGCACCGGACTAGGTACTCCAAGTGTATTCAGGGGATTATTTATCAGATTCCCTTGCAATATGGAAAGAAATATATTGGACAGACAGGAAGATGTATCAATGACAGGATTAGAGAACACGCTATGGCAATATCGGACAAGTCTGGCACTAATCTCGCCGTGCACTGCAAAGACTGCGTTGTTTGTAGAGACCAAAAATGTCCAGCTGACCTTCACAATGTTAAGGTTATGAAAAGGATGAAGGATAAGTTAGCAAGAGAAATTTATGAAGCATATGCAATCAGTGACTCGGGAGACCAATGTGTCAGTATGCCTTCAGTGATATTGTTGAAGAAGGAATTCGAATTTCTGCGCAAATCGGCAGGACGTTAAAGACAAGGAAGAAGTTGGCTGCAGACGTGAAGTGAAGGGAGAAGATGTGCAGGTTCTGGTCAATATAGTAGTCAGTGCAGTGTTGTCCTTGTGTTTGTGTGTGCTTCTTATGTTTTGTGTTGTTGCCTGCTCTGCTGCCTCCTTCCAAGAGCAATGCAACCAGTATAATTTGAGTTGCCAAACTTCAGTGTTTCTCTGGCTCAGTAGAGGCTGCAAAGTGGCAGCCTCTAGAATTGATCTGTGAAGCTTACATTATTACAAGGGCACTTCAAAACATACCTCCACAGTTGAAATCGTCAATAGTTCAGCACGGAAACCTAGCCCTATTTTGTCGTTGTGAAGTGGCATCCATGTGGGAAAGAGTGCTCTTTAAAAAATAGGCTGTGTGACATGTTGCAATAGAAACAGTATGAAGGAAATGACTACACCTTTAGATTTTTACCCCGTTGGGGTGGTGAAGTGGTTAGGGCACTCGACTACTGTGCCCAAGGATGTGGGATCACATTCCGGCCTAGGCGACCGCTTTTCAATCGAGGCGAAAAGCTAGGCGCCCGAGTACTGTGCAATGTCAGTGAACCTTGAAGAACCCCACGCGGTCACAATTTGCGAAGTCCTCCACTACAGCGTTTCTCATAGCCTGAGCTGCTTTGGGACGTTACACCCCACAAACCTAATCAAACCAAACCTTAGATTTTCAACAAGGATTTTGAACCATCTGCAAATTGTTTTAGAAGTCAAAATAAGACAAAATCTTGTACAACTTGCACAGTAGTGAAACAAAGGAAGATACTAGTGTCAATGAAACATTTGGACATGACATCACAGAAACTTGTGATGCCAAGTTTCCAATATGCAAGGATTAGGGCACAGAACAATCCTCATGCCAACAATTTCTAGTAAGATTTCTTGTATCTAGTTTTTTGTGATAACTGCTACTTTGCAGTGCAACATAGAGCGAAACTGAGCACGAGCGGTGATGTCATTTACTGTGTATTACATTACTTATTTTCCTGAGTACATTTCTCAACTGTGTTGCCTCCAAATGTTGGAAGCCTGAGTATTTATGTTTGCATTATGTTGGTACCTAGGAGCGCATTCGAGTAATGCGCAAGTCAGTGCGGCACCCTGCAGGTGTGCTTCTGCTGTAAACTGAACAGCATTTCTTTTTTATCTAACGACCCATACACCTACATCAGTATGATTGACCAGCAGAGCTGCACTCTGGTGGTATCTGCAGAGTTGCACTGCAGGCTATATGCCAGCACAAAAGGTATTTCCGTGCATTTCACAGATTCGACGAAGTGCAAGGCTGTTCATGCTTATATGAATCCTCAAGATGATAAGCTTCACATAGCACTGCACTATCACACAAATGCAGCACCCTTTCTTTCCTACAATTCGCTCCACACCCCCATGGTGCAGTCAAATGCAATGGAATGGATGGTAAAGTACTGCCACCAAAGTGCCCTCAGTCTCCTGCAATGAGAGAGCATGTGTCATTCATGGTGGTTTCATAGCATGAACAGCAGCAAACCACATCACACACTACTGCCATGGCATCCAATAATTAATGGCTACATAAATTGCGTGCATTGAGAGCCGCGGTCCCTGCTTATTCTTACTATCCGTAGCAAAACATTGGCAGTGTTGCAGAAGCAAGTAATTAACGTTTAAAACCGACAACGTTCTCATGTGTATCAGAAAAACCGGCAATCGATACAAGTGTCACGACCTTGAACTCTACCCGTCATTAACTGTGAGAATACACAAAGCGACCGAATGAGAGTCGACACTGACCACTGTTTCTGCAGCACCGAAGCTGTTCATTAATATGCCTTGATACCCCAACCAGCGCGAGCAGAATTGTTGCGCTGCTCCTGGCCAGCAGCTATTGATAATACATAAAATACGAAGGTAAAGCAATGCTGAACTATTGCAGCAGTACTGCGCGGCACACATACCACTGTGCTCATTTTAGTGCCTTTCTCGATATTGTATGCACGTCCTCGGCAACGCCCAGTATATCCTCTGAAGCATGGCTAGGACATCAGGAAGTTTGTTTACGATGCCGCACAAAACAGTTTATTTAAATATGCACAATTCCGACTAACTCACGGGAGTCAGCCCTCACGATGGCGGCATAAGGGAAGCAAACTGTTTCTTATGATGCTCTTAATTAAAATCGAAGTACGTAGCGGAATAACGAGCTGTAGGCGCATCGAAAGCAATGTTTGTTGCAGGAATTATCGGAAGCTTCTGACGTACACTATAGCTATAGTGGTCATTCCCGCACAAAATTTTTGTTGTCAAAGTAAAAACTCGCATTTCTCAAATCTCTAGCAATGTTTTTGTGACTGCTTCTCACCTTTCGAGGCTCCCTGAGGATTGCTAGCATGCTGTTTGTGATGCGCACATCGTTGCTGGCACGCCGACGCCAAATGGGCCCCATCCTCCAGCCGAGGCAACTGACTCGACCGCGAGCAATGCCCTGAGCGCGACAGGCAGAACACTGTAGCGACGGAGAACATGCGTGACGCCATATGCATTTTGGAGCGTATCTGTTGCCACGGCAACTAGCGGCAACCGAGAACGAAGGAACTGACGTAATGCGACGTCTTGGAGATGGCGACAATGATGATAGTGTCTGCTCCCATCTGGGCTGGAAACGAAATGTCGCAGCCGGGACACATTGCTTATGACTGTCTCAGTGTCATCTATCAATTACTAATCTTGGCAGATGACATCGAGTAAAATCCCAGGCCTCCACATACCCGCTCTACAGATGCAATAATGGAAGCCTTGAACGAATTACGTTCCGGACAAACAACTTTGTTAGACGAAATTAAGGCATTCATTCGAAATTAATTGAGAATGATAAAACATTCGAAGAAATTAAAACAAGACTCGTCAAAATTGAAGATTGTGCATTATTTACTGCAATTAGGGACGATATTAGCGATGTGCGAACACTTGCGGAGCAAAACTCGGGCGAAATTGCAAATCTCTCTTGCAAAATGACCGATTTTGAAGATAGAGCACGTAGAAATATTTTTTTCCGGCTTGTCAGACACTGACGAAGAAACATGGGCCGAATCTGAAAAGTTTATTTCAAAGTTATGTAGGGTCAAGCTCGACGTCACAATCAGCCCGATGGATGTTGAAAGAGTGCACAGGCTTAGTTTCAAAGCGACAGGAAACAGCAGATTATCGTTAAATTCACCATTTTAAAACTAGAAAGTTCTTTCCTGAAATAAGACACGAAAAAACAGTGACTATAGAATCTCGGAAGACTCCTCAAAATCTGCTCTGTCAGGAAACGATTACTAAAATTTGCAAAACCTCAACCAGAAACATACCAACTCTGCCATGATATATAATCATTGATAACACTGTCTATATTTTCGACCATTCTGCACAGAGTCGTTCGCCGCCACCTCCCACCCCCCTCCGTCACCATGCCATAGCCACTGTGTAAACCTCCTGTCAGTCCAAAGTCCTGCTCCTTGTCCTTCCTTTACACTAATATCCGTAGTCTCCTGCCCAAACTTGACCTTGAAAGTCTTGCGCACACAATTGATAGCCCCCCCCCCCCCCCAACATAATCACTCACTGAAACCTGGCTAACGCCATCCGTACATGACTCTGAAATACTTTCCGTTTTTCCTAACTACAGTTTTCTGTCGCGATAGAAAAGATAAACGGGGAAAAGGCATGCTAATAGGAACCCATGATTCGCTTCTTTGTTCTGAAATTAAAATTCCATCCTCTCTAGAAATAATGTTCATTCAGTGCCATGCTTCATTTCCTCCCGTAATCAATCATTGGTGTTTGCTATCGTCCACCAGATTTGATGGATTCTTTTGTTGCTAATTTCCACGAAGCACTTCGCATGATAACCCCGACTCATAGTTCTTTTCGGCAACTTTAACTTCCCTGCAATAAACTGGCCCAACCTTTCCACCACAACATGTAAAGATAACATCGAAAGCGATTTTGTTAACACATGTCTAACCTTTGGTCTATCCCAGTTCGTATCAAACCCGACTAGACAAAGCAATCATTCCTCCAACATACTCGACCTCGTATTAACTTTCTACCCTGATAACGTTCCGCCACTTCTTCATTTACCAGGACTCTGTGGTCAAGCCACATACTCCTGCCAGTTGTCACGCACAAAAAAATACGAAAAACACTAACACGGTACGACAGAGGCAAATATGCAGCCATTAATTCCAGACTAACAAGTTTCTGCTCTAACCGAAGACGGCGGCATTACCCTGGAAGCAATGAACAATAATTTCAGAGATATCATTACGGAGTGTACGGTAGAAGTAGGCGGTAGGATAGTTAGAGAGGATACCGGTAAGCTGTCTAAGGAGACGAGATTTGATTAAGAAATGCCAGAATATGAAAGCTTCCAACCCAACAGACCAGATCGAATTGGCCGAGATATCAAAGCTAATCAATAAGCACAAGGTGGCTGATATAAGGAAGTATAACATGGAGAAAATCGAGCATGCTGTAAAGAACGGGGGAAGCCTTAAAGCGATAAAGAAGAAATTGGGCATAGGCAAAAACCAGATGTATGCGATAAGGGACAAGGATAGTCATCACCAATATGGACAAGATAGTCAAAGTAGCCGAGGAGTTCTATACTGATCTCTACAGCAGCCAAAGTAGTCAGGACTGTAACGAGATTGGCGGCAGGGAAAAACAGTCAGACGTTCCACTAGTGACGAAGGACGAGGTCAAGAAAGCATTAGAATCTATGAAAAGGGGGAAATCAGCTGGAGAGGATCAGATAACAACAGATTTGCTAAAGGACGGGGGGATATCGCGCTAGAAAACCTGGCCACCCTGTATATGCAGAGCCTGGTGTCATCGACGGTACCGGAACCATGGAAGAATGCAAACATTATCCTCATTCATAAGAAAGGGGACTCTAAGGACCTTAAAAATTACACCAATCAGCTTACTGTCTGTTATGTATAAGGTATTTACTAAGGTAATCACTAACAGAATCAGGACAACCTTAGACTGCCACCAAGCAAAGGATCACGCAGGTTTTCGGAAACAGTACTCTACTATCGATCATATCCATACCATCAATCAGGTGATAGAAAAATGCTCGGAATATAACCAGCCCTTATACATAGCATTCATTGATTACGAAAAAGCATTTGACTCAGTTGAAACATCGGTGGTGATGCAAGCATTGCGAAACCAGGAGGTAGACGAGCCGTACGTAAAAGTGCTGGAATATATATATAGTGGCTGCACAGCAACCATAGTTCTGCATAAAGTAACAAATTCCCATAGAGAAAGGTGTTAGGCAAGGAGACACAATCTCCCCAGTACTATTCACAGCTTACTTAGAGGAAGTATTCAGACTTCAAATGGGAGCAGTTAAGGACAAGGGTACCGTATAAACCGGAATATAAGTCGAGATTTTTTCTTAAAAAAATCAAGCTAAGGTCGCCCCTCGTCTTATATAGCGGTCTTTAGCAGAATGTGAGTCACAGTCTGGCAACGTCTAGCGTGCCTGCACGCGAACGGACAGCCAAAGCCGTATCGACATCCAAACGTGGTTGCATCAGTTGGATTTTTGTTTTCAGTCACTGGCGTGTTAGTCTTCGCGTGTGCAGTTTCGTTCAACCACGTGCGTTAGCAATGAATAGCGGCTCGCGGAGGCAGTTTACTGCGGCTTTCAAGAAGAAAGTTATAGAGTTCGCCGAAGCGAACGGCAACATGGCCGCTCAGCGCCAGTTTGGCGTCTCAGAAAAGAGCGTGCGGTATTGGCGCGGACAAAAAGGTGAGCTGTTCGCATGCAAACCGAGCAAAATGTCCTTTCGTGGACGTCGTGCAGTGCACCCACAACTTGAGGACGCACTTGCGGACTTTGTGCGGCAGCTTCGTGCGCGCTCACTACCCGTGACTGTAGATTCAATTCGCTGCAAAGCTCTGGAGCTCGCGCGTGAAGCCGGACTACATCGAGAAGAGTTCAGCGCACCGAAGTCATGGGTGCGCCGTTTCATGAGGCGCAAGGGATTTTCCCTCCGCCGGCGCACATCAATATGCCAGAAGCTGCCGGAGGAGTTCGCCGATAAGCTCGTCAGCTTCCAGCGATTTGTAATTCGCCTTCGAGAAGAGCACGGCTACATGCTGGGACAAATTGCAAACGCCGACGAGACCCCAGTGTGGTTCGACATGCCTTCGTCTACAACGGTCAACGAACGCGGCGCCAAAGAGGTGAAACTGCTGTCGACAGGAAGTGAGCACTCGCGCTTCACTGTCATGCTTGCATGCACAGCTGATGGCAGAAAGCTGCCGCCTTTTGTAATTTTCAAAAGGAAGACTATGCCGAAGGAAGCTTTCCTGCCAGGTGTTGTGGTGCGCGTCAGTGAAAAAGGCTACATGGACGAGGCCATGATGGTTGATTGGATCCGTGTGGTGTGGAATCGCCGGCCCGGTGCACTGCTGAGTCGTCGGAGCATGCTGGTTCTGGACGCATTTCGCGGTCACCTGACCGAATCAGTAAAGCGTGCGCTCAGCGAAGCTAGGACGGACCTCGTTGTCATTCCTGGTGGAATGACATCCACCCTTCAGCCACTCGACGTCGTACTCAACAAACCGTTTAAGGACAGAGTGCGGCAGGAATACAATGCGTGGATGTCCGGCGTCAATCCGAAAACGCCGACAGGTCGCCTGCGAAGGCCTCCGCTTGCGACCGTCTGCAGCTGGGTGTTGTCGGCCTGGTCTTCTTTGCCGGATGCTATGGTGCAGAAAGCATTTAAGAAGTGCTGCTTAAGCAACAAGCTTGACGGAACTGAGGACGACGCACTGTGGGAGACGGCGAGCGACAAAGAGTTATCTTCCGACGACGCTGCTGAAATTTCGGAGTGAGACCGTAGCTCCGTTAATGCAGGGACGCAGCCGATGTTTTAAATAAATGCGTTTCGGCAATTTTTGGTTGTTTTCTTTTTTTTTTTCTTTTTTTCACTTCAAGGTAAGGGGGTCGACCTATATTCCCACTCGACTTATATTCCGGTTTATACGGTAGATGGAGAGTACATCAGTAATCAGCAATTTGCTGATGACATTGCCTTGCTAAGCAACTCGGGGGATGAACTGCAAATAATCATAGACAGGAAAAGTAGAAAGATAGGCTTGAAAATCAATATGCATAAGACTAAGGTAATGTTCAACAGCCCCGGGTAGGAACAGCAGTTTACATTAGGTAGCGAAGTACTGGAAGTAGTAGGCGATTATGTCTACTTAGGACAGGTAGTAACCGCAGGTCCGGACCATGAAAAGGAAATAACAAGAAGAATAAGATTGGAATGGAGCGCATTTGGCAAGCACTCGCAGGTTGACTAGCAGCTTACCGGTATCAGCAACTTTCAAGAGGAAAGTATACAACAGTTGCATCTTACCTGTACCTTCAGCACCTATGGGGCTGAAACGTGGAAACTAACCAAGAAAGTTCTACTTAAGTTGAGGACAACCCAGAGGGCTATGGAACGCAAAATGGTAGGGGTAACATTAAAAGATACGAAGTGTGCAGAGTGGGTCAAAGAAATCTCAAGTTACCGACATTCTAGTGGAAATTAAGAAGAAATGGGCATGGGTGGGACATGTAGTGCAAAGAGAGGATAACCTATGGTCGCTTAGGGTAATAAACTGGATCCCAAGAGAAGGAAAGCATAGCAGGGGGCAGCAGAAAGTTAGGTGGGCAGATGAGGTCAAGAGGTTCGTGGGGGTCAAGTGGATGCAGCTAGCACAGAACCGGGTTATGTGGAGAAATATGGGAGAGTAATGCCGAAAGTTGGGCGAGTTGGTGATGATGATGAACAAATTTCTGCATGCGGCTTCTCCAACAATTTTCAGAGCGATCAATTGAAGATAACTGGTCCCTTTTCAGAAACAAGCTCTATCAACTTATTGATAAACATGTCCCTATTATCACCGTCACTGAAAACCCATCGTCGCCATGGTTCAACAAAGAGCTGAAATGCCTCAGAAAAAAAGAAAAGACTTTTTCAACCCGCAAAACATTTTGACACCGCATATGCATGGGAAAGATGTTATTCTGCAGAAAAAACATTTTTATCCTTATCAGGCAAAACAAAACGTACCCCCTCATACAACGGCCCGTACTGCGTCCTCAACAGGACGACAAAATCAGCGACAATCCTGCTGGATGGTCGTGAAGAGGTCTTCTCTAGATCGCCTCAAGCCCGCGTACCTGGAAACACCTCCCCAGGAGCTCCCCTCAGATGTTCCCGGCTTATCTGCAGACCTGCTTGGCAACGTGGCACCCCCATTTCTGCCCCGTTGGCACGCACATTTCGCCGTTCCGTCTAGACGGGGGGGGGGGGGGGGGGGGGGGGGGGGGGGGGGCTATAACGCCCGCCGATGCTATAAAGCGGAGGCGCTGAGATCAGTGTTAGAGGAAAATAAAGATGTACAGCATGTGCTCGGAGCACAGGCACAGCACGGGCTGTTCCGAATGAGAAGACTGCCACACTGGTCATCTTGCTCTGGTGCTCCATCGCAACAAGCAATTAACTGTACGAAACGCGTCCACCTGTTGATATTAGGTGTACGAAGTCCATCCAGCTATCAAATTAGGTGTACGAAGTGCCTCCACAGAATGAAATCGGGTGTATGAAGTATGTCCAATGAGCAATTAGATGTATGGAGTGTGTCCACCAGTTTAAATTAGTTGTACGAAGTGTGTCTAATGAGCAATTAGCTGTATGATGTGCATCCATCGGATGAAATTGGGTGTACAAAGTGTGTCTACCATTGCAATTAGGTGTACAAAGAGCATCCAGCGGTTAAAATAAGGTGTACAAAGTGCTTGGTTTGGTTTCTGGGGTTTAACGTCCCAAAGTGACTCAGGCTATGAGAAACGCCATTGTGGAGGACTCCGGAAATTTCGACCACCAGGGGTTCTTTACCGTGCATTTGCTTGACAATAAGTCTACAAATTGCATCCACATTTTAAATTAGGAGTATGAAGTGCGTCCACTGTAACAATCAGGTGTACAAAGTGCATTCACCGTTGCAATTAGGTGTACGAATTGTGGCTACCGGTTGAAATTACATGCACAAAGTGCACCCACCGGATGAATTTAAGTGTACAAAGTGTGTCCAATGAGCAATTAGCTGGGCTAAGGGCGTCCATCAGATGAAATTAGGTGTACGAAGTGCGTCCAGCCGTTGCAACTCAGTGTATGAAGTGCGTCCACTGTGGCAATCAGGTGTATGAAGTGCGTCCACCGGTTGAAAGGTGTACATTGTCAATGCACCATTGCAATTATGTGCATGAAGTGTGTCCACCGGTTGAATAGGGGTACATAGTCGTTCACTATGCAATTAGTTTTTACGAATAGCATCCAGCAGTTGAATTTAGGCATACTTAGTGCGTCCACCAGTTGAAATTAGATATATGAAGTGTGTCCAATGAGCAATTAGCTTTACGAAGTGCATCCACTGGTTGAAAGTAGGTGTATATAGTGCGCACACCATTGCAATTATGTGTATGAACAGTGTACACTGGTTGAAATTAGGGGTATGAAGTGTGTTCCCTATTGCAATTATGTGTGCAAAGTACGTCCAGCGGTAGGAATTAGATGTACCAAGTGCATCCATCCGTTGAAATCAGGTACATGAAATGCATCCACCTTTGAAATTAGGTGTACGATGTGCGTCCACCGGTGGAAGTTAGGTGTACGAACTGCATCTACCAGCTGAAATTAGGTGTATGATGCGCGCACACCAGATGAAATTAGGTATCTAAAGAGCATCCACCAGTTAAAATTAGGTGTACGAAGTTCGTCCACCAGATGAAATTAGGTGTACGAAGTGCATCCACCGTTGCAATTAGGTGTACGAAGTATGTCTAATGTAGCAATAAGCTGTACAAAGTGCGTCCTCCAGTTTAAATTGGGTATGAGAAGTGCATCCATCGCTTGAAATTAGGTATGAAGTGCGTCCACCGGTTTGAATTAGATGTACGAAGTGCTTCCACAGGTTCAAATTCAGAGAATGAGGTGCGTCCGCCAGATGAAATTAGGGGTACGAAGAGTGTCCATCATTTGAAAATAGATGTACGAAGTCCGTCCGTTGGATAAATTATGTTTACAAAGTGCAACCACCATGGCAATTCGGTGTATGCAGTGCACCCACAGGTTGCCATTAAGTGTTTGAATCTCGTCCACCGGTTGAAACTCGAAGGCAGTTTGAGAGGTACGTCATATCACCATCATTACAATTTAGCATTCTCATATTAACCCACGTAAGGCACAAACGACAGTTCTGGAGACTGCAGGTAACAAAAACATCCAGTGATGAAGCCAAGTATGTTGTTTTGATGATCCTCCTTTTAGACAAGTGTTATGGAGTAGTCGGATAGTTCAGCTATAACCTATGCAGTGTTTATTTCTTAGCGAAAGCATTTCTAGGTTCATGGTGAAAATCTCGCATTCGCGAGAGGTTCTCGTGCCTTTATATAATTTTCTTGCTCAAAACATCACAATAGGCTCTGGCATCAGCATAATTTCCACTTTCTTGCCTTCATTCTCAAATGTGGAGAAGAGTTGCCCTGAGATGCCGATGTCACCGATGACAATGCTAAAGAAAACATAAGTACACAAACAGGCAAGATAGAGGTACAAGAAAAAGGGTAGACAGAAAAGATAGAAGAGAAGGATGAGGAAAGGCTGTCACCATTAAGTTCTTCCATGTTACTTGGTAAGCAAAAACAGCTCTTCAGCAAAGCTGAGTTCTATCTTGTAATTTTTTTCTCCAGACAACTGTTGGTCTAGTTGGTACAGATCCATGGCATAAAATGAACAGGACGAAACAAAAATAAATTTGGACAAGGTGCTTTGTTTTGTCCTGTTCATTTTGCGCCATCTACTCTAATTTTTTCTCCCCCATAGGTTTCATTACCAAGGATATACAGTCGCCGAGCGATATTTTGGATGCCCAATTTTCCGGACTTGCCTGAAAATCCGGACCTTACCATGGCACCAACACGCACTCTATAGAATGAATGTATAACACCGACAAAAATTTCGGACGTTTGAAATCCTTCTCGTTCGATTTTCCACTCTTTCTTTCGATTGGCGACTCAAAAGCTACCGAAAACGCAAACAATGCTGGTGCCATGACTTTTCTGGCCGCTGCCATTTTGGTTTTTGCAACCTCAAACCCACGTGTCATATTGTCCGCTGATCACGGCTTCAGAACCTCGCACCCAGTATAGCCTCGATAGCTGGCACCGCTTGCTGCACCATACTGCCAGTGTCAGCTCTGCCGTGCTGCCACTTTCTCTGTGGTGCTGCCATCATGCACAGTCGTCAATCACCACGATCGCCATTCACGTGTTGTGTGTTGTGCTGTTTACATCGCCGCGTCAACTACAAGCAGTTACCAATGGCACCGACACCACCGTCCCATCCACCTCCTCAATAAAACCATTGAAACGAAGAAATTACAGCAGTTTGACTGGGAAAAGAAGGCTGTCATTATCAGGCAAGTGGGAAGTAGCCGGTCGCAAGCGGACGTTGCAATGCAATTTGCGATCTCGAAGCAGACTATCTCTGATTACCTACAAAACACAGTAAAAATTCTAGAGGCCACCAAGAAGTCATCTGGATCCAGCCAAAAGAATATCAGCCAAGGTGCCCACCCGAAGCTTGAGGAAGCCATTCTGGTGTGGCTGAAAACCATGATTGTCAAACATGTGCTGGTGTCCAGTGATGTTTAAAAGAAAAAAGCACAAACCCTGGAGTTGCAGATGAATATTGAAGGCTGCAAGTTTAGCGATGGTTGGGTCCAGAATTTTAAGAGGAGACAAGACCTTAGCTTCAAAAAAATGTGCAGCGAGTGTCACAGTTGACGAGGCAGCTATTGAAAGCTATCAGTGTGGCAGGCTACAGTCATTGCTCCAGCAGTTCGCACCAGAAGACACACTTATCTGCGACGAAACCGGACTTTTTTACAAGCTGTTACCAGAAAAAACCCTTACTTTCACTGGCAACCCTTGCCACGGTGGCCAGCACAGCAAAGAATGGCTAACATACCTTGTCGGCTGCAACATGCTCGGCACCGAAAAGCTCCAGATGCTGGTGATCGGAAAATGAAAACTCCTAGATGTTTTAAAGGAGCGCGTGTTCTAGTGCTGTACAAAGCCAACAAGAAAACCTAGATAACACAGCAGATTTTCGGAGGTTACATCCGGAAGCTGGACAAAACGTTCAAGCTCCAAGGACGCAGTTCTCATTCTGTGCTGTGCTGCACAAGGCCACATCAAGGATCTGAAAGCCATGCAACTGGAATTCTTGCCGCTGAACAAAACGTCCCTACTACTGCCCATGGACCAGGCATTATCCGGACACTCAAGCACCTCTATCGGTCACTCATGCTTAGTCGCATGGTGTTATGCGTGGACAGTGGCAAAATCTACAGTGCCAACTTGTCTGCACTCGGCATGCTTTCCAATGCATGGAAGGCGGAGCTTCCGCCCTGCTGGTTTCGCGATCAGAGATGAAGTGCCGTCGTCATCCGATGATAGCGCCTGTGAATCCAATCAGCAGTCTTGATCCGCTGACCTCATCGAGCACTTGCGCGCTGCAGAAGCCGTTCCCATACAAGTGACGCTGGAGCAGTTTGCTAATGCTCACAGCGAGATCGAGCTCTGCGCTGAACTCACCGACAACGAAAATGTTCTCCAGGTGCTTGAAAGTGATGGCTTGGGCTCCGACAGTGAAGAACCAGAGGCTGTGCTGGCAACTAGCAGTAAACTAACCCGAGCTCTGATGGTGCTTTTGGCTGTGTACAGCAAGAACGTCATCCTTGCCGACGTGCAAGCTGACTTACTTGTACGGCATGGTAGCACCCCGCAAAGGCATACTGACCACTTTTTCAAGCCGCTTGCTAAAGACTTTTCATTCCTGAATTTGTTTTTTGGACTGCCCGATTTTCCGGACGCTATCTCGACCCCTTGAGGGTCTGAAAAATTGGTCAGTGGCTGTAACAGGTTCTCTACACTAAGAATCCCACTCACAGGCCTAATAATATCGAAAAATATTTCCTTGTCATGACGACCAGCACTGGATTAAGTTGGGGGCTAAGGAGGCTGCAGCCCAGAGCCTCCTCTCCCGAGGATAGGTGCAGATGGCCCATTTATTCTATCCTGCGCCACATATAGAACTACAGTCGAGCCCGCTTATAACGGCCCCACTTAAGACGAACTTTCGCTTATAACAAACGAGACCGGAGCGACCGCCAAAATATACATTACTTCAATGGCACAAGATCGCACGTACAATGAACGTCCATGAGCGCTGCCGATCGGTTACAGCGAACGGACGGGGTTTGCGTAAACCCGGCGCCCCGATACGAGATAACGATGGGCTCCCATCCCTTTTGATCTGTTTTCGCAATCCTCCTCGCAAGCGAGCTACCCTTTGCTCGCCGACGCGCGCTGCCTACGAGTGTCGGCGCGTGGTGTGGCCTCCAAGGCCACGCTGCCGCCCCTCCTCGCAACTCCGCTCCCCTCTCCTCTCGCCATTCCCTCGTCTTCGCCTGTCTCCACGGCGCCGGCCGCCGGCATAGTCTTCGAAGCTTCGTCGTTTCGTTTCCTGGCTGTTCCATTGAGCGGCCGTGCCAGGGGCGCGGGGCGCCAGGAGGCAGGCCTCTCCATACACCAGCGGTTGTACTGTTTGCACGGGCGGACTGAATGCGCAGCGGCGCGCCGCGCGCATTCAGTACGGCGGTGACGGTTCGTGGCCTCCGAGATTTGCGGAGGTAATCTTGGAGGCCATGGGCGGTTGAAAGCAACTACGGTAGGAGACAACAGGTGGCAGCACTGACGCTCAAGGATGCCTCTCACTAGTGTCTCCCCGCTGCATACCTATAGGGAGCCCAAGCTCAAGTTTCGCCGCGCGACGGCAGCGCCGCATTCCTGGCATGGTGGCGAAATGTGAAACGATGGGGCTTCGCCGGAGCAGACGCTCCGCTAGATTCCTGTGCACGCGCGGCGATCGCGTTGCGTCTGGCGGTTATTTGCCGATACAAAAACACTTCCGCTGATGCGGAACGGATGTACTAACTAGCATTGTGTCATGGGAAGCCACAATAGTAGGCGAAGCACCAAAATTCGGGGCTCACGTGTGAAACTTTGCAGATTCCTGTGGAAGCGTGTCCGCAAAACCTGTTTTCCAACACCATGACAGCGTTCTGAGAAGTCTCGCGTTCTTTGTGGAAACGAAAAGAGCCAATTTCCCCTTTCTTCGTAAACTCAAAAATGTTGACAGTTGACAAAGACGGCTTGGAGAGCGAAAAAAGTACAGTGGTTAAACACCATGCATAAAAAATGAAGAGGATGGAAGATTATCCTGCTCGTCGCTCCCCGCGTGTCTAGTTTTGCCGATTTTTTGTGCTCTCTCCCTGCTTTGTGAGTGCTCTGAGAGCAACCAAATCAACAGGTGTGACGTCCACAACCGAGACTGATGTGTGAATGTGCCCTAAGTGTCCACAGCTGCCTTTTCATTTTTAGATTGACCAAGAAAATATCTAGGAACGAGGCCTTTTTTTTTTCGGGGGTGGGAGCGGCGTTGGAAAACATGCCTTGCTGAGACGCTTTTACAGATTTTCGCAAATTGGCCAATAAGTGAACCAGTTATTATTATTATTATTATTATTAACGAAGATATGTCGGAAGTGCAGTACAAAAGTGATCCTAGCTATGGCTCGACTAACACTACTCGCACGGAGCATCCCATTCGCGTCACAAAGTTCGTGAGTGCAAACCAAATAATATCATAAATGAAGCGCAACCATTTAATAAGAACCGAAATAAAACACTGTGTAGTACAAGCTTGGATTTCACCTGCCTTCCGAGCCAGCAAGCCGGTTATATCGCGTGTAGCGCACGGAGCACGCATGTGCTTATGAGATTGCTAGCGTTCTTGTCTTTGATAAAACACCTCCTTCGAACTATATAGTTATTCTTCTACTGCGAAATTTCCTTTGCTAACGTCGTAATAATAAAAAAACAAATCCGTATATAGATCGCATGCTACAGGCCAAAACGATGGTCAACGAGCGGGCCATTTTATTCCACAGTACTGATGATACTTTAGCAGTTTTTAAAGATATTATGTACGACAATATAATTACATAGCGGACTTACCTCGAGATGCATTCCTACCCTTTTGCTAACGTGGGACGCATTCACAATCAATATTTACTCATCCCCGTCTGTCGTCTGCTCTACAGTGCAGACGTGAATAAAAAGTTTCCCGCTTATATTAAAGTATCCTTCATGGGAGTACGCGTCAGGTTGCCCAATCAAGACGGAATGCGGTTTGCATGTTGCGGTGCGCCTGCGGGGGCGCGTCAATGCGCGTGCTCGTGCGAGAGAAAGCGCACGGCGCACGCCGTGAAGGCAGCGAGCGAGCCGGCGGCGTCCAGTAGGTGTTGGTCCAGTGAGTGCCCGCGCGACAAAGCAGCGCAAGACGTCGGCACGTGCGCAGAAGCGAGCGAGCGAAAGGAGAAAACTTGCACGGGATGCCTAGGTGGTGCCGCCGCGTTTATCCCCAGTTTCTATTTTTCTGTCAGAGCTGGCGCTCCCTGTCAGGAGCAGCAGCGCCGCTCAACGGTGCTTTGGAAGCCTATGCCCCGCTGTGTGTCCGTTCCGTTCCATTCCTTAGGCACTTCTTCGCTTGCCTCGCGTGATTGTCACACGTGCGCACGTGCTCCGTCAGTTGCGGCGCTTTGTTGTCATTTTCGTGTGTGTGGTGTGAGCGCTTCGTCTGTCGGGCCTGTCGTATAATTCGGGATGGCGGACGGGAATCGCCTGCCTCCAGCGGTCACGAAACGAAAAGCGCTGGACATGGCAACGAAGCGAGCAATTGTGACGGAACTGTCTCAAGGTGCTAAAAATTGCGAGCTGGTGAAGAAGTACAACGTGTCGAAATCAACCATCTCGACAATTCTGAAGAATAAGGAAAAGATCGCCAGCTCCGACGCCAACACAGCGGACAGAAAGCGCCTGCGGAAGGCCACCTATGTGGACGTAGAGGATGCCATTATTGCAAGATACGCGGAGCAGGATGTGTATAACGCAGATGAAACTGCATTATTTTATCAGATGCTTCCCGATAAGACGCACTCCATGAAAGGGGAGTCATGCGCTGGCGGTAAACACAGTAAAGTGCGCGTTACAGTTCTGTGCACTAATATGAATGGCAGCGACCGGCGCATGCCGTTTGTAATCGGAAAATCCAAGAAGCCATGTTGCTTTCGGAACCATGTACCCGTGCGCTACAGGCACAATACTAAGTCCTGGATGACACGGGATTTATTCGCAGAGTGGCTGGGCGAGTTTGACCACGACATGCAGAGGCAAAGCAGGCGCGTGCTGCTGCTGTTGCTCGACAATTGCTCAGCGCACCACGTGCAAACGTCTCTGACAGCAGTGACTACTTTTCCTGCCGCCCAATACCACTTCTAAAGCGCAGCCTCTTGATTTGGGCATAATACGCTCCTTTAAGGCATCGTATAGGCACCGCATTGTGCAGCGCTTGCTCATCGCCGTTGACCGTCCGGCCGCTAACTTGCCGCTCCGAGTTTCATTGTATTCAGCCTTTGAGATGGTGAAGGCGGCCTGGGCGGAGGTGACGACCGCTTGCGTGCGAAACTGCTTCCGCAAGGCTGGCTTCGTCGACGCAGTACCGGACGTCGGGCCTGATGCCTCCGATGATGATGATTCCGGCGGCGATTTGTGGCAGCGCGTCGTCGACTCAGACATCGGAGGCCCTGGCATTGGTTGGCAGGATTTTATTTCTGCGGATGAAGAAGCGGATATTGCAGAACCGTGCACGGACGAAGGCATCGTTTCTGAAGTGCGGGCCGAGAGCGACGCGGAAGAATCAGATGAAGATGAAACGTCTGAGCGAGCACCCGTAAGCACATCTGTAGCAATGGGCTATATAGAGGGCCTCAGACAACTTGTCTATGCCAAGGGACTCGGCGAAGAGCACGCCAGTGCTTTAAATAAACTGGAGACCGCCCTCTTCGCATCTGCACTGCAGAAACAGACGAGCATCACAGACTTTTTTGCTAAGAAATAAATTTCGTGTTTTGACCGCCAATTTTTTTTTTTCTCTTTTTTTAGTTTGTGGTCCAGTTACTACGAACTTCGGGATATAACGAACGGACGCCACGTGACACTCAGGTTCATTAAAAGCGGGCTCGACTGTACATATAAGGGAACGTCAAGCAACAAGTATAGTGAAAAAAAGCAGAAGGAGGAGACGGGGTCTTCCTCTAATCTGACTGTTTCACTTTTGGGAGCCTTTGTCGAGCTGCAAAAACAGGAATTCCCCACTACACAGGAAGTACCCTTTCTTGTAAGGTTGCAGTCGGTTGGCGTTTGAGAAGTTTTTGATGGTCTCATGTCAATCCCTCCATCCTGTGGTGGTGGACGAAAAAATCGGAATAATGTGACTAGAACAATGGGGGAGATGAGGAAAATATTAGTCCCCTCCACCATCCACTATACCAATACATTTTCCAAATAGTTCGATTACTTCGTCCTTTCTGCTTTAAGAGAAGAAAATAGGCCATGCCAGAGTGAGCTCGTGAAGAGTCAGCGCTGTGTCTATGTCTCCCCTCGCTGTGTCTATGTCTCCTAGTCTTGCGCACTGCATTGATAACGTCAAACAGACATGTCCAAGCGCCTACCTTATCTGAAATCCAACGTAGAACAATGGGCCCTTGTCCGCGTTTCAGTGCCAAGCCCTGCACCTTGGTTTCCTTGTTCGCGGTGGCCGTTTGCCGCCCCCGCAAGCTTTCCTTCTCAGAAGCCTGAAAGCGAAAGTTCTACCAATGGAGATCTTTTGCTCTGCTCTGAGACCGACTCGAGAAACCACGGGATAAGACTACGCAAGATCATACGATCAGAATGATGCAGCTGGTTGGTTTTTTGGGGTTTAACGTCCCAAAGCGACTCGGGCTATGAGAGACGCCATAGTGGAGTACTCCGGAAATTTCGACCACCTGGGGTTCTTTACCGTGCACTGACATCGCACAGCACATGGGCGCCTAGCTTTTCGCCTTTATCGAAAAGTGGCCGCCGAGGCCGGGATTCAATCCCGTGTCCTTGGGCACAGTAGACGAGGTGCCTAATCACTGCGCCACCCCGACGGGGCCATAATGATACAGCAAGCTTGCCTGCATAAAGACTGGCTCTTCCTAAGAGCACATGGTGGTGCATTTTTAATGAACGCCACAAATGAAAGGCATCTATTTTTCCAGACTGCTGACAGCACATGAAATTCCTGTAACAGTGCATGCTACTACAGCTCCGAGCCAACACCACGAAAAAGAGACCTCATCCCTGTCGTCGTTTTATTTGCGGCCCCAATAAGTTATCTACTAATCTGAGCAACGGCTGCACTTGTGTTCTGTGTGCATCACTCTCACGCCAATCACATCTTGTTCTTTTTTATTTCATGTAGCTAAAATAAAACTGGATACACTTATTGCATGAAATGAGGGGGAGCTGTCAAAGGAATTGGAGCGGGGCTGAGGATGTTACATGGGTATTAGCCCCGGGCCCCATTTTCCTTAATCTGGCCCTGCTGGCAAGTTTCATTTTGTAGTATATATAAAAATGAACCAAACATTTTTACAAAAGTGTACTAGAGCGAAAAAGAAAAATCATTCACTGATTGCCATGAAAAACCAAAACATAGCAAAAAGACAGTCACAAAACTGTTAACATCAGATCCATTCATAACACAGAAAGAAGAGCTGATGAAGAGACACAGAGCATCGCATTTTTTACTCAAAGCTCTAAAAAGCAGAGGCCGCTTTTTGACAAGCCATTATAAATATTACGTTTCGCACTGTTACTTTATGATGGCATGTCAGTGTGGTGTAGTGAAAAAGAAAAGGCTGTAGTTAGGCTGGATTAGTTTGGGTGGTGTGTCCCTGACAGAGAACAGTTGCGGTTTACCTCCATGTATTTTCCCATAACATATGTTGGAGGCTTACTGAGAGCACTTCAATAGCGAAACCTGAATCTCCATAGTGGCTGCCAGCTTTGCGCTAGCACTATGCCAACCAATGCAACGAATTCTAAAGTGGTACAACAAGCCGCGTGATTCGGGCACCTTTTTGCAGTACCATTCATATCAATGTCGAAGAGTGGCATGCCATGTACAGAGCGTCAGCAATGTCATTTTCTACCTGGCGGATATGGTGCGCATCTGGTTTGTGACGCACGAAGACAATCTCACATCCTGGGATAGTAATATGCACAGGGAGATCCAAGATCTGCTTGGCAAGCCGATCGGATGCAAGTTCGGCGCTAAAAAAGATCTACCATCCCGAGCCCAGTCCTCAATCAAATCATATTTGTTGTGTATTTAAGATGTTCTAGTCTCATGCCACAAAGTGGATAGCGCCATGTCCAAGTCCGACAAGGTGGGCCACATATCAAAGGGAACTGAAGATAATGCTTTTAATCACCTCCATTGCAAGGAGTGGGCACAGAGGAAAGGTAAAAGGAACCAAAGGCTTACACACCTGTTTTTACATCCTGCAGTTCCTAGTGGCCTTCGCAGCTGGCCCGTCGTCGGATGGCTCTCCAGATGGGCAGCGGCCTCAGGATGGATTCAGTGACGCTCCCCTTGCCCTGAATCCATTAAAGTCACTGTAACTATGAAAGTACTGCAGCTACTTTCTCTTTGCAGCGGCGCCGCCCATTGGCCCTCTGAGATCACATGCTCAAGCCCCGCCATGGATGGTCCGCTTGAGCAGACGACCCGCAGTCAACGCAGGGCTTCGGTGGCACGTGGGCGGCATGTTTTATGGCTCAGTTCGTCCCATAGTGTGCATAAAACATGCACAGCGTAGTCACTCTGGGGATGCCGGGGTGTTGCGCTTTCGGGTGAAATTGGGGTAGTATTATTTACTGCCCCGAGCGGAAAGTGATAAAGAACAGTATGACCGTATGACTGCATCGCTTTTTCACAACAAATTTGTCCCAAATAAGAATACCAAGCTTTGCGAGTCAAGCATTTTGTGAACTTATCAGCTGTTATCAGACACTAAATGTTCATCCTGCGATTTACAGGTTAGTTTGACATCCCTAACCAGCCTGCATTGCATGTTTCGCTGTATATTTTTTGTCCGTCACAGCTACATTTTCGGAAACGTTTTGCGCGTTTTCTTTTTCTTAAGGTCATTCATATTGGCTAATGAGTGATGCGTCTCACAGCTATATCTGTACTTAGCTAATTATGATGCTCAATTGAAATTTTTTTAAGCACAAAACAATTTCCGAAATGACACACGAGCCATGACGGGTGCCAAATGCGGAGGTTCCGTGTCAAAGTAAATAACAATGAGTTCTTTACCATGCTACATTAGGACCCCACAGCAAGGAAAGTTCATGAGAGGGTGGAATCACACTACTTTTCGAGTATGATGGTAAGAATGGGCTTTGTGGATAGACGTCTTGCAAACATGCTGGTGAGCCCGGGTCGGGCATTGCACTTCGGTCAGAGCACAACATATCCTCATAGCCTACCGTTTTCATTCGCACAGCTTGTCTGCATGGCAAGACTTCTCCTAGGCTTGGCGCTTTAATTCTAGCCTCTCCCCATTTCCCCCACCCCTTGTAAGCAGTTGCAAAAAGCAATCACCGGGGGCCATCTAGCTACGAATTCAGTGTTGCCCTTGTGCACTCGTGTAGTTGGAGCTGCCAAAAACGTCACCCGGCTGGCACGCGACAAGGCGAAGGGAAGTACAGACGGGACAGCAAGCGCTAAGAGAATACCTTTCTAATGAGTCACATTTCAGGCGAGCCCTCACGTGAACGTGGCATATATGACTGCTGTAAACAGTTTGCCTGGTCCCGAAAACATACGTTTGCAAGCCTTTTAGAATGACTCTTTTCAGATATATATGGTAGAATAACCTGCGCTGCAACGAATGAAGCACTATGGAACACGCTTCCATCTTGCGCACGCCCGGGAAGTGAGGAACCCGATCGTGGCTGCGCAGCAGCCGTGCTACGCTTTAAATGATTTCGTAAACCCTCTTCCTCTAAAAGATTTCATTCTTAAATGCTATCATTCGTTATATTCCACGCAAAATCAATCAACAAAGCCTCTGTGGGGGAGACACGAGCTATAGCGGAGCTTTCCTCGCCTAGCAGACGATGCGTTCGTTGCGTTGGACCATTCCTGGCAACAACTCAATGTTGCCCACACGCCGCCCGCTGATTGCAGTACTTTGAGAGTTCCAGAGACTTTAGGATCCATCTGTGTGGCATCATGTGAACTCAATATGCGCCCCCTGCAATTGGTCAGTGCCACGTCAATGTCATCGCCACTGGAAAGGATAAGCAGCATCTCGTCAGTGAGCACGGAGGCGTGATGAAGGGAACCAAAGGCTTACACACCTCCTTTTTCATCCTGCAGGTTACTCAACTTTCCAAGTTACCTTGTCGTAGCTTTAGATCAGATCCATACCCTGAAAGTTATAGCGCCCTTTTTTATTAATGAATGTAGCGCTTTATTTCTAAGCGGATACTGTAGCTCCACCTTGTGGGGTAGGTGCAATGAGGAGCATACTGCTTACACTACGCTTGTCAGGGGAGCCACCTGTTTGCAGCCTGTGGAAGCAAATTACTGAAACCGCAGCTTGTCTTCCTTTCATAAGCACAGGGAGGAATATATTAATCATTGCACTCTTTACGCACATTTTTCATGCACTCGGGCCCTCGTATATTTTTTTATGGCTTTGAGAGTGGCAGTGTTTAATATCGAGATTTTTTTGTGCAGATTGAGGACCGCAGCATATTTTTGAGTGGTTAAGCAAGCATTGAGCTTAAAGCAAATCTGAAGTTTCCATGACCACCAGTGCTCCTCAATCTTATGAGCTGGTAAATAGTTAAAGAAGTTAAAACGGGGGAATTAGTAAAATTGAAGCTGATATTGCCCCATACCTGTAGTGTCAGAGTTAGAGCAGATTTTTACTTCAATGAATATTTTGCTTTAAGGTGAAGCAGCATTAGGACCATAAATATGCCTCCAAAATGATGCCATTAGTACCTGAAGAAACACCTCGGAAGTTCATGTCAGCAAGTGAGTTACAATGTGCAACATCCTTCCATACTGAGATTCTGTTTCTATACAGGCATATTTTCTGTACCTATTTATCTCTATTGCTTTCTTTTTTTTTGCATTGCAAATGACCTCTTCAAAGCTGCTACAGAAAATGAGATGCCGTGTTTTCTTCTTTTAGGTGACCAGACCAATCTATTCCCCAAAAAATGCATTGGCACAGAAACAGACTTTGACATGCTTCAGAGAGAATGTGAGAGGTCGCAGCAAAGAAGGGAATCTGGAAATACCAACCCTGTGTTTAACGTCTATGAAAACATCAACACCTCATCAGGCAAAAATGAAAGATGCTGCTGATGCACAATCGCTCATTTTATGCCAGCCCTGTTGCTGACCGAAAAGATAGCAGCTATAGCCAGTGTAGTCAGACACTGGCTCATAGCTGCAATCTTCTTTGTCTAAGTTTGCAGCCATTGAATATCTGTTTCTCTAAACAATTGAGCCTTTTTTCCTGCAGAGATCTACCATCCACTTTGCAATCTGAAAAAAAAAAATACATAACTTTAAAGTGCACTGCTGCCACTATTCAAAATTTGCGGCATGTGTGGTCAGACCTTCAGCATCGAGAAACGTGTTCGGGGAACTCTACTGACAATAATATCCACGTCACCTTGAACATGAGCAGATTTGGCACAGCCAACCCTTGACCAATGGCATGGCAGCAGGTAACATTCTGCTGTGTGGCAGCATTCTGTACAGTGGTGCCAACGTATCAAAGGTCTTACACTTACTGGCAGCCATCAACATTTAAGTCCTTTCGAAGACATCATACGTCTACCAGAAAGGCTGTCTCCTGCCAGCCATAAAGGAAGTAACTAGAATGTGCATGTAACCTAGACATATCTGATCCTCAGTAACACAGCAGGCTTCACTTGTTGAAGCATTGGGGGACAACTGCCTTCAATTGCTTGGAAAGATGTGATTCAAAAGCTTCATGGATGCTGAAACAGCCAAGGTTGTACAAGTTGGAGAGGTAAGAATGCTGTTTTACATGTTGTTCATAGTATTGTTGTCAAAATGCTTGATCAAATTTATTTGTTGCATGCTGAATGAAGTCACCAGACGAGCCCACAAATGGAATGGGCAGGCAAGGGCTAATTAATTTGAACCTCGTGGTTGCTACATTGACGACCGACAGGCATCCTGGCATAAGAAAGTATATGCGTGAAAGCAAAACAACGATCAAACACGAGCTAGACAGCTGGCATGTTGTCAAAGGTTTGTATGTAAAATTACATTTAAAGCTAATTATGCTTATAGATGTGTTATTACAAATCTACTCCAGCTTGGGGGATTCCCCTATATATCCGACCGTTATGTTGTGGGTTTTGAAAATGTGAAACTAGCCATTAGAGGAGCCTACACACAAACTGTTACAATTAGCACTGCTAGTTGCCGAGTGGACAGAAAAGAGCAAACATTTTTATTTATTTTTTTATGCAAAATGTTTCAGCTTTTGACAGTTTGGTTTGTTATTTACATCATAAATAAAAAGTACAGAACACACGCTCTAATGGATGTGGTAGCTCTGCGTCTTACTCAATATTTTTCATGTCCAGGTCTGGTGGCCTGCATTGGTAGATACAGCCTGTGTCTGATGGGGATCTTTGACAGAGTGAGATGTACTAGAAAGTGCGCATGCACCATACTACAAAGCCTGATTCCTGATGCTGCTAATCATAGTTTCACTAGCTCAATTTCATTTCCAATATTTCCTTGCTAAATACATTGTGTCATATATAGGGGTTGCCACAATAATTTTAAAGGGGCTCTAAACAGCCTTAGAATAATGTTTCCCTATGCCTAGTATGTGAAAGAATGGCGATGTAAAATAACATTCCCGCAAGAATTTTTGAAATGCGGCATTTGGAAGCAGAGTTATTTGCAATCAAAATTTGAATATCTGCGCCTTCGCGGCTTTCCTCCTCCTTTCAAATTTTTAGCACACGCAAAGGCTGGCCCTTCTCCACGGGCCTCGCCCACTGACACGTCACAACTGACACAGTTGTGCTTTTACTTTTTTGCTTAGCGCCGCAACTTCCGTTTTGGCGCGCTTACTTGCAGATGCGCCCCCGAGGGCCTCTCGTCTGCTTCATCGTCCTTCGGCGCAATTCGGAAGGTTTGATGCCACGCTATATATCCCTGGCGTTGACCTCACCCTCAATTTTGTGTTACGTCCTGTGCACGACGGGTGCAGGATAACTCTGGGCTAGACTGGCCACTCTCTTGAGTTCGCGAAGGCAGTTATCGAAGCGCTGAATTGTTGTTTTGACGGGACATGAGTGGGAGGTTGCTACGGTGTGCAGACCCTGGCTGCGAAGGTATTGCTAGTGACGGCAGGAAAAACATTCTGCATAAAGTGCTCAAGATGCCAACCTCTGGAAACAGTGGGAACAGCTCATCAGATAGCCAGCATCCGTGAAGATGTTTGTGGACGGCATTTCTCTCCCGATGCGTATAATTTTTACCTGGGTGTCGTTCGCGATTTGGGCATCCCAACAAGATTGCGTCTGCGTGAAGGAGCGGTACCAACGCTGTTTGTTTCAACACTGCCGGTAAGTGTAAAATGAAAATATTGTGATAATAATAGCTTTAGACGCGTTACCACATTACAGTGTGGATTCTTTTTAACTCAGGCGATCTTGTTCGACGTTGTGGCGTGCATAAGCGAGATTTGTCATGATCACTGTGAATTTTACTACTCAAAATAAACCAGTGGCGAGCTTACAATGAGATTTTGATATTTTTTACTGTTACGCTAGTCAACCCCATGCACCAATGCACCCATATAAGCCGTATACTATCGTCACGATTCAGCACCGGATTCTTTAACGGCATGTACTTATGGGGGTCGAATCCAATCTCGGCACTCATTCTCCGAATTCTTTTCGAACTCGGGGTCCGTAATATTCATGCCACAGCATGGGTATGAGATGTCAGCGAAAGACTAGAAATTCAGAATCGAGATTGCAGAGAGCGGTTTTCCAGGCGTCGCAGAGGGAAACTCTCTCTTGCACCTTGCTCGAACCTTGAAATCGTGTTTAGGCTCCTCGTGCGTTTGACTATACGATGCTCCTTCGTGAAAGATAAGGGTCTATACTAAGGAAAAAAAGGGGGATGAGGAGAAGGGGGCTACGTATTTTTGCGCAGCCGCGGTTTGTTAACCGCGGTTCGGCGTCAGCTGACTGCAGGAAAACGGCAAACGCACGCACCGTCAGGAAGTAAACAAACTCTGTTCGGTGCCCGATTATGATCGCAGTATGACTCCAACCCTGTAGCTTTTTTTTAATGCCGTGTGGTGTTTGTACAGAGCACACCCTCACATGGATGGAGCTGCGTCCAAGTTCACCAACCGAGGCGGCCAGGAAAGAAACACGTGAAAACCGAGATGTGCGGTTGATAAAAGAACGAAGAAAGGAGGGACACTGGTCAGGAACAAAGAGATGGAAATAAAAAAAAAGGAGGGACACTGGTCAGGAACAAAGAGATGAAAACAAAAAAAAAAAGTGCCAAGGGGCTTTACCCTTCAACAAGGGGGAGGGTCATGAATGCAAGGTTATCACTCGCGTGAACTGGCTTAGTCACTCAAAGTTGTGCCCCTTAATCCCTAAGCGATCAGCTGCCAATCGGAAGTGTAAGTGTTGGTTGACAGGAGCATCTAGATTTTTTCTTCGGGATGGGGGGGCCGGAGGGGGAAATAAACTGCAACAAGGGAAGAGGACTTCTCCAAATGGCTCACCGACAACAATAAGAGCAGGAGCCTTCTCCGGTTCCTAACGGAAAATAATTTACACAGGTTTTTATAATATGCCTTATGACAAGCTTGCGTAAAAAAAAAAAAGAAAACTGCGCACGCTTGCAGCAGTGCAACGATCGAGGGACACAGTTCGGCGCAATGTTACAAGTGGCTCACAAATGCACACTTATTTTTGTCCCAGCTTTTCCAGGAACAGCAGGTGCAGATCATCAGCCAGCTGGATGGAATGGAAGTGGGAGATGGGCGTTGCGACTCCCCGGGCTACAGCGCCAAGTATGCACGTACAGCGTTGTTGTCATTCAGACTGACCATATCCTACAATGCAAACAGGTAAGAATAGGAGAGGTGTGATACGAAAATTGGTAAGCTGCAATTCATATTAACTGTGTTAAGTAAGCTGCAGTGCCCAATAGCGCGAACATGGGGCCTGGCCTCAACTTAACGAGTCTCAGTGCAGTCTTTAACAAAAGCCGACAATTTATGCATATTAGAAATTATTTTCAACCTCACCAACAGTGTCCTTGGCAACTGCTGCTTGCATGTCCATACATAAAAAGAATCAAATTATTCATTATGCAATACAAACAATTGAATTACAAAATGTTTCATCGTTGTAAACCATTGGGGAAGAGGTACATTTGCTGGCATATATTATTATGTAATGAGTTTTTAATTCCATCTATCTACAGACCACCACCCAGCTATCCGGACATATTGCAAGTACAGCAAATCACACATACAGCACTACTTTGATGCCTGGCACATTACTAAGGATGCGTGCAGTTGCTTGCTTTACTAGGGCAAACACCTGGTCATAGCATTATTCTGCACTGGATTTAAGAAGTTGAAAGCTGTGAGCAGGTCGAAGAGCTGTGAAGTAATAGAACCATGGATCCAGACAATCACAAGTCGTGTTTACTATGTTGCTGCCCTGAGCCAGGGTGATGCATGTGGTGCAGCCTTTTGAACAATATATGCGATAAGCATGATGGCCATGATGGACCATACAGCAAATGCCTGCATGAGCTCCTTGCAAACAGGCAGTGGATGAGCACAGGTAATCTGTTTTTTATATTTGTAATGTTTTCACTTTGATGTTGTTTGGAAGGTGCAGGGCTCACATTTGTGGCATTTGTCAGGCAATGATAAATTTAAGGGATAGGAAATGCAAATAGAACTTCACAGGAAAAAACTTTCCACACATCCGCACATAACATCAAGTTGACATATGACATAGCCAAGAAAGAATGAAGTGAAGAAACAAAATAATCTAAATGTGAATGCTGAGATATTTTAATACATGCAAGTAGGAAACACAAATACAATGGGATTTTCCATACTGACAATTTTAAAGGAGACAAAGTGCAGCATGTTTGCTCGACATCTCTTAGATTTCTTTTCAGAGTAAGACCTGGGGTCTTTTTATAAATATGATGCTAAAACTGTTTTCAGCTGCAATGCAGCAGCTGTAAGCAGGTTCAGCATCTACGGTTGAGCAGAACTAAAAGCTCGTTAATTCAAACTCGAAGGGGCCGAGAAAATTGTTCGAATTAAGCGGAGTTCAAATTAACAGTCGGGCACTGGAATGAGTGCCATCGTGGCCCACCGTGCTGGCCGAGCCCACATGTTGACTCATTACCATGAGTAAAGAGGGCTAGGCGCTACTGCACGTTTACGGAAGGCGATTCCGATAATTTTTGCAATTGAGCCGCAACAGTGAATGAACGGGACTAATCGGTCAGTCATGCGCCGCAAACAAGAACCGGAATGCATTCGTGTGAGTAGCGAGCTTCAAAACATGTTTATTTACACGGGAAAATAATCTGTAATGTGCATTTGCTTGCGTTTCTTGAGCCACGACTCCACAAGCATCGACTGCAGCTTGCCCAAGAGTTCCAGCGCAGGATCTGAATTCTCATCGGCGGAGAAGTATCGTGCAGCGAGATCGAGCGCCGACACTACTTCACATGCACTAGGGGGTGGCACCGGATCGTCGCCTTCGTCGGACTCTTCATCGCTTTCAGCCGTGTTCGCCACCCGTGAGCCCTGTGGAGCACATGCCGCGATTATATCCTCATCACTCAAGGGCCCAGACGTCTCCACACCGTTGTCAACGTCAACGTAGGCTTCAAAGGCGACACCCTCCGACAAAGCCGCGTAGCCACGGTCGAGCACGACGGAGTCATCATCAGACGAACCCTCCGCTACCTCCGCGCTGCATGCTTCTGGGACGTCACCGAAGCCACACTTGCGGAAACAATTTTTGATAGTTTCCAGCTTAACGGTATTCCACGATGATGCCAGCATGTGGACAGCTCCAAGCAAATCGATGTCGTACGACTTGCCACTGTCCAAACAAAGAAGTCTCTCTAGGAGGTGGCGCCTGTACAGCGTTTTTAAGTTCTGAATAACTCCAAGATCTAGGCTGGAGCACAGAAGTCGTGTTTTTAGGCAAAGATGCCAAGCGGATTGCTGTCAGTCCACTCACGTCACAATGAGCTGTACAGTTGTCCACGAACATGAGAACATTCCTGTTCTGTGCAGCGAATTTCCT
The DNA here is from genome assembly GCF_055883805.1 of Amblyomma maculatum. Lineage (NCBI taxonomy): Eukaryota > Metazoa > Arthropoda > Arachnida > Ixodida > Ixodidae > Amblyomma > Amblyomma maculatum. Next base: position 498,482,272 of record NC_139344.1, read on the forward strand.
GTCTAGCTTGCCCAGCCAGTCGGTGAAAATTTCCCGTGTCATCCACGACTCTTTGTTTGCGGTGTAATCAACAGGAAGCCTCTTGATGCCTTTAAAACAGCGGAGCTTCTCTACCTTGCCGATCACCAGCAAGCGCCACCGTTCCGTGCCCATCGCATTTGCGCACATCATGGCAGTGATTCTTTCTTTGCTTCTCTTTCCGCCAGCACAAGTGTCGCCTTTGTAAGTGAAGGTCTTGTTGGGGAGCAATTTGAAATACAGCGCCGTCTCGACATCGCTGAGCGCATAATCAGCGAGGAGTTCCTTCAGTTCACTGGAGACCCACTGTTCACACGTTTCCTTGTCGACTTCAGCTGACTCCCCACAAACGTTTCTAAATGTCAGCCCGTGACGCGCCTTGAAATGCGACAGCCAGCCTTCCAACGCGCCGAACTCGCTAAAGCCCAATTGGCTGGCAAAGACTGCAGCCTTCGCAGCAATTATGGGCCCACTTAACGGAATGTTCCAGCTGCGAACTTCTTTTATCCATGCCATTACGGCACTCTCCAGTTCGGGATGGGCTGACATCCGTAGCCTTTTGCGTGAGGGCTCCATAACGTCTTTACGAAAGGCAGCACTGATCGATTCCTTGTTCTTGAGATACGTTGACAGCGTGCTCTTCTTGATGTCGTACTTTTTGGCTATATCCGTCTTGGATAGGACACCACGTTCCACCTGACTCAAAATCTCCATTTTAGTCTTGAGGTCCTTTGCCGTGTATTTACCGCGGTTTGCCATGGCTGTCACAATCGGTGAGTCGTCGCTGGCAAGGCGGTGAGACAACGAAAACGATAAAACTTGGACCACCGCGGCACAACACCGAAAACTGCGTTGTGCACACGTGACCGCAGGACAAAAAGAAAAAAGGATTGTCAAAAGCACACCCAGCAACCGCGGTGCAGCCAAAACCTGCAACAGCTGGCGCCGGACCGTTGGTGTGATGGAGCCTGGCGGCACCCGGCAGCGAAAACCTGCTACGGCATGCACCGGAATGCTCGCTGTGACTGGCGAGTGCGCACCTCGTCTCGCGCGTGCGGGCAGATTTGAAAGATTTTGTTTTTTGCGTCTTTAGTAATCTTTCTGCGCATTGTATACGGTATGGGCCGACTTCTGTCTGCGCTGTGTGAGCCACGGGCTCCTAGTTCGAATTAACCATTGTGGATACTGGCATGTTCGAATTATCGGGCGTTTTCTCCTATTGAAATACATAGGGCCATACCGGGACCCGAGCGTCAGTTCGAATTAACCGTAAGTTCGAATTAACAGAGTTCAAATTAACGAGGTTTTACTGTACTACCAACACTGCAGCTCATCAGGCGAATATTTATATATACAGTTAAATCTTGCTACTAGAGACACTGTTACAAGAGACACTCAGTTATAAGAGACATTTGAAAATTGTTTGGTTGGTTTCCCTACACATGCCATGTTAACAACACTGCATACAAGAGACATGGTTACAAGAGACACTCGGTTACTAAGGGTAACTTTCGCAGGTCCCTGGAGTAACTTCCTCACTATTTGGAAGAGACACAACCCAGGTGTGCTCATGCAATGTACGTGAAGCGTGCCAACTCGTACATGATGCACTTCAGATTCCCTTAGCCAAATTCTGCTCCATATCAGCATCCTTTTTATTGTATATGTCAGGAACTCAGAAGGAGTGCTTCCCAATGATAAAACGACCCCGTTGTTTCAGCCACTGGCATCGCATTACTGTCACCCACGAAGCAAATCAAAATGGATGAATGACATCCAGCAGTTTTAACTCCTCGCTGTTTAAAATTTAATCACACGGTGAAAGCTCAGAATCCTGATGTTTTTCTCTTTGCGGACAATGCTTTTTGCAGCACCAAAGTTCTTGTGCTCAAAGCCACCAGTTATTTTTTCGCTTCAAACTCCACACCCTACCTTCTACCAATAGACAAAGGCAGTATGCACTCAGTCAAGTTGTTGTACAAAACAAGGTTGGTAGAACGTCTGTTTCTCGATAGGCAGCAAGACTGTACAATAGTAATTGATGCGAAGTTTGCTGTTCATGTGATTTCAGGTGTCTGGAATGGCCTGAGAAGTGAAGCTGTGAAAAACCATTTCAGACGAGGGGGCAAGCTTCCTTAAAAATGAAGCTTAGGCGAGCATCCAAGAGACTGCTGAGGTACCAGAATCTTTTGAGGAATTCGTATTTGCAGATGTGGATCTTGTGTGCTCCCAGATCGTACAGACTGTGCAATTCTCGCACAAGTAAATGGGACATGTGCCATAGAGGATCACTACGAAGACATTTAGAGGAAAAGTGTCAGCATCTGAGGGTTACGAGCATGTAAGAGTGCCTCAAAGGTATTACAGCAGCAGGAAGGCTTGCAAAGTGAAGTGCTTTACCTCCAGAATTTGGGAAGGAATACACTCTGCACTCACAAAAATACATACTTGTATGAATAACTTCTTTAAGCTTTCCTGAACAATTTCCTGTTAATGTGTGTAAATGCATTTATATGCTGATGTGCAATAAACTGATCAACACAGTGCTTTTAGAATTTTTGGTTACAAGAGACCTTGCTTACAAGAGACATCTTTTTTGGGTCCCTTGAGTGTCTCTTGTAATGAGGTTTTACTATATATTTTTATATATATATTGTTAAGGAAAGAACACAGTGGTAAACGCTAGTTCACTGTTAGAAGCACAACACACACCGCACACCACACCACGAAGTTAGCTAGGCCTGAGCGTCGTCTTCTTCACTACTTGACACCAGCACGTCGTCGTCGTCTCGATATACTGTGCTCCGTAACAGTTTTCCCCGTGCCGAAGAAGCACCGTCCCGGTGCGTCCTACACAGGAGAACTCGAATGATATGGTTTTAGACGGGCGACATGCACGAGTTCTGGATGAGGGGTTGTGGAAAGATTCTTGGGCTGTAAAGGGGCGATCTCATAGGTCACATCAGTGACTTGCCGCAAGACTGAGTAGGGGCCCACGTAACGAGGCAAAAGTTTCTCACACATACCTACACGGCGAGCCGGGTGCCAAAGAAGTACGAGGGAACCAGGAGGGTAGTGGACGTCTCGGTGATGAAGGTTGTAACGACGTTTTCTTAGAGCGCTGAGACGCTCCAAGACGCTCTCGAGCAATGTGGCGGGCAGCATCAGCGCGGCCGATGGCATCCGAAGTGTAGCTGCAGGAAGAGTCGTCAAGAGGCAGCAAGGTGTCGAAAGAGTCACGGCCGAAGAGTAGATAAAAGGGAGAGTATCCGGCGGTGTCATGACGTGAGGAGTTATAGGCGAACATGACGAAAGGTAAGCAGACATCCCAGTCACGATGGTGATCGGACACATACGTAGACAGCATGTTGGTCAGAGTGCGATTGAGGCGCTCAGTGAGACCATTCTTTTACGGATGGTAGGCCGTGGTGAACTGGTGACGAGTAGCGCATGAGCAGAGAAGGTCATGAACCACTTGAGAGAGGAAACAGCGGCCACGATCTGTGAGCAGTTGACGATGAGCACCATGAATCAAGATGACATCATGCAGAAGAAAGTCGGCAACGTCGGAGGCGCAGCTGGTAGGAATAGCCCTGGCTACAGCATATCGGGTGGTATAATCAGTCGCCACAGCAATCCACTTGTTTCCAAAAGGCCCACACGAGAAAACGGCTCTGTCAGCACTGGAATTGGTTGCAAGGGCCCACTAGGTTGAAGCGAGGGTGTCTTACGGCGCTGACACAGCTCACAAGCGGCGACGTAGCGACGGACAGAGCGGTAGAGACCAGGCCAAAAAAATCTGCATCGCACACTGTCATACGTGCGTGTGGCTCCCAAGTGTCTTGCTGTAGGAACGTCGTGAAGTTGGGCGCGGACACTAGAGCGCAGATGAGCCGGAACAACCAGTAAAAGGACCGCGCCATCTGGATGCATATTGCATCTGCATAATGTCTCGTTATGGAGTACAAACATGCTGGCGGAAGAATCGGGGATGTTGCGCAGCTGGTCAATAATTGGTTGCAGGGCAGGATCACGACGCTGTTCGGAGCCGATATTGATAAAGTCCGAGATGGACAAAACAGTCGTCAGCAGTATGGTCGAACAAATCGGGAGGATCTACGGGATGGCGGGACAAGCAGTCAGCGTCTTGGTGTAAGTGGCCGGACTTGTACACCACAGTAAATTCACTCTTGTATTCGTAAGGCCCAGCGACCTAAGCGGCCAGTGGGGTCCTTAAGTGAGGACAGCCAACACAAAGCATGATGATCAGTCACTACACAGAAGGACCGCCCAAACAAATAAGGGCGGAATTTGGTCAGCGCCCAAACAAGTGCAAGGCATTCCCGCTCTGTGATTGAATAATTGCGCTCAGAGGACGAAAGCAGGCGGCTAGCATAAGCAATGACGCGGGAGGAACCATGCTGGGACTGGGCGAGGATAGCACCAATACCATGTCCGCTAGCGTCGGTGCGCAGTTCGGTAGGTGCAGAAGGATCGAAGGGGTTAGAGCCGCAACGACGGTATGGGGGAGTATGACGTTGTGACGGAGAACACCATCGGTAATTAAGCAAGTAACATATGTGCCGTCAGGAACTGCGAGGATCGGGGCCAGCGGGATATAAATAGCAGCTTCGGGTGGTAGACGAACAAATTCGGCGGATCGGAGGCGGGGCTTGACATCGGTGTTTTCAGAGCAGCAGGGCAGGTCTAAGCGAAGAAGACCAGTTGAGCAATCGATCAGGGCAGAATGGGCCATTAAAAAGTCGATGCCAGGGATCACGTCGTGAGGGCAGCGGTCGATAACAGTGAAGAGGTCAGGGGAAGTGCGACCGGAAATACTCACGTGCGCAGTGCACAGTCCCACGACGGCAGTGACGCTTCCATCGGCAACACGAACGGCGGATGAAGCAGCGGGTGTGACAACCTTTTTGAGACGGCGGCGAAAAGATGAGCTTAGGACTGAAATTTGGGCACCAGTGTCAATGAGGGCAGTAACAGGGGCACCATCCACGTAGATGTCTAGAAGGTTGCGGCGATGAGCGAGGGTCAGCACAGGATTTTCGGGCCGGGTCGTCAATGCAGCGTCACCTCCGGGAGCTGCATTGGTTAGTTTTCCGGATGAGAGCCGGAGAAGTGGGGAGATGAGGAACGACGAGATTGGGGCGAGCGGGACCTCCGGGTCTGAGGAGACGGCGAGCGGCTGGGCATGCGCGGGGCTGGTGAGTTAGTCAGGAGTCCACGTATCCCGGACATAGGTTGGGTGTGGAACATAGTCGGCGCTGCGATCAGAATAGTAGCGAGGTCGAGGTGGCGAAACCCAACGGCTGCGGCAATGGCGAGAAATGTGGCCGACACGTGAGCAGTTGAAGCAGATTGGTCGGTCATCCGAGGTTCGCCATTCGTCCGGGTTGCGGTAGCGGTACCGTGTCTGAAAGGGCATGGTAGGAGCCGCAGCAGCTACGACTGGAACATTAGGTTGAAGCGAGGGCTGTGCGGAAGGTTGGCCGGAGTTGAAGCCCACGTTCGCGTTGAGGCCCACATTTGCAAACTCCTGGCAAACGACAGATTGGATTAAGGCTATAGTAGCATCCGCTGGCTGAGGAGCGAACGCAACGGGTGCCATAGCCTCTATCTCTCGACGAACAATCCTGGTCAAGTTGGAGGGATGAGATGGCTGCTGTAAGGTTGGACTATCTTCGCACGAGGACGGAGCAGCTGTGTTTGGCAAGCGTTCGAAGCGGTGAGTAATACGGCGGTGTTTTACTTGTTCGAACTGGCGGCAAACTTGGATAACTGAGTCGACCGTCGGACAATCTTTGCAAAGCAGCAGATTATAAACATCATCTGCAATTCCCTTTAATATGTAGCCCACCTTGTCTAATTCGGACATGGCGCTGTCTACCTTTCGGCATAGGGCTAGAATGTCTTGAATATAAGACAAGTACGATTCCGTCGAAGACTGGGCACGGGATGAGAGGTCTTTTTGTGCGCCAAGCTTGTGTCCGATCGGTTTGCCAAATAGGTCTCGAAGCTTCTCCTTGCACATCTCCCACGATGTGATATCGTCTTCATGCGTCTCAAACCAGACGCGCGCCGTACCTGCCAGATAGAAGATTACATTGGCAAGCATGAGGGTCGCGTCCCAACGGTTGTGCTTGCTGACCCGCTCGTACAAGGCGAGCCAGTCTTCTACGTCGACGTGGTCGGTGCCGCAAAAGGTGCCTGGATCGCGAGGCTGCGTCATGACGACGGTGGGAGCTGATGGTGCCACTGAAGAAGGTGTCGCGTCGGATCGCATAGTGATGGTACCAATCTGGCGGCCACTACGGAGATCCAGGTTTGGCGACTTACGTACTTCCAGCAATCCTCCACCAAATGTTAAGGAAAGAACACAGTGGTAAATGCTAGTTCACTGTTAGATGCACACCACACACCGCACACCACAGAACGAAGTTAGCTAGGCCTGAGCGTCGTCTTCTTCACTACTTCACATCAGCACGTCGTCGTCGTCTTGATATACTGTGCCCCGTAACAATATTTTTAACAGAATCATGTCCTTCCAAGAAGCTGAACTCCATTCTGAAGAACTCCCTGTTTTTGAACGACATTCGACAACTGTCTCCCAAAGCCCAAACATCTTCCCTTGAACCTTTTCACAACTTGGTCATCAGGTTTGCTCCCAAATCAATTGCATACTCAGATGGTGGGATGCAAGTAAGGTAAGTTGAATGAAAGAGAAGACTAAGACATTATTTTTCCCTCCAGTGTGACTATGCAGTCCAACTTTTCTGCATGGCATGTGAAAACAATAAATCCTTGCATGAAGCTTTTAATGTATGTACATAATATTGTCATAAAAGGAACAGAGGCCAGAGGAAATAGAATACACTTCACTTCACTTTAATACCTTAAAGACCCTCATTAGAGGGTATTACATAAGGGTATTACACACAATGCGAAAAAGAAAAACAGAAGTTCATCTATGAAAGCTTGTGCTGCATTTGCTTCATTTACTTTTGCTCCTTTTGATTCTTCAACTTGCTAAGCGTCCCATTGGAACTTGCAACTAAGCAGGTCGCTTTTAGTTTGTGCTATGGAATAGCCCTGGAGGGCTGAAAAATTGTACTGTGACAAATTTCAAGCACCTCAAAACAGTTTTTCGCATGGTGTAGTGCTGAGGTCTGGAGAAAAAGAAAAAACGAGTTCAAGTGTTTTTTTTTAATGTGAGAAGGGAGCAGCTGCTGTGTTACTGGATGCACTGGGTGCGTTCTTTTTATGGAAGTTGGGCTCGACTTCAGTCTCCTTAGTGCAGTGCTTGATCTGGAGCTCTCATGTTATCAGGCCAGGTAAAACGAGACCCTACAATTGCGATTCACAGGAGTCGACCCTGACATCTGCCAAAGTGCCCGCCACGTAACTCAATGTCAACTTCTGCATAAACTAGGCACCCAATGAGCCAGTTGCGACACTCCTTCCATCGTGATAGTAAATACACTGCTGTAAAATTAGCTGAACTTATCTTGTGTCTTTCTTTTCGAAACTTGGAACACTGCCATGTCAAAGGTAGTTTTCATACATTTGGAGGAGACTGTGGTGCACACTTCTGACATTCAAGGATGCTATAGTAGAAACATATTTGGTAGGATGGTAGCACTAGCCATTCTGCAATCCCCTTCCATGGAAAAAGTGCACAGGCCACTCAAGGGTCCCCATTGAAAGTCACTGCTGTTATGTTAGATGGGATGAGATAAAGAACAGTGCACCAGGAATACATACAGACAGAAATGACAAGAGCTGAGACACTGCAATGACGCAAAGTTAAGGGCAAGCATGGAGGGCCGGCTGAAAAAACACCTCGTCTCTCTTTAGTGCTCCTCATTTTAGTGCAGTCCCAAGACAAAGGTAGTTTTTAAAGAACTGGAAGTTATCAGCGCAAGTTTTCGACCCCTCTAGAATCGTCTCGAATGTCCCGAAGCTACTGCATTGAAACTGAAAGAATGCTCAAGGTTCACTTGATCACTTGGACTAATGATGATCGCTAGAATACAACAGCAGGGAGAACTTGGGTGATTCACGATATGATGATGTATAGCCCATGTCATATATTCATTTTGTAGCTTGAAGATCACTGCATCACGTTCTTAATTGGATATAAAGGCGCTGGATATGAAAGCTAAAACAGAAGCAATCTGCTGCAGTGATGTGAATTCCTAATGGTTCCATATATAGTAGCCTCTACTCGGCATAATTTTCCTAGTAGGCAACAAGAAACACATTTTTTTCCAAAGTATGAGAAATTCATTCATATTTACCTTCTTTTTAGGTAACATCTGGCTGTTATTCACTTCAATGAAAATTCTTCAGGCTCCAGGCACAGAAAAAAAAAAGGAGAGGACCGCTGGAAAGTGAAAATTACAAAATCAAGAACAGGACATTTCAGTGCCGCTCCAATGAAAATGGAGCCTACCTTTTGTAAGTTACAACTTTGTTCTACTTATAATATTACACGAAAAAATAAGTGAACTGTTGTAATCTCGATGACTATTTCACGCAGCGCACGTCCACAGGCTCCTCCAGGATGCGGAGAAACGGTCTCAGGGCTCTACACACAGAGACAGCTGCAAGCATAGCTTCAGAGCGCCACTTTATGACTGATACCTATGAAAGACCATCAAAAGAAGAACTGCACACAGGCACAGATTTGCGCTTCATCACGACTATTCAATTGCACAATACAACTGTCAGTATGCTTGACCCAAATGCTCGACAAACTGGCATCAGCGCCGCAAAGCATTGGCCACTGGAGCAGAAACAATTGTTTAAATATGTTTGCTGCGACTAGCAATAGCTGGAGAGCAGTTTCATATGACTTTTTCTGGCATAGTGAGTGCAGTCTTGTACCCATGTCTCTGTGTTTCGCTTCTGGCTGAGGCCAAGCAAAAGTGCTCACAAAACATGTTGCTGTTTGCTTATCGCGGCAACCCCACATGGTGTACAACCGCCCGCAGGCCCTTCAAGTATTGCATCAAAGCTGCCGCTTGAAACAAAAAGTAGGAAAGGCAGAGCAAATGTGGGTTCAGGGTGTGCGCAAGGCTAGATTGCGAATAATTATGCCGATCAAAGTTGTTCAGCTTCTTGAGGCCAAGCTGGAAGTAAATGGAAGTAATTAAAGTGAGCAGACTTCACAAGTGACCATTTCACATATCTCTTTTCACGGGCTCGCAGTTCCCCATTCGTTAAGCTACACAGTTTGCAAGACAACAGTGTAATTGCGCTGATTATTATTATGTGCGCGAAATAATACTGCGTTCTTAGCGGTAATTTATATTGCTAGCGACTAAAAAAACACAGCGCTTCACCGCGGAGACAGTTTTTTTTTCTTAATAACGTTGTTTACTGCCTCAGAGCATAATGGAATATGCTCTAGAACCTATCTAGAGAAATGCTGTAGGCCTTCTCTGGAAATAAAGTTGTTTTCTTCGTTTCTTCGGTGCCTCCTCATCACTGCACGTCATGTGAAACCTTGCAAGGGGCAGATACAGCATGCGTATCCTAACACGTGTTTACCGCGGTGGCTTGTATCTCTCCGGCTCAACCATTCAGTCGTTTGTGGCGAAACTGCACACGGAGCTTTGATATTGCGGTAACTTATTTGCTCGTAGTAAGTTAGGTAAGGGTGCTTAATTTGTTGCTGCTGCGTACAATGCAAACCTGCAATCTGCGCCAGTATCAGGGGCCGAAAGCTGCCAATGCCGGCACACGATACCGCGGATTCACGCATCGTGCACGGCCGAGCCAGGTAGGTACAGTTGTCTTAGCTAATTTACTATAAGACAAAAGTTTATACGCTACAAACTTACTATGTGCCAAAATGAGCTTGACGCAATCAAGTCAACAATTGAGCCGGTAGGATTTTAAAAGCCGCCACAGTAATGATGCATCACAACACTCTCATTGCACCTGTGAAACCGTCGTTTATCTGTGCGCTATATTCAGGCTAGTAAACACATTACTTACCAGCGTACGTTGTCGCCTTGACTCGATCCGAGGTGCGTATTTTGGTTTGGTGGACACGGGAACGGAGCGGTTGCCTCCGAAATTTTGCTGCACTACGTACGACGCGGTGCACTGATGCACGGCATTTAACGCACCGACCTAATGCTGGAGACCAGTAAGCCGACTTCGAAGTCCATTTCGCATGGGAGACACAAAAAACGAGAACATACACAGGCGGAAAGCGCCACGCAGGGAACTGAAACGAGGTTGCTGCGTGGTGCCCGCGTGAGACTGGAAGTGCAAGGAAAAAAGCTTTTAAAAAGGTTTGTAGAAACAAGTTGCGCACAGAAGGACACACACAGGAAAAATAAACACAGGTAGGCAGAACGAGCACAAACTATCAACTGGTTTATTACTCGTTTAAGCCCACATTTACAGGCAGTGTACACGCATGCCTACAAAAAGATAGGTGCGGAAGGAGTGAGAGGGCAAATCACAACCTGTGCGACAATCACCCAAAGCCGCTCAAAAAATTCCTTTCCAAATTGTACAGGGAAACAGAAGTGTCACTAACACAATTATCGCCTTTTTTCTTGATATGATACGCCTCTAGAATTTCACGGGCTACTTTATCATTGCTCCTGCCTAGAATTCTAATGCTTGTAAACACTGGTTCAGAACCGACGCATGCAATGCAATGAGAAGGCAAATTTGCTCCTTCCCTATTTCTAATAGAATGCTGATGCTCCCCTGCACGTTCATTGACGCAGCGTCCTGTCTGGCCCACATACACACGTCCGCACTTGAGTGGGATCTGGTACACGACGCCCGTGGCACATTCTACAAATCTTTCGGCATGTTTAATATCGCATGCTCTTCGTCGAGCGCCTTCCGCACTGATCCTGATCCCTGCGAGCTTGTGTGGAGCTGAAATAACCACAGGGATGCCATGCCTGTTTGCCACTTTTTTTATGTTGTGGGCGACATATACGGGACGACCGTAGTCCTTCTTCGGGGCAATCGCTCCGTACTGTTGGTGCTGTTCTCTTTTTTCACCTTCTTAAGAATGTTCTCAGCCACAGCTGAGATGACCTAACAGGGGAAGCCAGCCGAAATCAGCCTGTTTATCAAAACTGGTCTTCATTGCATGCAGAGAAGATTCTAGGCATGAGCTGGCTGTGGCTCTCTTAACTACCTTAGAATGAAGGAGCCCTTTCTGCGCTCTTGGAGCCAGCAGACGTGATGAAAACTAAACTCCAGGCTAAGATCTGAAAACTGCAGCGCACCTTTCGTCGGAAGTTCATGCGTAAACTTTAGACCCTTCCCATAACGTTTAAAAAGAGCTAAAATGCTATTCACTGTATGAGTAAAAGTTTTTTGTTTAGATAAAACAATTAAAAAATCATCAAGTACCCTAAGTACCCCCTGGTTAGTAAGCCCCTGATTCAGGGATTGGTCAATAGCGGCTAAAAATATGTGTCCTGTGCGTATCCTTCTGTGCGCAACTTGTTTCTACAATAGTATGCGCCAATTCGCCCCAACAAGAAGTTCTTCTAAATAAAAATGTTTGTCCACAAAAACATTCTAATTTTATTTCCTAATAACTAAAAGTTAAGCGTATTTCAATTATTTTGGCATAAGTGGTGGTTTAATGCCTGTGTGACGTCGCAAAGAAGCAGGCTAATAGTCATTCAAAAATGCATGTACGTAGCAGCGTTGCAAAGAGGAGAAGGAGGACCGCTAAAGTCGAAGGAAAGAGCACCAACTTTCGTATAGAATTGCGCGACCTGTACTGCCCGTAGACGTGTTTTATTACGTTCAAATGTGTATCGCAGCATAATCTAGCGACTGAGATAGTTTGTGAGCAATGCTCAGGAGGTGTTTGTGGGCCCCTTTAAGCATGCTCCTATGTTCCTACCATCTTCTAGTGCTGCGTTGCAACAACAAAGGTTCTTCTGTATATGCTCAAGCACACGAGGAGCACTCACCGACTGGCATATGTATTAAGTGCCTAGTAACCAAATGAACATGTTTTGTCTGCTTTTGCACCTACAGGCCTAACAAGACATATTATTAATGTCCACAATGGCCATGATCATCGATGCCTGCAAGAGAAGCTGTCGCGCAAGGAATTACTTAACCAGGTACACAGCATTTTCTTTGGAGAGGAATATTCTACTTAGGCAGGTGTAAATAATATTTGTAAAATACCATGTCAGTGTTGCCTTCTGTAGGTGCGAGTTGCAGGCAGAACTTGAAACAATGTTGTGTCGTTTTATCATCCGGATAAATTAAATTTATGCTGCCCAAAGTTCTACACCCTATTTTGCCTTCTGCTCATTGTAATAGAGATGAAATTAAGTAGTTTTCTCTGCCCACAACTGTGCTTTGTTCTTTATGTTTGCAGGAAGCTTTGTGCGCCTTCTGAAATACATTTCTCAGCTGTCGGAGAACACCCAGTTCTCGAGTTCTTCTCATAATTCGCTTTGTTCCAAAATCAGTGGCGTACACACCTTGTCTGCGAGGTAAAATTATTGCTTGTCGAAAGTTTAATTTTTTTTATCCAACTACTGGCTGTGCACTTGCAGAACTCAACTAGCCATACTGCACCACAATGAAAACGCGATGCAAGGAAGGCAAACCTGTTTACTACTGAAAGCAAATAAAGGACAGGATTATGAAAACTGAGGCCATTTCTGGGTTTACACCTAGAGATGTCGACTCTTAAAAATTGGGAAAAGACCTGGCTAAAAAAAATGTGCACACACAAAAGAGATAGACAAGGGGACAATTATAAAAGATGTTAAACCAACTAACCCGGCAACATGCTTTACTGGCCTACAGAAATGGCCGCATTATTTTACTGGATGAGGAAGCACAGTTACTTTGATGCTGCAACAATGTGCTACAAAACTTCTGCTAGAAGAGCACTGAATAAGGGTTGAGAAGTTCACAAGCCGAGCCACCGTTTCGACAAGGGCATCACTGGCGGGGAGTAAGTGAGCTTTTGCTTTCGAAGAATAAAAGCAAGGAGAGAAGGAGTGGGCAGAAAAGAGCCGGGCAAGTAGTCAAAGAATGTTTCTCCAGGTACGATTTTCTGTGAACTTGTAACCTGGAAAAAAATAAAACAGTGGCAGCAGCAGGAAAAATTATCATACGAGGTAGATGATGAGTTAGCATCTAACTAGATTTGATGCTGGCATGTGTTTCTTGAAAGCAATACAGCTGCATCGGAAAAGGAGGTGAGAACAATAGTAAAAAAATACAAAAATAATGCCGTGCCTGGAGCATTATCCCAAGAAAATGATTCAAGGGGGAACCAAAGTAAGGAACGATAAGCAGGAAAGATGTTTGGAAACACATCTGCAGCTATTCTACTATAAATAAGCTAAGGGGAGGGGGGGGGGGGGGGGGAGGGGTGTTTACAATTTTTGCTTTATGCGGTTGCCTTCCCAACTAGTTGAAGCAAAGAGGGAATATTTTAGGGATTCTAATGTCCCTTTCAAGATATTTTTTTTTTCTGTTGGTTCCAGTGTTCTAAATTCATGAATTAGAAATGCCTCCCTATATTTATTATCCCTTCAATATTTCAGGCCTGACTGGAGAACAAAAAATTTAATTTCACCAGAATTATAGCCATTCTCATTGAAATGGTTAGAAACCTCTGTCGGTAGGGTTTTGCCTGAATGCTCTACCCCCTCCCCCCCCCCCCTCCCCCCTTATTTGCAGTAGAATAAGCTGCAGATGTTTTTCCAAACATGTTTCTTAATTTGGTTCCCTCTTTAACTCTTTTTGTTGGATAATGCCCCAGGTATGACTTACTTTGATTTATTTATTTCTCCATTTGCCCTCTCCTTCTTGAAAGTTCTCAACTATTCCGCTATAGCTGTATTTTTAATAAGGTGCTTTTGGAATACCTGTCAAGAAACAAGTGCCAGCATCAAGCCTGCAATGCATAATCCCCCCCTTCTTGCTGCTGCCACTTTACTTTCTCTTTGAGGCTCATAGAAACTCATACTAAAGAAAACATTCTTTCACTTCTTGCCCTGCTCCTTTCTGCCCCGTCCATCAACACAGCTCCCCCTCTCCCTTTTAGCTTTAAACCCCATCACTGATGACCGCGCTACACAGGCAAATGCAAATCTTCTTGTTAAAATGGCTCGGCTTGCAAACTGAGACCATTATTCACTGCTCTTTTATACTATGCAGCCATCTTCTTCTCATCCTACCCTAAAACTTCTGCTGGTCATTTCAGAGTATGTGCAAAACCTTCTGGAAGTAGCAGTTGAAAAATGCAGCACACAATGCTTTTCTGCCATGAAAGAGATCAAACATTCCCCAATGCCACCACCAATGTTGGCACAACATGCACGGCTGCCCAAAGAAACTCTTATGGCAAGGCGCATGCTACGCTTCAAGATGTAGGTTGCTGTGCATGCCATCTATAATTGGTCTCACAAGGTGTTTGTAGCAGTGCCAAAGACACCATGTACCAAACAGGATCATGCATACTATAATAGCCAATTGTGTTTTTCTACATCTCTCATCCCAGCGCATTTCGTTCCCACTGTCGCCTCTGCTGATTCGGGGGGCAAGAGGCTCATACAAGTACAATTACCTATTACAGTGTGCGTGATCCTGAATAGGCCAAGGCGCCCCTGCCTTTCGCGTCTTGTGAGACCAAGTATAGTTTGGACTAGTAATTGTGATATGTGGGATGTAGTATCATTGAAAAACTTTGCATAAGTTACAGAGCATGCTGCAGTCGAGGCTTTGGCCAAGATTTTTTTTTTATTCCTTGTGTACGACAATCAGCTAGGTTATTGCACCTGGGCCGTGCTTCCAGTGTTCTGGATTTCTCGTTTGGTTTGGTTTGGTTAGTTTGTGGGGTTTAACGTCCCAAAGCAACTCAGGCTATGAAAGACGCCGTAGTGGAGGACTCCGGAAATTTCAACCAACCAGGGTTCTTTAACGTGCACTGACAATGCACAGCACAGGGGCGCCTTGCTTTTCAGTTCAGTTCAGTTCAGGCGTTCAGTCGTGTCCGACTCTTCGTGACCCTATGGACCATGTCACGCCACGCTTTCCGGTCTCTCACTATCTTCTTAACATCACATAGCTTCATCTGCAATGCCTCGAGAATGCCATCTAACCATCGCGTTCGCTGCCTACCCCTTCTCCGGCGACCCTCAACCTTTCCCAACATCAAATCTTCCTCCAGCGACTCCTCTCTTCTCATCAGATGACCAAAGTAGCTGAGCTTTAACTTTAGAATTTGACCCTCCAATGAGCAGTCAGGGTTTATGGTCGACAATATCGACTGATTTGATCTTCTGGCAGTCCAAGGAACTCTTAAGAGTCTTCGCCAGCACCACAATTCAAACGCATCAATTCTTCGGCGGTCAGCCTTTTTCACAGTCCAACTCTCGCATCCATACATCACAACTGGAAAGACCATAGCACGGGTTATACGGATCTTGGTTGGCAGACTACTGTCTCTGCTCTTTACTAGGCGGTCAAGGCTAACCATTGCTCTCTTTCCCAGAAGCAGGCGTCTCCTAATTTCATGGCTGCAGTCTCCTTCCGAGGTAATCTTGGCGCCCAAGAACAGAAAATCTGTCACAGCTTCCACTTCTTGTCCATTGATGCTCCAGGACTTGATAGGGCAAGACGCCATGATCTTCGTCTTTTTAATGTTCAGTTTAAGCCCAAACTTCTCACTCTCTTCTTGTACGTGCATCAGAAGTCTCTTGAGTTCCACTTCGCTTTCTGCCATTAAAGTGGTATCATCCGCATATCTAAGGTTGTTGATACGTTTTCCAGCAACCTTCACTCCAGCTGAAGACTCGTCCAGACCGGCCTTCCTCATGATGCACTCTGCATATAGGTTAAATAGGCAGGGCGACAGTATGCAGCCTTGCCTCACCCCTTTCTCAATCGGAAACCAATCAGTAAGACCATGCCCAGTTCTGACTGTGGCCTCTTGCCCTTCATAAAGGTTCCTGAGGAGACAGATGAGGTGAATTGGAACTCCCATCTCTTGGAGAGCTTGCCACAATCTGCTGTGATCTACGCAGTCAAACGCTTTCGCATAATCAATAAAGCAGAAGTAAATGGGTTTCTGGAACTCTCTTGCTTTTTCCATGATCCAGCGAAGGTTGGCAATTTGGTCTCTAGTTCCTCTGCCCTTGCGAAACCCAGCTTGCACGTCCGGAAGCTCCCGATCCACATACTGCTGCAGCCTACCGTGAAGGATTTTCAACATCACCTTGCTAGCATGCGAAATAAGCGCGATCGTGCGGTAGTTGGAACAATCTTTGGCACTGCCTTTCTTTGGAATGGGGATGTAAACTGACCTCCTCCAATCCTGTGGCCACTGCAGGGTTGTCCAAATCTTTTGACATAATGTATGCAGTGTGTTAACAGCGTCGTGGTTGAGGTTTTGAAGCAACTCAGCTGGAATACCATCAATTCCGCTAGCTTTGTTCTTAGCAAGGCTGGCTAAGGCCCATTCAACTTCACTCTTCAGGATGCCCGGCTCGAGATCAGTGATCACAACCGTCCTATGTTGGGTTTGCACATCCGGGTCCTTCTTGTACAGTTCTTCTGTGTATTCCTGCCACCTCTTCTTTATCTCTGAGGCTTCAGTGAGGTCCTTGCCTCGTTTGTCCTTTATCACGCTCAGCTTAGCACAGAAGCTTCCTTTGATATCTTTGATTGTCTTATACAGAGCTCTTGTGTTCCTTAATTGGCTGTTGTCCTCAACTGCTTGACACTGTATGTTCAGGAAGGCATTCTTATCTCTCCTTGCTATTTTCTGAAAATCCGCATTGAGAACCTTGTATCTTTCTCTTTCCCCCATACCTTTTGCCATCCTCCTTTCCTCAGCTATTTGCAAAGCCTCTTCAGATAACCAGTTTGCTTTTTTACATTTCTTTTGCTTTGGAACTACCTTAGTAGCAACTTCTTGTATTATATCACGAACATCAGTCCACATCTATTCGGGCTTTTTGTCTTCTAGATCTAATTCTTGAAATCGATTCCTCACTTCCACAGCATATTCTAATGGAATCTGATCCAGATCATACCTGAAAGGCCTTCTAGTTTTCTGCGTTTTCCTCAATCGAAGCTTAATTTTGGCAACAAGAAGCTGATGATCGGTGCCACAATCGGCCCCAGGCCTTGTTTTTACTGCTTGTATAGCGCTTCTCCATCTCTGCCGGCAAATAATATAATCGATCCGATTCCTGTACAGACCGTCCGGTGAAATCCATGTGTACAGGCGCCTCTTGTGCTGTTGAAAATGAGTATTCGCTATGGTCGGGTTGTTTTCTTGACAGAACTCTACTAGCCTCTGCCCAGCTTCATTTGGCTCACCAAGACCGAACTTGCCTGTAATTCCGGATATTTCTTCATTCCCGACCTTAGCATTCCAGTCTCCTATGAGAAAAACGACGTCTGATGATGGGGTGCGGTCTAAAAGGCATTGTAGGTCCGCATAAAATCTCTCAACGTCAGCTTCTTCAGCAGCAGTGGTCGGTGCCTTGCTTTTCACCTCCATCGAAAAGCTGCTGCCGAGGCCAGGATTCGATCCCGCGTCCTTGGGAACAGTAGTCGAGCGCCGTAACAACTGCGCCACCCTGGCGGGGCAGGAATTCTTGTATTAGGTATACAGTGGCAGTGTTTCGCTAACAGGGCTTCCAGGTTTTCACTGAACTCAAATCCAGCAATGAGTGGGACCAAAAGTGTTTTTGCACTGCCTAAAGGACCATATGTAACAAGTGCGTTTCCTACAAATTCCGGTCAGTGCCACATTTAAGCCAGGTCACGGTAAAGAAAGACACTTCATGCGTGCTATTTCTGACTTTGCAAACAGAAGGGACATATTCATCTTGGATCCACAGAACCACAGGTCATGTCAGGAATGTATGTGACTGGCAATGATGCAACATGAGAAGTACCATTCTTCGTGAGATTGGAACACACTTCCAAATGAAAGAGCTGCCATTAAGGTTGCCTTATTTTCACTCTGAAGCCGGCCATGATCCAGTGCATCATGGCCATCTCATCAAATCTCATCAACCAGTCTGCATGATTTCAGCTTTCAACAGGGCCGTCGAAAACCTTGCTTTATTCTCTTGTGTACCGCTTTATGACAAGTCGCAACCTTCTGCATTCCTCCTAATTTGAGTTTCACGCGTTTCTAATTGTTTTGCAGTCTCTCTGAAGCAGCACTGTTTTCATTCCAGGCTCAGGGAACATCGGCATTACTCAATCCACTTTATTTAAAAAGTGTGTTTTGCACATTCTCTTTCTTATCACTGCCTGTCCAACCTTTATTGGGTTTTAACATGAATTTGAAATCTGCTGCAGAGGCAGGGTTATCCAAGCTTAGGAAGCCCACAGTGGTTGCTTCTTAGCCCAAATCTGTGGAGCATTGCAGTTTACGGACTGCTTCTCTGCAATCTCCAATTTCTATTCTGCCACAGGGGCAATCGTGTTTTTAAAATTATAAAAAACGTGGCTATTTGCATTGGTTGGATAAAAAATCTTTCTTTGCAACAAAGTGCCTGTCCGTAACATTTTCAACTTACCTCTTGCAGTTTAGCTCACTGGCTTACTAGTTTGCATATATCTCTTTTCTGATGTCTACTAAAAGTGGCAAAAAAAGGACATCTTTTTCCCTTTAAATACGCATTTTCAAAACTTACTGGCGGCCCTTATCTATGCAAGACATAGGCGCAGCCACACCGCTAGGCGGCAGAGAATAAGCTTTTTCTGCTCCTTTAAAAGAACCGCTCCTCATCTTTTTTTTCTGCACCTACCATTTCGGCAGAAGCCTGTGGCATAACAAATTTCCTGGTCCTGAGGTAGAAATTGGTCAGCTGTGTGGTATGCTTTGAACTGAAGAATGTGATGAACATCAATAGCTGTGTAGACAGACAACATTGGAGGGCTCAAATTTGACGGCATGTCTCTCAGGACAGTAAACCGAATTTTCCCTCTCAACATGGTAGCATAGGTGGATGGATTTTGTCCCTTTTAGTGTCCTGACATGAGCTTTTATATGGTTATATAGATGGCAGAGCTGTTGCACGCAGGCAGCAGGCAGCGCTTCAGTCTCCATAATTCTGTTCAGTCCTGCCTGCATTTCTGAATAGAATATTTTTGGGGTATGTCATTGCTGCTGCTTTATGAAGCCCACATTTTATACATAATGCTTTGTAACAGTCTCAAAATGTTTGCAAAATGAAAAACTGATCACTGAGGTTCCAGTTGCAACTTAGGAAGCTTGATCTTGCTTTATGTTGGCACTTGAAGTTTTGCTTGTGTGAAACAACGAAGCAATGAAGCCATTGCAGCCGCCCTTGCTATGAGTAGTCTGATTGCATAGAACTTAGTGTCTTCATTGAACTTCATAGTGACTTTTTACATTCCTAGTCTTTGTAATGGCTGTCACATAATGCCTGTTTGCAGACATGATTTGGAGCTGTACAGTAAGAGTTGTGGAAGAACAGGACCAGTTTTTTTTAATATCAGCCTGGTACTAGAGGTCAGGGAAGACAGTTGGGGTAGTTGGTGAATTTTTGTAAATGGCTGCGACATTGCAACTAGCGTGGAAAAAAAAAAAAGGAATAGCGACAGTAAGATACCAACGGGACAGCACGCCAGACTTCAACGTTTATTCCACACGTAAAGGAATTTGACACTTGACGTTAGCGCATGCTCAGGAGACTCTTTTTGGCCCTCCCCCCCATTCTTTTATCAAAGAAGCAAGCTATCATAAAAAAAAATCAAGACACATTAACACATGTTTTTCAACAATTATTTTTTTTTGTCAGGGGTATTGACGTGGTGCTGGAGCACTTGTACCCTGTCTTATCAAATCAACCTGCCTGTAGAGCCGCCTCAGCACTCGCACGTGGCGAATGTGCGGCCAAATGACCACCAGCCATCAGAGCTGTTTACGCAGTCTTTCATTCAAGCACTGGCCTGTTTGTCCAATACAGGATTTGCAAAAAATAGACCACCCCCATGATGCAGTTCAAAAACCATGTGGCATGTTTGGTTCCGCAGGGTTTTGCATGGTGAGCATTGTTCACCATCCGGCAAATTTTTGACAGCTTTCGTGAGGAACAACGCGCATGCCACACAGCAGCCTTTTTGGGACAGGCAGTCATTACTTTTCTTTTCCAGTCTCTCCCATAATCGGTATCCCTTTTTTTTCCCACTCTAGCTGCAATGTCATTTACAGATACTAGAGGGTACCTGTTCATTCAGTTTGTGCTTATCACTAGAGGAAAACTACTGGGGCAGCTGCAAAATGCACGTGACCATAATAAATGCAAAACTATTGTGACCTTGCAGAGTCAATTCGTAAATCAATATCTAAGTGCTCTGAATTTGATCTTTGCAATATATTGTGTAATTTACATCCAGAACCTCTTGTGTTACTTTAAAAAGCTGAGCTTTTTAATTGTTCTCATAAACTAGTAATTTTTTCTGCTCATGCTCACAATTCATCATTCTTCTCTTTTCTTGGTCCCACCATGGCCAAATTTTACGGAACTCGTAAAACCATGATCTCTATTGCTTATTTTTGCCCGCACCATACCTGAACATGGTATGGAGGTGACGGCTTTTGTGATTAACATATGTACTGACACTGCCTAGAACTATGATATGATTGCCTGAAGGCATGAGACCGTGTACATGTTGCCTCTTCTTCATTGTCGTAGTACTGTTTGGCTCCCATAGCTGTGTGCCCTCGGGGTTAAGCAGCAAAATCTCAGTCATGGCTTTTTAGCTGGGGCAACATCCCAGTATGTTACAAGTGCTTGGTATGATTCAGTGCATCAACTTACAATACTTTGACATGGAAAACAACAGTGAACATAAAATAGAACTGCACCACTTGCATTGCAAAATTTCTAGCAATGGGCTTTCTTTACGACTGCAGTGGCACCGAGGTTCTTGGACATCATAGCTCCCTTGCCCGGCAATGTTTTCTGCTGGTCTATTGCAGTGATGCTGCTACAGCACTTGGCAATCTTTTTGTCCCTGTTTGTGTGTGTGATGATTGCGTACAGGCTGCATACCACAAGTGACGCATAGTCTAAATATGCTTGAGAGTGGATTATGTTCTTTGCAAGCTGCTGCAAATACTCTGTTGCACCATACTGTGCATATTTATCACGAAGACATTTAAAAAACTTTCTCGGCTCAGCCACTGGCTTATTTGCAAGAAAATTCTGCACGGAGCTCACATATTACGATAATCTTTGTATCTTAAGTTTGACAGTGGCACACGATACCAACCCTTAATTCTCTATGCCATGATCAGAGGCCAAAAGCCATCAATGCTGGGTTGCCGATGAAGGGCAGTATCTGTTTTCAAAGAAAAGTGCTAGGACACAAAAGGCAAGCATCGCAAAGTGTCTCTTGAAGATGACAAATGGCACCACCCCTGCCCTTTGGCGTCTTTCAATTTGTTTACCTTGGTACAGACAACATCACACGCAGTTGAACCAGATAATTAGCATTCATTGTTAAACTTACTAGAAGAAAATGTTGGCACCATATGCAGTTCCACAACAAACAAGAAAGGGTGCAAATACTCCTCCATTTTGCTCCAAACTGCTTTCCCTGCTCCACAACTGCTTCAAACTGGCTGTCTCAATGTTTTGCCATCAAATTTAGCCCACAAAAATTGCCATCTGATGCAATATGATTAAATGACCGAGAAATGCAGCATGACGATGCCATGTCTTCGGTTGCATGAGCAAGCTATCGGAGCAACCATTTTTAGAGGTATTTCGGTAGCAGGAGAAGGATAATTAAGCTGCCGGCAGCCGCAGTTTAGCAATAAGGAGGAGCTGACTGACGTGCAAGTTGTAGCTGCAATGGCAGAGAGCTGAAAGCATGCAAATACCACGCGGACAATGTGCACTTTTTTTGCAGCCTTTACAAAGCTTTATCAGTTTATGCTGCACTGCCAGAGATAGTCAGAGTAGCTAGGGTTTCTTGTCTTGTGATGTACTGCAGCTATCTGCAAGCACAGCTGGTACATGCGCTGCTCAGCTAATATTGGTTGGTTTGTGGGGTTTAACGTCCCAAAGCAACTCAGACTATGAGAAACGTCATAGTGGAGGACTCCGGAAATTTCGACCACCTGGGGTTCTTTAACGTGCACTGACATCGCACAGCACACGGACGCCTTGCTTTTCGCCTCCACCGAAAAGCTGCCGCCGAGGCCGGGATTCGATCCCGCGTCGTTGGGAACAGTAGTCGAGCGTCGTAACCACTGCGCCACCCCGGCGGGGTGCTCAGCTAATATTGTGGCATGCGATTCTAACACTGTGTTGTGCTATTCCTCCAGATCTAGATCTACTTACCAGTGCTTCGAAACCTTAGAAGTGTGCACAAGCTTCGCTATTTTAAGCTATGTGATCTTGACAGCTAGCTCAACTGATTTTGGTTACATATATGCTTTGTATATAAGAGAAATGCGCAACAACTTCAACAGGACACAGGAAGAAACACACAAAACAGTTCACGAGCGCTCGTGAACTGTTTTGTGCGTTTCTTCCTGTGTCCTGTTGAAGTTGTTGCGCATTTCTCTTATATACTATGCAGAACCAACTAGCCCGACAACACGCTCTTCTGAATATATGCTTTTTTTTTTTCTGAAAACGGTAGGAGGTATACAATGCCAAAGAACTGTATCATGGTTAATATCATACTGTGAATCAATGAAAACATAAGGAGGATCACGAAAAAAAGAATAAAAATCTCTTTCAAGCATATTTGATTTTTACTTGAGTTGTATTACGAAAATGCAACTGCATGATGTATATGAGTTGCATTTTTAGCATTGCTGTATTCATTTTGCATGCATCATACCCCAAACTGTATGTAGCTAACACTGTACGACCAAAAACCTCTGTTGAAGGCCTGGGTCGGCTAGTAACGTAGCTATTCCGGCAGTCAGAGAGACATAACCACTTGCCGAGGCTGCAGTGCATGCGAGAAAACCCCACTCATAAGCAAAATTAACCAACCCTAGTGTGTGGGACATTCTGCGCTTTTCACATACAACTGTGGAAGCTCTCCATGATTGAAATTTCCATGCCTGATTCCCCAATACCAATTGCTGCATTATGTCGGCCAAAAAAAAGGAAGTACTAAAACAAAAGCTTTGTTTTAATGGCCTCTCTTGAAATGCGAAACCATTATTTTTTCCAATCAAAGCTGGGAAGAGCCTGTACCTATTCTGCTGTTGTGTACTTTGTGCTGGAGTCTGACAGAAAAACTATAGATTGTGTACATTCAGATGTATAGGCTGTTAATGCATATAAATACTGAAATGTGGGAATGTACAACTACTGCACTATATGCAATGTGTTCAAGGTAAAAAAAGTCAATTACGAAAAGCCAGGCATAAAATCTGGTTCTTCATAATGAAAACATCAATTGAAAGCAAGGTATCAACGCTTAGCACAGCTTTGCTATGGGCACCAATTAAGAGAAGCAGTCAGGCACAAGAAACTCGCCAAAGATAAAAGTGACTAGTCTTTATTATACAGCCATGAAAGAGCAAATATTCTTGGAAATGGGAAACCGTTCTCGTACTGTAATTACACCTCTTATTACTTTCTCCAGCAGAACTTTTGGAGCACATTTTAATTACAGCATGTGATTAATCCAAGCAAGGCTCATGCAGAGTAAGGAAGAGTAAATTGTGACAAAATGCCTAGTACAGGCTGCAGAAATGAGCTCCAATAGGCCTGCGGGCATGTAACAGCAAGCTGTAAGAAAATGCATAGTATAGAGCACAGAAATCTTGCCCTGGCAAGATTCATACCTTTTATCCTTACCGACATAAAAGCTGCTAGCTAGGCCAGCTCCTGCCTACCTAGCAGAATTTTGCACACAGCAAATGAAAATGCAGCACCTTGAATTGCATCACAAGTAGCTTATGTGGATATTCATTTAATTTTCGCATGCTTTGTACAAAAAAAATTCAACAATCCTGTCCGAGAGTATAGGCTATGGCAGGCAATTAAGCGTTTCAAAATCTGTGCATGCAAAATTCAAAAGGCAGTGAAACTGCTTTTGCTTTGCTGAAGAGCAAAATTTGGTTTTATATGTGCCATACAATGAAAGATGAAAAACAGAATGCTGTCCTGAAGATTATCCCTCTTTATACACATGATATCCATCTTGCTCGTATTTCTCTGGCAATTTTGTGCGTGCTCACTTGGCTAGTGAAATCATGTTTCGTTGTAAAATCATTGCTTACACAACAACAACTGCTAATAGTGACACGCTGGCCTAGTCAGGCAATAAGACCAACCATTGACAGCTGATTAGTAAGCACTAGCCGTGGTTGTAGAAACTTGCATTTAGCAGAAATGGCCGGGGAGTAAATTGCTCAATACTTATAATATATCACGCTATACTGACGAAGGCCAAACAACACAATTTACGAACCTTCTGAACAAGTGGAACGACTGCTCGCTGCTACCGTCATCATGTGAAAACAGCTGTAGCGCATAGCGCAAGTCGCCCGAGCAATACCTTGGTGCTCCTGATTCCTGAACGAGAGAAAACAACCTACTTTACAGTTTCCTAGCGTTCACAGCACAATTCAACATTCGCCATTGACAAAATACTCGAAATAAAGCCTCGTGTTCCACGTGCAACTCACCGTCAACGGTCAGCCAGCGTATCGCAACAGCCAACTGTTTTCGCCGTTCACAACTCGACGGCACTCGGAACATCTTGTATCGCATTCTAGTTGAGTTGGAAGCCGTGCAGAAGACCTCATTCCCAGCAAATTGGGCGCAAATATCAAGTAAATAAAGGCCGCCTGCAAGCAATGCCAGCAGAAACCAAACCACAAAAACCAAAATTCACATGGCAAAGCCTAGCCGTGACGTAACGTAACTTGGACACCACCAATAAGGCACTAAATCACAGGAGTTTCCATAAAAATAATGTTAAAACCTACCCTGCATGGATAAAATGAAGACGTTAGTTTTAGACAAAAAATTACTGCTGCCTGGATAATAATAATATATTAATAATAATAATAATATCATTAATAATAATAATAGGTGGTGTCCAAGTTTTGGCGGACATTGCGTCACGGCGAGGATTTATCACGTGAATTTTGACTTCCGGGTCGTTGTGGCTTGGTTTCTGCTGGCACTGCTTCCCGGTGTGCGGTATCAACCTTTATTCTCTAGATATTTGCACTCAATGTGCTGGGATTGAGGTGTTAGAAACTACGGCAACTAGAACGCGATACAAGATCTTCCGAGTGCCATCGAGTTGTGAACGGCGAAAACTTTTTGGCCGTTGCGATGCGCTGGCTGACCGTCGACAGCGAGCTGCAGATGGAACACGAGGCTTTGAGTATTTTGTTAATGACAAGTGTTGGACAGCGCTCTGAAAGCTAGAAAATTTTGTGAAGTAGGTTGTTTGCTCTCGTTCGAAAGCACCAAGTTCTCTCTCGGGTGACTTTGGCTATGCGCTGGTAGCAGCGAGCGCTCGTTCCACGACTTCAAAAGGTTCGCAAATTTTGTTGTTTGGCCGTCAGTACAGCGCGATATTATAAGTACTGATCAATTTTGTGCCCTACCATTTCTGCTAAATGAAAGTTTCTAGAACCACGGCGAGTCAATGTATTACGCTGCCTAAAATTTCGGACACTCTACACTCTAAGGAGGGCTATTCGATTTTTCAGACATTCCAAGCGTCAGCCGGGCCAACTGCCACACATTTTGTGCAGTGTCGCCGCCATCTAGTTTGTTTACTTTTTCCTTCAATAGCCTCGAAACCGATGCCAGCCTTGCGTGCCGCTCCTCAGCTAAACTGACGCTGGATCGAGGCTATATTATCTGCCTAGCAGCTTTCGTTTCCGGGACAACGTCGCTGCCGAGTGCTTTTTTTTTTTTCTTTTAGCGTGATCAATTCGACTGCCTGTTCCCCTGTGTGTTTGCCGTGCGTTTCAAGTGCATTGCCGAGAGTAGCGAGTAGGCCTAGCTGTGGTCGTGCTGATGCGAGAACTACGTTCTGTCGCTACTGTGGCTCTCATTTAATTGAATCGGCTTCAGTTCTTCAAGGAGCTGTTTCCAGATTTTTTTTCCTTTTTTTTTTGCGTGCAGCGAGAAGGCACTCAACAGAGTCGGTGTTGTGATCCAGTGGTTGGTAGTTGATGGTTGTACTTCTCCAAGAAGCTGTTTCCAGATTTTATAAGGAGTTATTTTTTTTTTTTTGCGTGCAGCGAGAAGGCACTCAACAGAGTCGGTGTTGTGATCCAGTGGTTGGTAGTTGATGGTTGTACTTCTTCAAGAAGCTGTTTCCAGATTTTATAAGGAGTTTTTTTTTTTTTTTGCGTGCAGCGAGAAGGCACTCAACAGAGTCGGTGTTGTGATCCAGTGGTTGGTAGTTGATGGTTGTACTTCTTCAAGAAGCTGTTTCCAGATTTTATAAGGAGTTATTTTTTTTTTGCGTGCAGCGAGAAGGCACTCAACAGAGTCGGTGTTGCGATCCAGTGGTTGGTAGTTGATGGTTGTACTTCTTCAAGAAGCTGTTTCCAGATTTTATAAGGAGTTATTTTTTTTTTTTGCGTGCAGCGAGAAGGCACTCAACAGAGTCGGTGTTGTGATCCAGTGGTTGGTAGTTGATGGTTGTACTTCTTCAAGAAGCTGTTTCCTGATTTTATAAGGAGTTATTTTTTTTTTTTGCGTGCAGCGAGAAGGCACTCAACAGAGTCGGTGTTGTGATCCAGTGGTTGGTAGTTGATGGTTGTACTTCTTCAAGAAGCTGTTTCCATATTTAATAAGGAGTTATTTTTTTTTTTTGCGTGCAGCGAGAAGGCACTCAACAGAGTCGGTGTTGTGATCCAGTGGTTGGTAGTTGATGGTTGTACTTCTTCAAGAAGCTGTTTCCATATTTAATAAGGAGTTATTTTTTTTTTTTTGCGTGCAGCGAGAAGGCACTCAACAGAGTCGGTGTTGTGATCCAGTAGTTGGTGGTTGTGGTGTGCCTCGACAGTGGGAAAACCTACTCTGTCGATTTGAGTGGAGCACCTGGCACGCTCGCCGATGCGTGGAAGTCTGTAGCACCTACAACGCTGCGCAATTGCTTCCGCCACGCGGGATTTGTGCGGAATGACGAGTCGGCTGCCTTGGACGAGGAGAGCGTCTTCAAGCAGCTTTCAGGCAGTGAGCAGCTCATTCCCGACCTTTGCACTGCTGGCGTCGAAATTCCATCGGCCGCCTCATTTTCAGAGTTCACAGACGTGGACCACGAGTTGGAACTGTGGGCTGGGCTCACAGATGCAGAAATTATTCGCCAAGTGCTTGTGGAGTCTGAGAGCGACGACGACGATGACTCACCTGCAGCAGCGTGCAAAACGCAAGCTGAGCTGATGCAAGCGAAATTCAGGCGGACCTGTTAGCACAGAAGCGAAGCGTGGTGCAGAAAAGCATTTGAGACTTTTTCCGGCCTCAAAGTGAATAATAGGCAATAAATTGAGCTTTTTTTTTGGTACATATTTGTTTTTTTGGACTGCCCAATTTTTCGCACATTTCGTGGTCCATTGAGAGTCCGAAAAATCAGTCGTCAACTGTATTCTTGCCTTGTGTAGAAAGAGAGCCAGTTAAATACTGTTGCAGGAATAAAAATTAATGGCATTTTTCTATACTCTGGGTCAGAGTCATGAAATCTTCATTTAAGTGCAGCACTAACATTTTCCAGCTATTTTTCATCTTTCATAACGTAGAAACGCGGACAGCTGAGATGCATGGTATAAAACCAAATTTTGCTGTTCAGCAAAGCAGTTTTACAATGGCCTAGCATTAGCAGATGCATCTACATAAGCTACTTGTGATGCATATGCATGAAGTTTATATGTTATTTTCATTTGCTGCGTGGCCTTCAGATGGAAAACAAGGCACTGGTGGCCATTGGCTATCTCAACAAGTGCAAAATTCTGCAAGGTAGGCAGAGGCTGGCCTAGCAAGCAGTTTTTATGTCTAAGGGTAAGAAGTATGAATTTTTCCGAGGCAAGGCTTATGTGCTCTGTGCTATGCATTTTCTTACAGCTCGCTATTACTTGCCCAACAGGTCTTTTGAAGCTCATTTCTACAGCCTGTACTAGGCATTTTGTCACAATTTACTATTCCTCATTCCCAGCCTTGCTTGGAGGTCATTAATCACATGCTGTAAAAAATGTGCTGCAAAAGTTCTGCTGGACAAAGTAACATGAGGCTTAATTACAATATGAGAACAGTTTCCCATTTCCAAGAACATTTGCTTTTTCATGGATGTATAATAAAGACTAGTAACTTTTACCTTTGCCTATTTTCTTGCACCCGACTGTTTCTCTTGGTGCCCATAGCAAAGCTGTGCTAAGCGTTGATACGTCTTTCAGTTGACGTTTTCGTTATGAAGAACCACAAGACGAGTTGACTTTATGCCTGGCTTTTTGTATTTGACTCCTTTACCTTGAACACATTGCATATAGTGCTCAAGTTATACATTCCAGCATTTCAGTATGCATGCATTAACAATCATGTGCCTATACTGGAAACTTTGAATGTAGTATACACAATCTAGGTTTTCTGTCTAGCCAGGCCCCAAGCACAAGGTACACAACAGCAAAATAGTTACAGGCTCTTCCTAGCTTTGATTGGAAAAAATAATGGTTTCGCATCCTGGAGTTTTGATGATTTCAAGACAGGCCATTAAAACAGTTTTTGTTTTAGTACTTCCCTTTTTTTGACCGACATAATGCAGCAGTCAGTATTGGGGAATCAAGCATGGGAATTTCGAACATGGAGAGCTTCCACAGTTGTATGTGAATAGCGTAAAATGTCCCACACACTATGCTAGTTAATTTTGTTTATGAGTGGGGTTTTCTCACATGCACTGATGCCTCAGCAAATGGATATGTCTCTCTGCCTGCCGGAATATAGCTACGTTACTAGCCGACCCAGGCCCTCAACAAGTATTAGTAGAGGTTTTTGGCCATATAGTCTTAGCTACATACATGTTGGGGTATGATGCATGCAAAATGAATACAGCAATGCTAAAAATGCAACTCATATACATCATGCAGTTTCATTTTCGTAATACAACTCAAGTAAAAATCAAATATGCTTGAAAGAGATTTTTATTCTTTTTTTTCGTGATCCTCATTATGTTTTCATTGATTCACAGTATGATATTAACCATGATACAGTTCTTTGGCATTGTATACCTCCTACCGTTTTCAGAAAAAAAAAAACTAGCACACATGTAAACAAAATCAGTTGAGCTAGCTGTGAAGAGAATTTAGCTTAAAATAGCTAAGATTGTGCGCTAGTAAGTAAATATCTGAAAGATTAGCCATGGCACAATTTTGGCTGAGAAACGCGGTGTACCTGCCGTGCTTGCACAGTGCTGCACAATAAGACAAGAGCTACTCTGACTCTCTTGGGCAGTGCAGCATAAAGCTCTGTAAAGGCTGCAAAAAATGGGCACTATGTCCTCCTGCTATTTGCACGCTTTCAGCTCTCTGCCATCGCAAATACAACTGGCGCGACAGTCCGCTCGTTAGTATCACTAAACTGCAGCTGCCAGCAGTCTAATTATCCAGCTTCTGCTAGCGAAATACCTCTAAAGAATGCTTACTCTAGAATATATTAGAGATATATGAAGCGACTGCCTGGTAGCATCAATGAAAAATGAACTTTGCCAATTCTCCGCACTTGCATGTTTCTTGTCAGAAGCCTTGAGCTTGTCTTTTTCAGCACATCTCTGAAGCACTGTGCTACCTCGATTGAGGTTCAGCTTGGTCAGAATTGCCTCGGTGGCGAATCAAAGCTTCAACTGTGAAGAGCGAGGCGTGCCTGGTCTTTTGTACAAGTGACCAAATGACAGAATGCAGACTCTCATTTCAGTTCTTCCCCTTCATACAGCGCTCCAGAAGTTTCCTTTTAGAGAGACATGTATAGACATGTGTTGTATTTGTGTTTTGGTGGAGCTTCTTGCTTTGCCACTGCCACCAAGACTGTCGGCCACCGAGGCTCTGCTTTCCTTGTTTTTGAGCAAAAGACTGCGAATGCTGCACCCATCCGTTTGTGAACACAATCTTCTTTTTCCATGCCATAGACTCTTTCTTGCTGGAGGCTATTGAAAGCTCGACTGTCTCCATCACACAACATTGTTGTGTACCGAAATCCAAGCTTTTCGACAGACCGGCCAAAGAGAATCTTGGCAGCTTCTACCTCCATTTGGCCAGGGTTGCTCAAAGTATTTTTTTGGCAGATGTGGCTAGCTGACCATTCTGCGTGTTGATCATCTTCTTCTTTGGGGCCGAGCCGGCATCCCAAGCAGAAGTTCGATAGCACCACAAAGTCAAGCACATATACTGTGAATAACTCAATGACAGTTCCCACACAAATGTGTGACGAGTGCCCTCTAGTTAGCCAAGTTCCGTCAAAAGAAACGGCAATATTGCCTGGATTTGAAAACTGCAGATCCGAGTACAGCGACTTTACTGCACTTCTCTGTCACGAGTGCAGCTGCTTTCAGAGCTGCAGGATTAAGCTTTCCTTTTTACATAGTCCTGGAAGGTCTTTTTGTGCATGCCACAGTGGGAGATATTCAGAGCAGAAAACACATCGTTCAGCACAGTATGGCCGTTACCAGTGCTCATAACAGCACGAGTTGCAAGCAAATTCACCTCGAAGGATTATCCCCGGCCCTTGGTGAACTCCATCTGGCTCAAAGTTCTCCACAGACATCACAGCTCATAACAAGCTTCACTGCAATTCCATACCCTTTCTTCGAAATGTTCATTGGGCTGCCACACACTTTGCACCGCACGTGCTGTTGAAGCAGATCATTCACCTCCGCCAGACTCAGCACGACAAACTCTGTTCCGTTGGTCGAGTCGCACGGAGCTTCAGATGAGGACGAAGGCAAAAGCGAGTGCTTTCGGCGAGTTGCGGACATCGACGACAACCGGCGCTGTTCCTCGTTCACTCGGCGTTCAGCCGCTGCAATCTCGTCGCGCAAACGAAGCACTGTGTCAACGCACACTGTTTGCCCTACTTCATCGGCCGTGGTGGCCGCTATCTCGTCACGAGAACGAAAAACCGCGTTGACGCGCACAATTTGTTCCACTTCATCGGCCGTGGTGGCCGCTATCTCATCGCGAGAACCACACACCGCGTCAACGCGCACTGTTTGTCCCGCGTCAACAGACGCGGTGGTAGCGGCACGTGTCCGCATCTGCCGCGGGTACGCGGGCTCATTGACGTCGCTGACTTGTCGCGCTTTCGAGGCCGCCCTTTTCATTGCTTAACGGTGCGTTGTCCGGAACTTTCTATGTCCACCAGCCATAGCAGCAAGAATAAGAAAGTCGCGTTGCGCACCAATCAGCAACTCTGCAGCTAAGCGAGCAACGTGACAAGATGGCGACCGATGCGCTTTTGTCTGGCAGACGATGCTTCCAACATCCAATTGGGAGCCTGAGTTCGCCCCACATGACGCGAAAGCACCAATGCTGTACGTTTCTTTTACTATTCTTTTCAAGGTGTATACTGCCATGGTTGCTGGTCGAAAAAAATTATCCCGCTAAAAACTGACTGTAGAGTGCAGCTTTCAAACGAGACCAAAATGGCCGCACTGCGTGCAGCCATTAGCGCGGCACGTGACGTTGAAATTCGCGATTCCAGGAGCATTTTTATGAGCCAGAACGGTCCCGTTACTGACTTTATTCGCTAATATCTCGATACATACGCATCAGAATACATTATTATTTCAAGAGTAACTTCTTTAGAGCTTCAAGATTGTGATAAAAAAATACTTGAAAAAAAAAACAATTTTTTCACTATTTTTCGTCTTCAAACACTCAGGTCTCCCCTTAATAATATTTTACGCTGTGTTTTCTATCTGACTTTTGTACCATATTTATTATATCTAGAATACTTGCTTTGTTATCTTTATTGTGTTCTTTTTATCACAGCGTTTTGTCCATTGTAGAGTTTCCTCTTGTCATTTAACTTGTCGTCTTTTGTCAATATCTTTTTCGTGGCGTTTTATTTTTGTCACTGTACCCTATTATTATGCAGTGTAATTTGGACTAAAATTTATAAACATTCAATTGTTTGTAAAGGAAAGTGAACTATTTGAACTTATTCCTCAATCACACACCGACACACATACTTCACGGGTTGACCGGCCTAACTTTTAAATGTGTTGTCAAACCTCATAGAGGGATGACGGGTAACCGTAAAGAGGATCCAGCGCCTCTTTTGACCGTAAAGGTGGAGGTTTGTGACAGGGTCACTACTGCCAGAACTACACTCGATGGCCACATATGCAACTGCTAAATCTTATGAATGCGCGCTATGCAATCGCCAAAACTTTATACCCTAATCCCGTGTACTTGCGCTAGGCCTACTCATCGCTGAACAGGCCTGCACTTCGGCGCCGATTACATTTCTGAACAAGGTCATTGCTGATTAGAAGGGGGAACATGTATAGTGTAGCCACTTGTTTTCCTTTTTCTAACACAGTTAAGCTACAGACAAGCGCAGCCATTCAAGCCGTTAACTCATCGAGTGTCAAGATCTCACTCGGCCTGCGATCTGACCAAAACCGATCGGGCAATCGTCCGCTGATCAGTTCAGTCAGCGTCGCGAGGCCGAAAACCTCCCACTATGGTGATGGGCGACCGTTGGTCATGCTAGCATCGTTGTTGGTGTAATGCAACAGATGAGTGCGTCGATAAGCTATGCTGAAGAAAACATGCCTTACTCTACATCGCCATATCTTCATTGAGCACATCTGCATGAGGGACGACCACTGTCATCTGATAGTGCAGACGACGCTCCGCTGCGTATCCTCGTCGCTCGAGCATTTCAAAATGGTAGTCACTCTCGGTGGGAAGAGCTTCTCGATTCCAATTTCTATCACGTTTCTTTTTGCAAGTAGAATCACAGGCCTGTGTATTGTTACGGTAAAAATAAGAAAGGGGGGTGTTTATTTACAGTGCTGACGCCACGGGACAAGGTGAAGCCTACTAGCCCCCAGAAACCAACGCTTCTTTTTCTTCTTCTGCCGCACCATCACAATCCTTCATCGTCATCAGTAGCGTGACATTTCCCCCCTACTCAGCCGTAGCCCTCTGTGCGTGTTCGTCAGTCGTGCGAGGCTGACACGGCTTCAAGCGGGCAACATGACATAGTTCGGTTTTGGCAGACCGACGGCCCGATGCTGTCAGGCGGGCTATTGCATAAGTTAAATCACTGATGCGTTTGTACTTATTCACAGAAGTACAAAACGGCAATATATCGACCGACCTGTCATTGCCCCTTTAACGATCTCATGTGAATCCCTCTGCCCTGTGGTGGTGATGGACAACATTGATAACGTGTAACTAGAACAATGGGCTAGATAAGGAGGAAAATATTCATCCACTCCCACTGTCACTATCATACAACACTTCAGAAATAGTTGCATCACTTCTTTCCTCCTGCTTCAGGAGAGGAAAATAGGCCGTGCCAGAGAGAACTTGTGAAGAGTCAGTGCTGTATCTATGTCTCCCCTCGCCCTAGTCTTGCGCACTGCATTGATAACGTCAAACCAACATGTCCAAGCGCCTACCTTATCTGAAATCCTACGTAGAACAATGGGCCCTTGTCCGCGTTTCAGTGCCAAGCCCTGCACCTTGGTTTCCTTGTTCGCGGTGACCCTTTGCCGCCCCCGCAAGCTTTCCTTCTCAGAAGCCTGAAAGCGAAAGTTCTACCTATGGCGATCTTGGCGCTGCTCGGAGACCGACTCGAGAAACCACGGAATAAGACTGCGCAAGATCCTGCGATCAGAATGATGCAGCTAAGAGATTGGCTCTTCCTGAGAGCACACAGTGGCGCGTTTTTAACCAACGCCACAAATGAAAGGCATCTGTTTTTCCAGACTGCTGACCAAACACGAAATTCCTGTAACAGTGCACACTACTACAGCTCCGAGCCAACACCACGAAAAAGTGACTAGGAGGAATCATCCCAGTCAGTGCTGTATTTGTGTCTCCTCTTGTCTTAACAGTTTTCCTAATCTGAGCATTAATGACTGCACCTGTGCTGCAAAACTAATGCATCATTCTCGCACTAATCACAATGATCACCTCTTGTTCTTTTTTTAGTTTCGTGTAGTTAAAATGAAACGGGGTATAAAGTATTGTATGAAATTAGGAGGCACCGCCAAGAGGATTGGCTGGGGAGGGGGATATTTCTTAATCAGGCCCTGCTGACGACACTTTCTGTGGTATATGTAAAAGTGCAGCAAACATTTTTACAGAAACATTCTTGAGGGTGAAATGTTTCACTAGTTGCCATCAAAGACCAAAAAATGGCAAAAAGACAGTCACTAAACTGTCAACATTACACTCACTCATAACACTGAAAAGATAGCACATAAAGAGACTAAAACCAAAGCATTGAAATTTTTGAAGCAAAAAGCTTCACTTACGAGGGTCAGAGCAGAGTTTCGCGTATGCCTTATGCCACGACCGAGTGACGTCAAGCTCTGCCAGTGTTGCCTAGCAACGCTTAAGAGGCGTGCGATTCCTTCTAATAAAACAAAAAGTTAATCTCCATCCGGGAATCGAGCCTCCATTCCCTGGATCCCCAGCCGAGCGCTTTACCACTGTGCCACGCCCTGGGTCGTGAAACGCTCTTCATTCTGCTTGTCTACCGTAAGGACAATAGCGGGATTCCCCGAGTGACAGATACTGTGATTGGCGCGCAATATAAAAGTACCCAAGACTAAATAGTCAAGCAACCCTATTAGGGCGACGCCAAGGATGTGACATCACCCATCGGCTGTCAGCTATCAGGACCAAGCGAGAACAAGTGCGCTCCAACGCCGCCGGGCGGCACTTCTTGCCTTCCGCAAGTGAAAGATGCTGCGCATTTTCTTTCATGAAAACGAATTATAGAACGCGGTCAACTTAGACGCACTCGACATGCAAGCCAAGTAGAGTTTAGCTGCTGACGAACGGCGCAGAAGACTGGAGAAATTAACTACTTCGGATCCCGATGTAGTCACTGCTTTTTGCTAAGTATATCCAGGCATAGCAGAGCTAAACCATCTTTCATTTCTTTACTCAATTCACCGAAAAGGAAAGGAATGCATTGACGAAAAGTTCCTTTTCATCAATGCATTACAGCCAAAAATTATGTTTCATATTTTTAAAGTAAGGAACTTTCCTTTTAAGCATGTCTAAGATATAACCAGTATTTAGGATTTTTATTGGCTGGTTTGTGGGGTTGTCCCAAAGCAACTGAGGCTATGAGACGCCGTAGTAGAGGACTCCACCTGGGGTTCTTTGGGATATCAAACATCATGTTTCCTGCCTGTGGGAAGTCGCCAAAATTACAAATAACTATTTGTCAAGAAGAAAACTTTTCGAAACTTTCGTTTTTGTTAAATTGAAAGCGAGCTTTGAAAATGTGTTTGGAAATTTGCTCTGGATATGTATGGCAGTCTTCTCTGCTCAAATCCTGCCTTTTCTTTGAGATACGACGTCTGGAGTTATTCTACATGAGGACGTGGGTAATTTTTGAGCACAAATAATATTTGTGTTCATTATTCATTGATTCTCCTAACAGCACTGTTGCAACGCAAGAAAGCCAACCAACAAGCAATTAGGCAAGAAGGCCGAATATTTGGCAAAGCCCATTTTAAATGTGTGTCACACTCAAAAAATGCCAAAGCATGGTCCTGGCTCCACACTGTTTACAGCAAGTACATAACTATTTGAAACTAACTATTTGAAAAACTATTTGAAACTAACTAACATAACTATTTGAAGTATTTCTAAAATGACAACAAAGTAGCCAGCAAACAAACTGTGTTGTTTGAACCATTTGACCAATTTAGGCTGTTTGCCACACATGCTATCTCGCACTCTTTAACCATATATCACAGAATTGAACTTCTTTTGAGCTCAGTGTTTATTGCGCTCTTTCCTTTCGTTTTGCTTTGCTCCTCGCCCCTGCACCAACTCACATTCTGCAAAGGGCAGAAAAACGCTCCCTCAACGCTCTCCCGATAAACAAAAAAAATGGCTACGATGCCACAATACGACCACAAGCAACCTGCAGTGTCCTGGCATCACATAAATGGCGTTCTTTGGAGAGTTCAAACTGCAGGTTTCTTACATGCTGGACTGCTACAAATGTGCAGCCACATTTTGAACCATCAGAGGCACACGTGTAGATACCAATATTTCTCGACCAGTTAGCTGACCGCACAGGTCGCGTGGCATCATCATCATCATCATCATCATCATCATCATCATCATCAGCCTGACTATACCCACTGCAGGACGAAGGCCTCTCCCATGTTCCTCCAATTAACCCGGTTCTGTGCGAGCTGCATCCACTTGACCCCTGCGAACTTCTTAACCTCATCCGCCCACCTAATTTTCTGCCGCCCCCTGCTACGCTTTCCTTCCCTTGGAATCCAGTTTATTACCCTAAGCAACCACCGGTTATACTATCTTCGCGCTATATGTCCTGCACATGCCTATTACTTCTTGATTTCCACTAAAATGTCAGTGACTTGAGTTATTTCTCTGGCCCACTGTGCACGTTTCCTATCTCTTAATGCTACCCCTACCATTTTTTTTTCCATAGCCCTCTGGGTTGTCCTCAACTTAAGTAGAACCCTCTTGGTTAGCTTCCACGTTTCAGCCCCATAGCTGTGTACAGGTAAGATGCAACTGCTGTATACTTTCCTCTTGTGCAATACCGGTAAGCTGCTAGTTATAATATGGGAGTGCTTGACAAATGCGCTCTATCCCAGTGTTATTCTCCTTGTTATTTCCCTTTCATGGTCCGAATCCGCGGTTACTACCTGTCCTAAATAGATATACAGCGAAACCTCGTTATAACGAACAGTTAAAAAATCGGAAAATAGTTCACTCTATCCATAATTCGTAATATAAAATTTCGTAGAAAATACATGCAAGAACAGCAAACTTCAATCAGAGAAGGCACAGCAACTCGGAGGGTGCCTACTTGGGTCCATTTATTTACACGCAAAGAACTGCGTTATCACGGCCTGCTTTTTTGTGTTGATCACGTTCCGTATCACGCCCTGTTCCACAGTTTTCAAACACTCAACAAGGGCAAACCCACTGCTCTCAGTAGCACTGCAGTGGCGACGCAGTAAGTCCAATGCAGCAAGCGCTTCTTGTGAAGTCGGGATGTTCTCATTGTCTCCAGCCTGAGCTTCGTCTGCGGGATGTTCAGAAACTTCCACAGCGATTTCGGCGTCCGTCAGTACAGCCGTGGTTCGCCGCGATGTTGTCGCCTACAAAGTCCTCTACAGTCATTGTTGCGGGCATGTCACCAACAAAACGCGAGAAATCGTTCCAGGCCTCATCAAGCTTGCGGAGCTCTGCTTCATCGGAATCGTCCCCATCGTCATGTGATGCACGGGCCTCTGCTGGAACAAAACCTGCGTGCCAAAAGCAGTTGGCAATCATTTCGCCTTTCACGCTGTCTCATGTCGCTTTAATGCTCCCAGCAAGTCGATCTTCAAGTCCTGCTTCATAAGAAGCTTCACGAGAAGAGTGTCAATCAGTCTCCTCTTGTAAACTGCCTTGAAGGCCCTGATTTTATCATGAGCTTGGTCTTTAACGTCAGTGCTGCTCTTTTTTTCACGTTCACCGCCATCACAGCACTACGCACACCCGCGCACCACACTGGACACGACGACAGACGGCAGCCTCTGCCGAACGCTACGTAAACTTTACGTGTTTCTCAAGCTTTTGCGCTCCTTCTCGCACTGTGTATAAACAAACCGAGCCCTCGGTCATCGCAAACGCTTCCCGACATGTTTACATACAAATAAGATTTACTTACCAGCAAAATAGTGTCCTCGCTGCTGCGCTTGTTAGTTTTGAAGCTTCGTCGCACTTTTTTTCCTTCAAGGTTTGTGCTACAGCTCCGTGTTCAGCGAAAATTACGTCCACGGTAGCAGAGCATGACCAAAGAGCCGGCGCCACTAAATTTGCCAGCGCTGTGAAATAATTTTTAGACCAGCAGCAGAAACATTTCATTGTAAATGGGGCCATAAGGTAAAGTGCAGAAATATGTCCGGTGCTCCTGAGGCGCGGTGTAGCCGGGCGGTTAGCACCGAATGTTACGGAGCAAGCAGTTGCGAGTTCGAATCTTACGGCTACTGATGTTTTTATTTTTATTTTGCTACAAATAGAATTTTTTTTTTACCTTTTGTAATGTATTCCGGCACTTTATCCAACGCCCTTTTTTTCGCCGGCCGACGAGCGCAATATATCGATGCTCTCCTTGGTATGAGCGGCAAGTATGCCCCTTTTGTTTACGATGCCTGCAAATAGCACGTTGAAGGTCTTGTTGACGCAGTATGTTGGTCAAATGTGCCATGATTTAGCGAACAATTGAATGATAATGCGTTTTTCCTTCTGTATTTAGCATATGTATGCTTTTCGTGGCGCATGTAGCTGCAGTCGAGCGGTCCAGTCGCAGTCGAAGCCGCGACGGCCGCGATATGTTGGCGCAGAAGTGTGAACGAAGGAGCGTGTCGGCGGCAGCGGCTTTCGCTCGCTCGTGCCTCCGAATGCTCAAATGGGAACGAGCCAGGCACATCTGCTGCTCCAAGCTCTTAATTCAGGCGCTGCAGATCCAAACAAACTATCCGAGTGCGCACGAAATGCCTGAGCCGAAACATAACCAAAACTGAAGTGGGCGCCTGTGGCGCCTCCAAGTATATTTTTGTATTTGCCTTGCAACGTTTACGTTGTCTTTTCGCCGTCGTTTACGTATGATAAAAGCGTTATTATATTCGAGGCAAAACCTACGACCGCATTCAAACGAGCAACGTAATTCGCATTTGACAGCCTCCGTGATCCCTAACGCGTCACGTGATTTGTAGTTGCAAGTTTCGACTGTGGCGGCGATACCTGTATTTCTGTTCTTCCTATTTACTGCCTTATAACAGCTGTTTTCAGTAAGAGTGGATTTTTTGTAATCAGGAATTGGCATTCTATCGATGCAAGCCCACTTCTGTTTTCTCTTTAGTGTCGCTTTAAAGTGAGGTAGTGCTTGGTGTCGCGAAGTTCGTAATATCCGTTTCATGCCGAACCGCGTTCGCTATGGGAAGTTAAAGATACATGTGTTTGACAAAAATATTTCTGAAGAGTTCGATATATTCAATAATTCGTTCTTTGCATGTTCGTTATATCGAGGTTTGACTGTATTCGCCCACTACTTCCAGTGCTTTGCCACATAACGTAAACTGCTGTTCCTTCCCTAGTCTATTGAACATTACTTAGTCTTCCGGAAATTGGTTTTCAGGCCTACTTTTTTATTTCTCCTGTCTAGGTCATCAATCATTCTTTGCAACTCATTCCGTGAGTTACTTAGCAAGGCAATGTCATCTCAAATCGCAGATTACTGAGGTATTCTCCATCTACTCTTATCCCTAACTGCTCCCATTCCAAGTCTCTGAATACTTCTTCTGAGCAAGCTGTGAATAGTACCGAGGATATCGTGTCTCTTTGCCTAACACCTATTTTAACGGAATTTTGTTTCTTTATGCAGAACTAGGGTTGCTGTGCACCCTTTATATATTCCAGCACTTTCACGTACGGCTCGTCTACCCCGATTTCACAATGCCTGCATCACCACCGAGGTTTCTACTGAGTCAAATGCTTTTTCGTAATCAATGAATGCTATGTGTAAGGGCTGATTACATTCCGAGCATTTTTCTATCACCTGGTTGATGGTATGGATGTGATCGATAGTAGAGTATCCTGCTTGATCTTTTGCTTGGTTGCAGTCTAAAGTTGCCCTGATTCTATTAGTGATTACTTTGGTAAATGTCTTACACGTATTTAAGGAATAACAGCGTAGAGACGAAGGACGAGGAAGAAGACAACACCTCCTTCGTCTCCGCGCTGCTATTCCTTAAACATGTACCAACTAGCTCAACTCTGTTTTATTGAACCTTATACGTAACAGACAGTAAGCTAATTGGTCTGTAATTTTTCAAGTCCTTAGCTTCCCCTTTCTTATGAATTAAGATAATGTTTGCGTTCTTCCATGGTTCCGGTATCGTAGATGACACCAGACATTGCGTATACAGGCTGGCCAGTTTTTCTAGCACGATATCTCCCCTGTCCTTCAACAAATCTAAAGCTACCTGACCCCTCCAGCTGCTTTCCCCCTTTTCATAGTTTCTAATGCTTTCTTAACTTCGTCCTTCATCACTGACGAAACGTCTGACTGCATTTCCCTACCGCCAATCTCATTATTGTCGTGACTTCGTTGGCTGCTGTAGAGATCAGTATAGAACTCCTCAGCTACTTTGACTAACTTGTCCCTATTCGTGATGATGTTGCCCGCCTTGTCCCTTAGTGCATACATCTGATTTTTGCCTATGCCCAATTTCTTCTTTACCGCTTTAAGGCTTCTCCCGTTCTTTACAACATGCTCAATTTTCTCTATGTTATACTTCCTTATATCGGCCACTGTGCGCTTATTGATTAGCTTTGACAGCTCGGCCAGTTCTATCGGTCTGTTGGATTAGAAACTTTCATACTCTGGCGTTTCTTAATCAAATCTTTTGTCTCCTTACAGCTTAACAGTATCCTCTCTATCTTACCGCCTACTTCTACAGAGCACTCAGTAATGGTATCTCTGAAATTATTGTTCATCCATGGCTAATGTCGTCATCCTCGGTTAAAGCTAGATATCTATTAAGTAGCGAGATCCTGAACTCTTCTGCCCTCCCCCTCACTGCGAATTCATAGATGCACTTCTTTCTTACTAATCTGTTTCGTTCTCTTTTCAGATTTAGATTAATTCAAGACCTTACTATCCTGTGGTCACTACATCGCACCTTCCCGATTACCTCTACATCCTGCACAATGGCGGGGTTAGAACACATTATGAAGTCAATTTCATTTTTAGTCTCACCGTTAGGACCTTTTCATGTTCTCTTCCAAACCTTCCGTTTTCCGAAGAAGGTGTTCATGATTCTTAAGTTATTTCGCTCTGCAAACTCAACTAGTAACTCCCCCCTGCTATTCCTAGAACCAATGCCATAGTCACCTACTTCCTTGGCTCCTGCCTGCTTTTTCCCTACCTTGGCATTGAAGTCGCCCATTAGCACAGTATATACTGCGTCTTTCCTTTCCGCAATGCTAATTCTACATCTTCATAGAAGTTTTCAACTGCCAAGTCCTCAAGACTACATGTAGGTGCGTAGGCCTGTACAACGTTCAGTTTATACTGCTTATTAAGCTTAATTACAAGGCCTGCCACCCTCTCATTAATGCTATAAAACTCATATATATTACCAGCTATATACTCATTGACAAGGAAACCTACTCCTAGTTCTCGCTTCTCCGGTAAACCTTGATAACACAGTACATGCCCGTTCTTCAGTAAAGTGTATGCCTCATTTGGCCTCCTAACATCGCTAAGCCCTATGACATCCCATTTCAAACCCTCTAGTTCCTCTAACAGCACTGCTAAACTAGCTTCACTAACTAGGATTCTAGCGTTAAAAGTTGCCAGGGTCAGTTTCCAATGGCGTCCTGTCCAGCGGAGCCAGAGATTCTTAGCACCACCCGCTGCGTCACAGGTCTGACCACCGTTGACGAAAGGCCGAGGTTTGGTAGGGAAGTTGTCGCGAATTACGGCCAATTCCTGTTCTCGTGAGGCAGTGTGTTGCCGGAGCTGTTCACCCTTCAGCTCAAACCCTCATCATGACTCCATAGGCCCAGGCAAGGCTGCCACGCCCTGCGGCTTTAAGATTCCGGAGCTCCCAAATCCAGCGAAACACCGGCAGCAGGCGGCAGGAACCCGTCCGGGAGTCCGCAGGAGTAACGCTTACCTGGGTTTGGTAGGTCGGATTCGAAAGCCCGGCCCGGTGGTGACGGGCGCAGGGAATGGCCGCAGGTGTTGGCCGCAAACAAAGATCGGCGGTGGGAAAAACCCGGTTACAAAACCGGGTCCAGAGTTCGCCCGCGGTGGTTGCGAGGATGACCCTGAGCTCAGAAGGTGCCCAGAAGGCCTGGAATGGGCCCTGGAAGCCGGGCGAAAGAAGACATCAACAGAGGGTATTGTTCGTGCCATTGAGCGAAGAGAAGTAGAATGGCAAATGACCCAAAGAGTCCTTGCTAGTCTCCCTGTGCTGTGCTTAAGGTGCTATAACACACAAACTTCCCGGCCAGTTGCCGAAATCA
Organism: Amblyomma maculatum; assembly: GCF_055883805.1. Taxonomy (NCBI): domain Eukaryota; kingdom Metazoa; phylum Arthropoda; class Arachnida; order Ixodida; family Ixodidae; genus Amblyomma; species Amblyomma maculatum. Next base: position 498,524,588 of record NC_139344.1, read on the forward strand.
CTGGCTACCGTGCAAGCGGCAATTAAGACAATTAGGATGCACAACATACCTTCAATAGTAGTCTCAAAACTATCACAAAGCACCTTAAATGCTAACAAGAATCTGGGTACACCAAACTCGATTATATTATTTTCTGTGCAGCGTAGCAGCTTCTCAGCCCGACTTAAAGGGCAATAAAAAAGACGGATTCCTTCGTCACTGTCCCTCTCTACTTCAACACAGTGGACACGGCGACAGTACTTGCAATCTGGCACTGAATCGCTCCCATTTTGCTATGCAGGCCCTGCTTGCATTCCCGTGGTTATCGGCCACTTCGCGGAACCCGATATGCCAGCCTCCGACACTGGGTTGCTACCACGCCTGCGCGTCTGACGGGGTGCTTCCTTTGCATCTTACCTTCGCGCCCTTCCTTGACGCATCTGGTCCGGTACAACTCATCTTCCGTATCGTCAGCAACATCATCCATGTATTTAAGAGCCCAGCTGAGCAACTTTCGCTTCAGTGGACAGTACTTGCAATCTGGCACTGAATCGCTCCCATTTTGCTATGCAGCTGTGTACAAAGCTTCCTTTATACGCTAAGAAAAGTAACAACGTCTGCTTAGTACTGTTTCCGTGTCCACAAGTGTTGTGCGATGTTTTTTATGAGTGCTATGACCCTTTTACTATTGCGCGCTGGTGATGTCGAGATGAACCCGGGGCCTCCTACCTTACCCTCTGACCCCTCAGAGCAGATGAAAGTTATATAAAGATGCCCATACTCGCTCCTTGCAGAGTTCTAAAGCGCAGACGTTAAAGCTATTAAATCGGGCCACAAAACTATTGAAACAAAAATCACTGCCATTCAGGCCCGCTGAAGACAACTGTAAAAAAATCGATCAACTGAGCGTGGAAATTTAGACGAACTTTCAGTGAACTCGTTAAACTCCCGGCAGGATGAGCTGGATGATAGATCCCGGCGCAATAATTTAATTTTCCACTCCAGATGAAACCTGGCAGGAATCTGAAGAAAAGCTAACCGCTATTCTTACCGACTGCCTTGCCCCCAACGCAATAGAACGCGCCCACCGATTAGGGACTTTCAAAACCAACAAATGTCCTCCTGTCATTGCGAAATTCTTAAATTTCAAAACAAAAGACCTAATCCTCTCCAAGCGTAACAGTCTGAAAGCTAAACAGGTCTCCCTTACTGAAGATTTTTCGGTGGCAACACGTCTGGCACGAAAAAAGCTTATTGAGTTTGCTAAGAGCCAACCTGGTTCCCCCACCCACAAGCTGCGCTACAATAAGCTAATTATGAACAAGTCATGTTACATGTACGACACTAACACTGACACAGTCATCAACATTGATACACGCAGCGCACATGTTGGTTCTGCCTCTGCCGCTGTCCCTGATAACACATCCTAGGTACGCGGGAGGGGTAGTGGTCGGCCAATCACAGCTTCAGTATCTGTTCTTTTCACTAATGTCAGAAGCGTTTTGAACAAGTATAACGATCTAACATCAGCTATCGACACTTTTTCCGCTAAAATTATCGCCTTAACAGAAACATGGCTCACTGCGCATATTCACGACAGCGAAATCTTTTTAAACGCTGAACATTTTTCATTTTTTCGATGCGATCGTGGCACGCAGCGAGGCGGCGAAGTGCTCCTAGCTATTTCCAATGACATTCCTTCATCATGCATACGCATCCAGACTAACCTGGAAATAGTTTGGTCCGCGATCACCCTTAATCACCAGCGTGTAGTGATAGGGGTTTGCTACCGTCCACCTTCCTCGTTGCCTACGTTTAGTGAAGAACTTTATGATGCTATTAATATGGTCACTACACGTTTTCCTTCATGTCCGCCTTTCTTATTTGGTGATTTTAATTTTCCGAACATAACATGGATCTCGGACCCCCCTTCAATGTCCCCGTTCTCTTTTCAAGGTCGCGAGTTTATAGATGTATGCACAACATTCTCTTTAGTACAATTGTGCACACAAGCAACTAGAATAACAGCAAACGCAGCGAATATACTAGATTTAGTCTTAACAAATCGATCTGACATAGTATCATCTATAACATACCTTCCGGGCATCAGCGACCACTTGCTGCTGCACCTTTACATTAACCTATCTCCTACGAATAACCTTAAAAAGAAAAAAGTTATACGTGACTACAACAGAGCAAACTTTGAGGCGATAAATAACGAGCTATCTTCTTTTATCAATGTTTTCCTTGATAACTTTGACAACCGTAGTGTGCAAACTAACTGGAGCATGTTCACAGCTATAGTGACCCAACTAACTGAACAGTTCATTCCCCTTCGCACGGTAACCGATCACTCAAACGCTCCCTGGTATAATAATCACATCAAGCGTCTATCTAACAAAAAGAAACGCCTCTACCGTATTGCGAAGCTTTCCCCAACTAGCGAGCGATGGGCTTCATATACAGTTGCGCCCCATATGTACGTGCATGCGCTCAAAGAAGCTAAAATGAAATTTTACTCACCCTCTATGCTAACCACAAATGTGAAAAAATTCTGGCGTGTCATTAATCCTTCCACTGATGACAGCATCGCCCTAACTTACCCATCAGGTGACCCCGTTCCTTCCGACGTTTGTGCTACAATTCTGAACAGCGGATTTACTGACAACTTTACAACCATATCTGATGTACCTATGCCAACAATACACTATTCAAACTATTTTATCATGCCCCCAATAACCATTGATATGCCAGGTGTCAACAAGCTTATTGATGGTCTCAGTTTTCACTCTGCTCCGGGATATGACTGTATAAATTCAAAGTTCTTAAAAAACACTTCGGCTTATTCTTCTATAATGTTATCAAATCTTTTCCAGCAATCACTTGATCATTCAACACTTCCTAATGAATGGAAAATCAGAAAAGTGGTTCCAGTCTACAAATCCGGCAGTAAAGCATCCCCTAGTAATTATTGTCCAATATCCCTTACTAGTACCTGTTGCAAAATGCTCGAACATATAATATTCACTAACCTTGTTAATTTCCTCGAATCGAAATCGTTTTTTACATCAGCGCAACATGGTTTTCGGAAATCTTACTCGTGTGAAACACAGTTAATATCATTTACACATGCTCTGCATCACATTCTAGACATCTCATCACTAGCTGACTGCATATTCTTAGATTTTTCTAAAGCGTTCGACAAGATCTGTCACAAACTACTACTTCACAAACTATCAAATCTGAACATTAACTGTAACTTATTGAAATGGATTGAATGTTTTTTACTTAATCGCTCACAATTTGTCTCTGCTAATGGTTATAATTCTAGCTTTACAGAGGTGTGTTCTGGAGTTCCACAAGGTTCCGTTCTTGGTCCTCTTTTGTTTCTGATTTACATTAACGATCTTGCCTCTCTTGTAAATTCTCATATTCACCTTTTCGCCAATGATTGTGTCATTTATAGAGAAATAACCAATGCTAACGACATTACCTTACTTCAGTCAGACCTTTCTGCTATTGGTAAATGGTGCAAGGATTGGCTAATGCAGCTAAATATTAACAAATGCAAAGTCATGAGCGTATCTAGAAAAACTTCCTCCCCACCCCACTATTACCTCGATAACACTTCCTTGGAATCAGTTCCGTCATACAAATACCTCGGCGTCCACATTACTAGTAACCTCGATTGGTCCCTCCATACCGAGAACATAATTAAAAATGCTAATCGCATGCTAGGCTACTTACGTCGCAACTTTTATAATGTTCCTTCTCACTTGAAACTGTTACTATACAAAACATTAATAAGATCGAAACTCGAGTATGCTTCACCGGTATGGGACCCTGCTCATGTGAACTTAATTACTGATCTCGAGATGGTCCAAAATAACTCTGTACGTTTTATTCTTGCTAACTACAACCGAACAGCCAGTATAACAGCCATGAAGACTAATTTGTGCCTCCCTCTACTGACATCGCGCAGAAAAGTTTTCCGCATAATCAAGTTGTACCATCATCCCGCTCTTCGTGATCACCTCATTCCCCGTCCAATTTATGTATCCCATCGCATTGACCATCAACACAAAGTTGGAATTTTATCATGTAACACGAAATGCTTCTCGCAATCTTTCCTGCTGCGAACCTGACGAGACTGGAACCACCTTCCCGCAGAAATTGTTGGCATTACTAACTCCGCGTAGCTCTAGCTAACATTGTATATATTTGACATTCATGTACTTACATACTGTACTCTCTTCATTTTTTGTGTATTTACCACTCCCCCTCTGTAATGGCTCTGGCCCTGAGGGGTAATGTAAATAAATAAATAAATAAACAAGAAGCTATCTTCACGGGCGAAGCAAGGGGCAAGAAACAATACCTCCATGCTCGTTGATATTTTTTGCTATTTGCTCGCTGGTAAGGAAGGGCCCTTCGATTATAATGTCCTCCCCCGAATGAAGGGGAGGATATGTCCACAACAACAGTGTTAAGTAACGTTAATCTGAAGTTGCTGTATGTACCATAGGTTGTTGCGATATTGAGTCATCATACAACTACTTCTCCTCTTTTGGCCCTCTATCCATCTTTGCTCCCTGCCTGTGAACGAGCAACATTCTCATCATGACAGAGGTCCTTATCATAACAAAGCATGGCTAAAAATACATTCATGAGCATACACTCATGTGTCCTGGCAATGGAATTCGGTGTTGGCACATTTCTGCGTCCTGTTAAGATCAATAAACAAAATCGTTTACCATTGAAAGAGAATTCAAGAACACAGGTAGTTTTCACAAGTCACCTCAAAATCTGGTGAAGCATAACACCAGCTAGGTTAGGTACAAAGAGCGATAAAGAAACATGAGTGACTTGAACACACCAACCAAAGGAACTATATAATGCAATGTTATACAGTCAAACCCACTTACAACAATACCAGTTTTAACAACATATCGGATATAAAAATGGGCAGCCGCTCCACCGTGAGGTTTGCTATGTGTTCTCTGGTAAAATAAGGCGCTGTCTGCTGCGACCCGTTTGCAGGAGCGAAATGCTTGCTGCAACCCATGACATCTTCACCGGTTTAAAAAATGACGTCACTTCCGGCTATTGTTTTGTGGGTAGGTGGTTGTCTATTCTTTAGATATGTCTAAAGACGTCTTTAGACATATCTATGTCTATTCTGTCTATGTCTATTCTTACATACTTCAGTATGCATGTATTGAGTCATTGCCCGCTGTCTGGAGTTTTCAACCTCCCTGCGGCCGAATGTTCTGTTGACGACCATTGAGCCTGCTTGGCCCCAAAGGTGGATTATCGAAAGTCAAAAGGTCAACGCAGTTCGACACCAAGGACGGTTAAATACCATTTATTAGGCCGACCGCACCAAAATCTCAGTCATGTAAAGCACGCTTGACTACCAGTCTTGCGTGCGCCTGAAAACGGCGGGAAACTTGGGTAAGCTTTCCTCAGCGGTCTGGATGAATAGCTGATAGAGGGACTTTAGGGGATACTAGGACATGACAAAACAACGCGTAGAAGCAGGAAAGGCGAGGATCACACAGGCCTGTGTGGGAAGCTTTTGTTTCGGTGCACCACGACGTACTAACCATTTGTGCGACATACTATCATTTTGTGTGACCCTCGTTGCTATGACACGGTGTAGAATAATGATTTTATACCTCATTTTATGACAGCGCACTGTGAAATGTATGCAGGGCCGTTTTCTAATTACGGTGAGGTATGCGATTTCGCTTTGTGTTTAAAGTGCATCAACAATTTGTTTTGTGTGTGTGAAGACCGCTTATAAGCTGATGTCTAATATTTGGTACGCAGGGACCTTCCGGATATGTGTTTTGGAGTCTAGCATGTGCTTGCTGGTTGCTGAAGCTGAACAAATGGGACTATGAAAGGCGGAGGCAGCATATGCTCTAACGCCACAAGGTGAGCCCTGTACTTAATTTCAAAACAATTGCTGTGCCACCGTCACTGGTCATTTGTTTTACATGGGGAACATGCTTGGGCACAGGTCACCAGATTGCATAGAGTGCATGAATGAATCGAACAAGCAAGCATTCCTGCAGCTGCAGTGTCCAGCTTGTAGTTCGCAGCCTTTCTTTCTCAGCTGCAATTAATGCATCTGCATTAATGCAATTAATGCAGTTGATTCAAACTAAGAAAACCAGACTAGCTCCAAAAACAAACAAATGTTTGCGCAAGATGGAAGATCAAACCACGCTATATTGTCTTCTCAATTCGCTGTGAAAAACTGGTAAAGCCTTTAACGAATGATATTCCTGCACAGATTGGTTGCTTTTTTTGTGCATGTGCCAGAACTTGATAGCTTTGGAAACCACTGTGAAAGATAAAATGAGGTCTGGCATCAATGGCTTGCAAGTCAAGCACCACAGAATGTACACCCTGCCAATTCTTTAACAGTACCGCGCGAGTGTCAACTATCAGAGCAGAAGCAAAGTGCAAATCAGGAGAGGGAACAAGCAGGGAGGCGTAATCATGCTGCTTGAGCGAGTGTTGTCTGCTTGGCTGTTCTGCTCCGTTGGTAGCAACCCCCTGAATCAAGTTTCATATCAGAGTTCTGGAAGCGCTTTGCTATGTGCTTGTGGTTTTAATCTGTGCAAACTTGTAACGTTACAAATATTACACTTGTCCCTGGTTCTATTTGCGAATACTGTCTGGGGTTTTTTTGTTTTTTTTTGTTTTTTTAAGTAATGATTGTGTCGATATTTAATATTCTCGACAATAATTTTTCACAAGTAACAATGGCAAAAGAGTTATTGGGCATGTTCGATTTTTTATCAGAAATGTGTGTACTTTGAAGATATTATTTGCACGATATTTTTATTTTATTTATTTGAACATACTGCTGGTCCCCTCTTAGGACCATTACAGGAGTGGATTTATAGACAAGGATGCAAGCTAACAACAAACAATACAAAAGCCAGCAATCAGGTTTAAAAACGAGAAATGAGCATTCATATGCGGAAACATCGAGTGAATAACAGAAGATGGAAGATAGCCAACTCTGGCGTTCAAAACATGCGTTTAAACACGCCTCAAAGTATTCCTTAGTACAATCATACACTGGGTACATAATCGAGTGCGAAAAAAACTTAAGACCATACAGACTGGATGGTCATCAAGTCTTGCTTGATGACAGAACTGATGAGGCTGCAAGCTCTATGAATTTTTCTAACGAATTCTGCGCAGTTAGATTTATCTAAGGCGTTCCATTCCCTTACTGCTCAGGGAAAAAAAGAAAAATAATATGTGTTATTAGCGCAAGCGTATTCATTAATCGTAAACTCATGCTTGCGAAGTGTTTCTCTAGAACGGTTAAAACAAATGTAAGTAGCAGGATCCATGTTGAATGCGTTATGAATTAATTGATATAAAAACTCGATGGAGTGTTACGCGACATGATAATGTGTCTAGACCTGTGCAGGAAAGCAGCTTCATGGGAGAGTCAGTGCGCCGGTATCTGTGGTAGATAAAGCGAACCGCTGTTCGTTGAACTGATTCGAGCATGTGTACATCTTTTTGCATATATGGAAACCAGACGACATTTGCATATATTCTAAGATTGGACGGATCTTATACGCAAGTAACTTGGTATCTGAGGAAGTATAAACTACTCATGGCTTTTTTGGTAATGTTTTGTACTTGGGGTTTGGAGCTGAGATGATCAGAAATAATCACACCAAGGTATTTCTTTTCAGTTACTATTTTAAGAACTTGGTTGCCTGTGCCATAAGAGAAGCTAAGTTTTGTTTTCTTATTTGTGACTACCGTCTTTTACATATTGATGACCATTTGCCATGTATTACAGCACTGTATGACGTTACTTAGAGCTGTGTTCAGCCTTTCTTGGTCTGCTTGAGTGATATAGTACGCAATCATCAGCATCACCTTTACATCCACGTTATGTCATTTATGCATAGAATAAATGGTGCAAGCAGAGAGCCCCAGAAATAACCGGAACAGTATCAGAGGCATTGTATTGCACATATTCCAATAAATAGCTGGCTATCTACCTCGTAACAAGTATCTCATTTAGTTTCAAGTTCAGTTTGGCGTGTGTTACACGATCAAAAGCTTTCGAGAAATCAAGGAATGACTTTGGTCGTTGATCTAGGTCATGAGAAATTTCTGTGAGCTGGATAACAGCCATCCTGGTATGTTCTTTAAGAAATAAAATACGCTCAAGTATTTTGAGAGATATAGGCCGAGAATTAGACGCCTGATTTGTGAATGGGAACTATTTTTGCTATCTTCCATTCAGCTGTCCTCAAGTGACTTAGAAAATATTAGGTAGAGATATTCGCTAATTGGTTCAGCATAACGCTTAAGAAAGCAATTCGGAATTTCATCGGGACCCAAACTTTTTTTCGTTAAAGGGACACTAAAGAGAAAACTCAAGTGGGCTTGCATCGATAGAATGCCAATTCCTGATTACAAAATATCCACTCTTACTGAAAACAGAGCTGTTATAAGGTAGTAAAGAGGAAGAACAGAAATACAGGTAACCCGCAACTACAAATCACGTGACGCGCTAGGGATCACGAAGGCTGACAAATGCGAATTACGTTGCTCGTTTGAATGCGGTCGTAGGTTCTGTCTCGAATATAACAACACGCTTTTATCATACGTAAACGACGGCGAAAAGACAACGTAAACGTTGCAAGGCAAATACAAAAATATACTTGGAGGAGCCACAGGCGCCCACTTCAGTTTTGGTTATGTTTCGGCTCAGGCAATTCGTGCGCACTCGGATAGTTTGTTTGGACCTGCAGCACCTGAATTTCTACAAAAAATCATTTTGTAGAAAACAAAACAACAACGCCAGTACCGGTAAGATTCGAACTGGCTACTGCTTGCTCCGTAACGTTCGGCGCTAACCGTTCGGCAACGCCACTCCACAGGAACCCCAGAAATATTTCTGCACTTTATGTCATGGCCCATTTACAATAAAATGTTTCTGCCGCCGGTCTAAAAAATTACAACTTCTTGACCATCGCAGCATGCTGCCTGCTCTCACGACTTGCAACTAACGTTCTGGATGCCTATGCGCACTATATTGTGCACTGGATCCATTTTAACATGTAGAATTTCACAGCGCTGGCAAATATAGTGGGTCATGCTCTGCTACCGTGGACGTAATTTTCGTTGAACATGGAGCTGTAGCACAAACCTTGAAGGAAAAAAGTGCGACGAAGCTTCAAAACTAACAAGCGCAGCAGCGAGGACACTATTTTGCTGGTAAGTAAATCTTATGTGTATGTAAACATGTCGGGAAGCGTTTCGATGACCGAGCGCTCGGTTTGTTTATACACAGTGCGAGAAGGAGCGCAAAAGCTTGAGAAACATGTAATGTATTGCGCATTACAAGCGCTCTATGTTTTTTTTTTATTCCTTTATGGGCCCATCGCTCGTTAAATGACTCTCTTCATTGTTTTATTTATTTCGGATGAGGCCGTCATTGCGAGTACGCTGTTGCCAAGTTGGCCCTCGAGGGATGCGACGCCGCGGGCCGCGCCGGCCACAGTTTGAATTCCACCGGCGGGAACAAGAAAAAACCTCAACTTCTTATCGCAATATCTCAGCAATTATTCGATTTTTTGCTGCCGGATATGCGGCGACAGTGCCACCAAATGTAGTCTTTAGTGTCCCTTTAAGGTTCAACAACAGAGAAAGAATCCCAAGTACGCTTATAACCGGAGCGCCTAAAAGTTGTGTTGACTCATTACTATGACACAATAAAGTTCCTAAGACATTATTGTCGGCAGTGAAAGTGGACTGGAAGTAACTGTTAAATGAATCAGCTTGCTGCTTTCCATGTGAAAGCGAAGTAGCAGTCTCATTTTTTCTGTTTATATACTTCCAGAACTTGTCCGGGAGATTTTTAATGAATTTGTTAAGTGTAGCGCCACAAAATCGTTTTTTAGCCTCATGTACCTTATTCTTTGTTTTGTTAGCTTACTTATGTTTATCTTTAATTCTAAGCTTGCTCTTTGCCCATTTCTTTGCCTTAACCTACTAATTTTTCATTTCATGTGAATTATATCTCGGGTAATCCACGGGTTGTGCTTGCTTGTGGCCTTCTTTATGCAGATATTGCAGCTAAAAACAAACAGTGGCAGCTTCTCCAGGGCACCGATATGCCTACCAGCCGATTGTGACAGGGTTGCTTCTCATTAATCACAGCTGCGTAGCAAACAAGGCTCACTGCAGCAGCACGAATTGTAAGCACACCTTCACACTCACTTACTTTGTCATCTGCATCTTCCGGCACAGCAGCGCCAGGCAGCCGACGGTCGCGCGGTACTGAAGAATTGGCCAGGTGTACACTGCCTACGGTGGTGCCCGTTTCGTAGCAGAGGCAATGCCTGCCTAAAGTATATCCTCTTTACTTGTCGAGCAAAGAAGTATTCTAGTTTCCCTTGCTGAGAGTGGGGCATGCAGCCCCTCCACTCCATCACTCCATCCACTATCTTTTCACTAACGTTGAACACTTTCTTTCCACTCATCAGATTTTTCTTTTATGCCAGGGGCCTTGGCGCACGCCCCGCGGAGCTGTGTGATGCAGTCCACCAGCTCAAAATTTTCAGCTGACCTTTTGAAAGCATTACCACCAGCCCTAATTTTAAACTAAAATAAACTCAGACTTTGTACCCAGTTAGTACGCATTTATTTTTGAAAAGGCGTTGACCCCTTAATCTGCGTGAACTTTCATTTGACACCACTATGCCATCAAAAGCAAGGAGCCGGACATCCTGCCTTCTCTTTCGTTTCCAAGGGTGCTTTTCTTCTTTTTTTTTCTTGTTGAGGATTATAAGTGTATCATTTCAGTACCTCTCTCCGAGCGATTCTGAAGCTGCTTTTGTCCGGCATTCAAGCGGAAAGGAGCACACATTGCTTTTCTTTTGCAATAATGAGAGGGCTAGGTCTCGGAAAAAGAAATTTTACTTAATTTTGTTCATTTTATAGTTATTTATTGTACTTTGTTTCCTGTTTTGTTATTTTCTATCTCCTGGGTCATGAGAGAAACAGCTTTCTCAATGCTGCCCACATAGCAATATGAGTTTGAGACCCCTGCTCTATGCCCATAATGGCGTGGCAATCAATGGATAATTCATAATGAGTTTGTCTGAAAGGTAATTGTTTAGCAAAAAACTACCATATGCCACTGGTCAGCCCGGACCCACAACCTGCGCATCATGGTGTTAGAATAGAAGTGTGTGAACGGGCTGTACTGCACCGAACAGTAAGTGGCAATACCGATACTCAGATTTCCATACGCTGCCGAGAGTCTGCATTGACTGTTGGTGGCTGCGGGTTCGCTGGTTGCCGCAAGAAATGGCAGTCAGTTCTCAACTTGCATCGGTGCGCATTTCGGTTTTCTCGCTGACGCCCCCGCTCCACGCCTTTCTTCGATCATGGTATATTCTAAGTTGTAATGTAATGTAATGTGGAAAAAAGTGCATTGTTCCCCACTGCAATACAGGCTACATATTCTGCAAGGAAAAATGTCAGCTTTTTTCGATGCGAAAAGATGTCGAACAACTTCAGCTATGGCGGCCGGAGTACCAAGAAAGGACCGAGCTGTAGAGTCACTGTTTGTGAGGGGCACTTGGACCCCAGGTTTGTGTCCAAAACATGGACGACAGAGTTAAATGGGCATGTGCTGCAAAGCATTGCGCGTTTCTAGCAAAGGAAGCGGTCCCCACGATATTCTCTGCCTGCCCTGCCTATGGGCATGGACCGGCCCAAAAGCAGAGTGCGGCTTAGCCCATGGGTCGTCTGGGCCGACACATGAACATTTTTGCTGTACCCGGGGAGGGGGGGGGGGGGGGGGGGGGGGCTTAAACGTTCGGGCCTGAGCCGGATTCGGGCTTGTACACAGAGGGCCGATGTCCGATTTATAGTCACTTTGTAAGACTAAAATACAAATCCGCGGCGTCGCAGCAGCGAAACGGATGAAATAACCATGGTACGCTCAGAGAAAAAAGTTTAGTCTTAGTTTATTTATTTACTTATTATGGCACCACGGTAGCTTAGTCATTAAAGCTCTCGTGTACTGAACTGGGATACCCTAGTCTGATCCTAAATGGGAGACAGCATTTCAGTCGAAGCTGAAAGCATGGCAGGCATACTTAACGATTGCAGTTTCATTGAAGAACCCCAGGTGGCCGAAGTGATCCAGACACCTCTGCTAGGGCGTCCTCACACCTTGAGCCGGTTTGAAACCGGGACCATTGCTCCAAAAACATAGCCCTTTTTTTTTTCTTTTTTTTTTTGTGTCATGTAATTTTTTTTTTCCACGTGAGAAACTTCAAAACCAAACATGGGTATGGTTTTCATTTTGATCTGTTGATTAGAACGTCTCATAACTGAAATGGCCGCAAAGGCTTAAAGAGTTTAGAAATTTTCTTGACGATAAAATAAGATAAATTTTGAAAGAGCAAATTGTAAATCGAGTCAATCAGTGTCGTAAACAATTAGATGCGCGCCGGCCACATTGAACAATACAAACAAATATATAAAATTATTCCCCTCGGTGACAAGAGCAGCAGTCAGACACCGCTCTTGCATGTTTTAAAGCTTAAAATGCCATGTGCGGCTTGCGCTAGTGTGGTGCAGCGTGGAGTAACGTCCCAGACATGGCTCATTTTCCACACGTGCATTTGCGCAATAAATTACAGAGTAGCGCCGAATGAGGCTGTTTCAGCTATCAGCGAGCACAGATAGTCTGGTCTGCGATAAGGCGCTTCCGCATATGGTCAGTTTTATATACCACTGGAGACTAGGAACTGGAAACCTCATACAAACCACTGGGAAGGGCCAACGTTCGAACGCTTGATGAGGTGCGGTCTTTTTCAAGGTTGGTGTTCAACACTCTTGACGCCTCAGCCACAGATACATAGTTTTGCTGCTGCAGCGGCGCCATCTTTCTCGACAGGGGAATATGGGGGCGGGGGGGGCCTTCTACATGCAGAATCAGCGAAGAGCATTGCAGCCAGAACTTGTGCAGCACCTCTAGCACACCACAGGGTGGGCACACCGCCTGAGCTTCTTGTCTTTGTTCTACCGCCGTCGCCTCCAGTTCACAGATACATTAATTCGAGAAGAATATTGGCTTTCTCTTTCTTTGACAGAGGCGATACCTACGCTTGACGAACGGCAGTTTTGGAATGGCGTGAAGATTACATACGCACGCAATTGGCTACACTGCGTTTCCTCGAGATTTTATTGTCATATTTTACTGCACGCGGTATCTAAATATTAAAGCCTCCTCGCAAGAAGTCCGATGACTTTTTTTTTTTCCTAATTGAACGCGATTTCACGGATTGAAATCATGGCCAAACTGGTTGCTTTTAAGGGGGACATGGCTCTTAAAGCTATTTTTCCTATGTTTTTCAACAAATTTGATAAAACCTAGTATTCTGATTTAGTTTCTTGCACTGATTTCAAATGTGTAATTAAGTTTCAGGTTGGCCAATTATTTCAAAAGATAAACGAAATTGTTTATAATTTGCGGGAACAATGAAAAAATAACTGCACTACAAAAAATTCACATGAACACTTTGCTAGATACTAGAAAACGTAACGAATACAATCTTAGGCACACTTTTATATAACAAATATTAGCGACGTTATAGCAGTTCCCTGTTCCAAATGTGAGTGCCTTCCTGTCTGATTTAGAGCAAGATTGAAAACTTTGAACTGCTATACATCGCTAATATTTGTTAAATAAAAAAAATGCTTCTAACATTGTATTCGTCACGCTTTCTAGTACCTAGCAAAGTAACCCCGTGAATTTTTTGTAGTGCTGTTTTTCTTTGTTTCTGCAAATTATGAGAGAAGCGAAATGCAATACAGCTGACATATTTTGTGATGTGTTTGGAGACTGTAAACGGCCTAAACTAATACATTCTTTTTCAGCGAATTTCTAACAGTCTATAGTTATCATGGGAAGACGAAAGAGTCACACTGGCCATACTGCCCGAATCCGTGCGAGTCTCACTGCCTGTCGGAGGTTGGGCACACTACAAGCAGTGGCGTGCCGCGCTGGTGCGGCTCGTTCATATGCAACCCTTCAGACACCACATGGTGTCTTCAGCATGGCCCCTGCGCAAGGATGACACGCAAAATCGTGAAGCGTTCCACATTTTTCCCCTTCATGGATCACTGCCTTGTCGTGGCGGAGGGGCTTGCGAAACTCGATGAAGTCGTGAGCTCTGCTGTGTAGGGCCACCCAAGATAGACACTGGAGTTCTGACAAAATGTGATTCACTGGAGAAGGTAATGGCAACCCACTCCAGTATTTCCTGCCAAGAAAACCCTATGGCCAGTCACAATACCATTATCGATATGGCGCCGGAAGATGAGCCCCCCAGGTTGGAAGGCGTCCCACATGTTACTGGGGATGAACAAAGGGCGATTCCTAGTAGCTCCAGGACGAATAAAGCGGCTGGGCTAAAGCCAAAAGGACGCTCAGTTGTGGATGTGTCGGGAAACGACAGGAAAGTCCGATGTTGCAAGGAGATATATCACATAGCAACATGGAATGTAAGATCTATGACGCAAGGTAAACTGGATATCGTCAAGCGAGAAATGGACAGATTGAACATTGATATCTTGGGTATCAGTGAGCTCAAGTGGACCGGAATGGGAGAATTTAACTCCGGCGACCATTATGTCTTTTATTGTGGGCACGAATCCAAGAGAAGGAATGGGGTCGCTCTCATAGTAAACAGAAGAATGGGCAAAGCAGTGCTAGGGTACAACCCCAAAAACGACCGAATGATTTCACTTCGGATCCAAGGTCACCCTTTAAACATAACAGTTATCCAAGTCTATGCACCGACCACTGCTGCTGAAGAAGCTGACGTTACTGATCTCGAGCCGGGCATCCTGAAGAGTGAAGTTGAATGGGCCTTAGCCAGCCTTGCTAAGAACAAAGCTAGCGGAATTGATGGTATTCCAGCTGAGTTGCTTCAAAACCTCAACCACGACGCTGTTAACACACTGCATACATTATGTCAAAAGATTTGGACAACCCTGCAGTGGCCACAGGATTGGAGGAGGTCAGTTTACATCCCCATTCCAAAGAAAGGCAGTGCCAAAGATTGTTCCAACTACCGCACGATCGCGCTTATTTCGCATGCTAGCAAGGTGATGTTGAAAATCCTTCACGGTAGGCTGCAGCAGTATGTGGATCGGGAGCTTCCGGACGTGCAAGCTGGGTTTCGCAAGGGCAGAGGAACTAGAGACCAAATTGCCAACCTTCGCTGGATCATGGAAAAAGCAAGAGAGTTCCAGAAACCCATCTACTTCTGCTTTATTGATTATGCGAAAGCGTTTGACTGCGTAGATCACAGCAGATTGTGGCAAGCTCTCCAAGAGATGGGAGTTCCAATTCACCTCATCTGTCTCCTCAGGAACCTTTATGAAGGGCAAGAGGCCACAGTCAGAACTGGGCATGGTCTTACTGATTGGTTTCCGATTGAGAAAGGGGTGAGGCAAGGCTGCATACTGTCGCCCTGCCTATTTAACCTATATGCAGAGTGCATCATGAGGAAGGCCGGTCTGGACGAGTCTTCAGCTGGAGTGAAGGTTGCTGGAAAACGTATCAACAACCTTAGATATGCGGATGATACCACTTTAATGGCAGAAAGCGAAGTGGAACTCAAGAGACTTCTGATGCACGTACAAGAAGAGAGTGAGAAGTTTGGGCTTAAACTGAACATTAAAAAGACGAAGATCATGGCGTCTTGCCCTATCAAGTCCTGGAGCATCAATGGACAAGAAGTGGAAGCTGTGACAGATTTTCTGTTCTTGGGCGCCAAGATTACCTCGGAAGGAGACTGCAGCCATGAAATTAGGAGACGCCTGCTTCTGGGAAAGAGAGCAATGGTTAGCCTTGACCGCCTAGTAAAGAGCAGAGACATTAGTCTGCCAACCAAGATCCGTATAACCCGTGCTATGGTCTTTCCAGTTGTGATGTATGGATGCGAGAGTTGGACTGTGAAAAACGCTGACCGCCGAAGAATTGATGCGTTTGAATTGTGGTGCTGGCGAAGACTCTTAAGAGTTCCTTGGACTGCCAGAAGATCAAATCAGTCGATATTGTCGACCATAAACCCTGACTGCTCATTGGAGGGTCAAATTCTAAATAGTTGAGGATTCGACGGAAACCCGTCCGGCAAGAGAAATTCAGCATGTTGACGAAAACAGCACTCGCCGAAGTCATAGACGAAACAGAAAAAGAAAAAACAAAACATAAACACATTGACGTTTCGGCACCGCTACGGGTGCCTTGTTCACAATGGAAATGAAACGAGATGGGCCGTTGCTTATGAAGTTAAAGTGTTGCGTACAAAGTGCATGTACATCTCGGGTAGATTTCCCCGCGTCCTGTTTATCGCTTGTCATTTGGATGTGTAATGATTCCTTGAGTAGGCGGGTAGATAACAGTTTTTCCCTTTCAAGTATCTGCGTGGAATCCCAGTCAATCAGGTGGCCCGTGTCTTGATTGTGCTCTGCTAGAGCGTTAGAAGTCACTTTTTTGTTCTTTACGTCACGTTGGTGTTCCTTCAATCGTCTTCTGAAGTCGCCAGTTTCGCCTATGTAGGAAGCGCTGCAATCTTTGCAAGGAATCTTGTAGACGACGCCAGGGTAGCTTGTCTTCTGCAAAGGGTCTTTGACCCGTACCAGATGATTTCGGAGCTTGCTGGATGGTACATGGGACACTTGGACGTCGTAGGCAGCGAATATCCTGCATAAGGTTTCGCTGACGCCCTGGGCATAAGGAATGACAGCACGCTTTTTCTTTTCTCTTCTTTCTCCGGTTGGAGGGGCTGCAGAGCGTAGTTCTTGCGAACGGAGGACTTGGGAAGGGTATCCGTTTTCTTTAAGGTCCTTCCGTATGTGGCTCAGTTCACGACGTGTTTTTCTTGGGCTTGAGCAAATCCTGAAGGCCCGATTAAAAAGCGCTGAGGCAACCGATCGCTTATGCCCTAATGGGTGCACTGAATGAAAATTCAGATATTTACCCGTGTGGGTACGCTTTCTGTATACACTCGTCGCTAAACCGTTTCTTGTTCTTTCAACAAGGACGTCAAGGAAGGGGAGTCGCCCGTTGGCTTCTTTTTCCATAGTGAACTGGACGCTTTCTTGAAACGAGTTAAGGTGCCGCGGGAATCTTTCGGCGTCCTCTTGACGGATGAGGCAGAAACAATCGTCAACGTAACGAAGGAACAGTCTTGGTGGAGGGTCGAATGACGTCAGTGCGTGGTTTTCAATCGTTTCTAGGGCCAGGTTGGCACAAACCACAGAAATGGAAGCACCCATTGCTGTCCCGAAGACCTGCCTGTAGAACGTCTTGTTGAACGTAAAGTACGTGTTGGACAGGCAGAATCTGAGAAGCTGGCATAGATCGTCCGTTTCAATAGGTGTACGTTCTAGCAGAGACAAGTCGTTGTTCATAGCTGTTTTGCAACATTCGACTGCGAAGTCTACACGTAAACATGGATCTCACGTCGAAAGACACCATGACGTGGTCGTCGTCAAACGTTATTGTCTTTAGTTTTTCTACAAACTGTGCCGAGTCTTTCACGCTGGTTCTTCCGGCCAAAGGAGCAAGTACCCGGTGTAGGTAGCCCGACAACTTGTGCAATGGAGACCGGGTGAAGTCCACAATCGGGCGAAGTGGCACATCCTTTTTGTGCACCTTGGGTACCCCGTATATGGCTGGCGCGGAGCCATTGTGGCAGAGCAGACGGTTATACAGGTAGCCCTTGTCCGGTGGAACGAACTTGAAAACTTCTGTCAGACGCTTCTGCAACTCAGCTTCAATTTTCTTTGTGGGGTCTCGGGCCAACTTGGCGTATGTCGCTGTATCACTCAAAAGTGCCTCCATTTTTTGCACGTAGTGAACGCGGTCCAATACGACAACGGCGTTACCTTTGTCGGCAGGAAGTATCGCAATGTCGCTGTTGTTTGTTTTTTTTTTGTACCATCCAGCAAGCTCCGAAATCATCTGGTACGGGTCAAAGACCCTTTGCAGAAGACAAGCTACCCTGGCGTCGTCTACAAGATTCCTTGCAAAGATTGCAGCGCTTCCTACATAGGCGAAACTGGCGACTTCAGAAGACGATTGAAGGAACACCAACGTGACGTAAAGAACAAAAAAGTGACTTCTAACGCTCTAGCAGAGCACAATCAAGACACGGGCCACCTGATTGACTGGGATTCCACGCAGATACTTGAAAGGGAAAAACTGTTATCTACCCGCCTACTCAAGGAATCATTACACATCCAAATGACAAGCGATAAACAGGACGCGGGGAAATCTACCCGAGATGTACATGCACTTTGTACGCAACACTAACTTCATAAGCAACGGCCCATCTCGTTTCATTTCCATTGTGAACAAGGCACCCGTAGCGGTGCCGAAACGTCAATGTGTTTATGTTTTGTTTTTTCTTTTTCTGTTTCGTCTATGACTTCGGCGAGTGCTGTTTTCGTCAACATGTCAAATTCTAAAGTTAAAGCTCAGCTACTTTGGTCATCTGATGAGAAGAGAGGAGTCGCTGGAGAAAGATTTGATGTTGGGAAAGGTTGAGGGTCGCCGGAGAAGGGGTAGGCAGCGAACGCGATGGTTAGATGGCATTCTTGAGGCACTGCAGATGAAGTTATGTGATGTTAGAAAGATAGTGAGAGACCGGAAAGCGTGGCGTGACATGGTCCATAGGGTCACGAAGAGTCGGACACGACTGAACGCCTGAACTGAACTGAGACACCACGCTCCACATCATGTTCTACCACGGCCGGTCTCGAGGGAGAGTGCGCGCTTCTTACGGCCTTCTCCATCGCCGCGGGAACAATGGGAACGTTTCTCCTTGAGTCACGCTCTCTGCCGCCGCAAGGGGCGCAACCTGCTCACTGTTCACTCCGCGTCTGCTTCAGCGGCGGCGGGTGGCTTTTGCCTGGTTTCGCGCTGTCGCTCCCAGGTTTCGTGGTGAGTGCAGCCCCGAAATGAAAGAACACAGAAGATAGATGCTGCAGTGGCATGTCGTCAACGTACTACACACGTGAACGGAGTCTTTATATAAAAAACACTGTCGCTCAGCAAACGTTCGACAAGCATATGACGTACATTGTGGCATATGGTAGCTACTTTTGTCCATTTTAGTCCGAATTTTCCCCAAGCCTGTACAAGAATCAGAATATCAAAAAAACCTCAATGGGCAGTGAAGCTTCTTGAAGGCTAACATGACAACAAATCGTCTGCAACAGCAAAACCGTCTTTCAGCGCTAGATGCAAAACCATCCATGTAACACCAAAGATGAAAATAATTTCATAAAAATGTAATGTAAATTGCAAAATGCTTGCATGATATAAAGTATTAGTATAACAGTCAGAGTAAACGTAGGGTTGAGTGTTAAATGTTATTACAATTAATATATTAGCCAATGTGTGGTATTATAAACATTATTTTAATTTTGCAAATAAACATTGTTTTACTGAGATTTTTACATAATATTTAGCTTATTACGAAAACAATCAAAAATAGTTTGATATTCATGACACCACTTGTGCTGGAAGTGGTAAAAGGAGGCTAATAAATGATGAAAGTGATTGCAGTGACTTACAAATGAGTTCACCTGCTATATCGAAAGTATGCAAGAAACTTCAAAAGCGTTAAAGAAGGACACTCTCACTGAAGACTCATTTCAAGCCCTATATAGCGACCCATTGAGGCTCTCTTCGAGAAAGTAAGGTTAATGTGCGGAAGGGAATGACATATGCTAGATGCGAAGGCCGTAACAGCTAGCGGCACATGACTACATTGTCAAGACGGACGTTTCATCTGAGAGCGAAATCCAGGCACCTTGCGTCGATGCCAAAAAAAATAAAAAAATGTAATTTCTGCTGTGCCGCAATCAGTAACCGAGGAATTGAAGGAAGTGATGGCATATCCTGCCATCCCATTTCCCACTGTCCCATATTCCGGTTTAGCTTACATCGGTTAATATATTGTTAAGTTAATCCACTTCGGGTCGACGCTTGCGCTATTCTTGAAACTAGCGAAAGAAGCAGCCCCATGTAAGTACACGCTTCTACGAGAACAATATTCTAATTTTGAAGTCAAGAGTTTGACGGAAGCCCGTCTGGTCGGGATGGGACATGACGGAAAATAAACGACACCGACCAAAAGAAGAAAGATGGAATGACGTTTCGGCTCCCATACGGGAGCCTTGTTCACAATCTAACAACAAGGCTCCCGTATGGGAGCCGAAACGTCATTCCATCTTTCTTCTTTTGGTCGGTGTCGTTTATTTTCCGTCACGAACAATATTCTAGTGGACTGCATTATCCGAAACCAGAGCTTGTTGTCCTGTTGGACAAGCTTTTCTTTTTGTTTTGTTTTTTTGAAAAAGCTGCCGTACACCTACTACACACAAAGGTTCTCGAAGTACTTAAGATACTGATTCAATCAGCACTTGAGAATTCAACACTGAGTTGCCCGAAAGAAATTGACAACAGCCATGTTATTAGGTCCGCTTCTTTGATATTTGAAAATTTTCTCAGAATTCTTTTTCTCAATTAATTATACCAAGAAAGTGACAGAGAAGAACGAGAGGACAATTAACTCTTTGTGTGCACAAGCCGCGCAGGAAGGTTTTGAGACTGAATTTTCTAGACGCAGGTACCATTTTCATGAATTGGTGAATATGAAGAGCAAATTTATTGCTTGCCGCTCTTTTCAATTCTGCTTAAGTGTTTATGCCCATTTCCTTGATTAAAAGTAGTCGCGGGACTACATATATACATCTTCGGTCTTTTAACCGACTGATATGTTTTGAACGAAGCTAGAACAGCCCACTCCACCAACCAAGTGAAATTTTAACTATATGAGTAAATTTTTGTTCTTTACTCTGAATCTGAGACGCGCCATGAATTTTCGCCGGTGTCTCTTTTGATCTAAACGGAAACGGTAGCAGTTGACAGAATCTCCACCCAGCAGTTCACCATGCAATCACGTCAGGTCGCGCTACACCTGCTTACAACATTCAAAGGCACATTGCATAAATTTATTTTTTGTACAAAACTTAGGGGCAAAAAATGTTGAAGTGTACCCGACGCTTCATTCGACCGCGCACGGCCGCACTGACGAGGACGCGCGCGCGAGAGCGGATTGTTGACTGTATATTATTCCTCGTACACGATAAATGCTCGATGCTGATTACGGTCTTTGTATAAACCATAAGGGGCGAAATGTTAGGACCATGCCGGTTGCAACTGACGCGGGCGGAGCTAAGAGCGAGCGCGCGTTTCCCTTGCACATGAACGGCTCTAGCCGAGGAGCAGCAGTGGGGCGGTGGCGACCCCACCGAGGCGCCGCGGGCGGTGGAAACAGACCCCATTGGAGAGGCCGTAAGAGAAGAGAAGCGCGCTCTCCCTCGAGACCGGCCGTGGTTCTACTTGGCACTTGCTGTATTTCATTTTAAACCAGCCAAAAGACGAGACAGAGAATAGAAGCGAACGAGATGAGGCTGGCTTCTCTGTTTCTCGTCTTTTGGCTGGTTTAAAATGAATGATTACCAACTCGCCCAGTCAACAACCTTGTTGCTGTATTTGCAGGGCATTCCCACGTCTGCTGTTATGGTTTAGTTTAGCACTGGTGAACGCTGTCTATGTTGGGATACATGCATCATAAATAGCTTGAAAGTAAAAGATTGCAAAGCCGTCATTGTAGCTAGTTTGTAAAGCATGGAATGCATAATGTGGACATTAGGTGGCATAATAAACATGCCACCTCAATGGTGGCATGTTTCTTTTTTTTTTTTTCTAATTTGCAATGAGTTATCTTTTATTTGAGATAAGATACACTGCTAATTACCATTCATCACCCATGCAGATCTTGTTTTTAATTAGTTTATTATATGCTTTCCTCAGTTTCATTCTGTTGGCCTGCATACCTGTGTCGTAACAGGGCCTTTATATATTGTTACGAGGTTTACTTAGACAGATCTTAGGATGCGCTAGAGATTAGCACACCAGAGCGGGCAAAACCAGCTTCCTCTTCTTCTTCTGCTTATCCCGCCAAGCCTCCTCCTCTCCTAATACAAGACCGCGGGAAGTGCGTGACACTGCCCCCTTCGTAGACGATGCCCACCGGACGAGTCAAGGTTGGTCACGTTGATAGAAGGGCTTCATGCGGGCCACGTGGACTACTTGAGTCTTCTGAGAACGACGACCTTGGGTGGTCAGGCGAGAGACTACAAAGTTGACTGCGCTGAGGCGTTCCAGTACAACGAAAGGACCAGTATAGTGGTGCAACAGTTTCTGGGACAAGCCGCGCTTACGCAGTGGCGTCCAAAGCCGCACCAAATCACCAGGGGTATAATTAACATCTTGATGACGCTTGTCGTAGCGTTGCTTGTAGCGTTCCAGGGAGGCAAGTGTGCGAAGTCTAGAGAGTCGGCGAGCTTCTTCAGCCAAAGAGAGAGTATGCGCAAGTGAACTTTCAGCAGGGAGTGAGAAAGGTAAAGATGTGTCCAGAGTAGTTCGTGGAGGTTGTGCGTAAAGAAGAAAAAACGGACTGTAGCCTGTCGTTTCGTGCCTAGCAGTGTTAAAGGCGTACGTTATAAATGGGAGGACTTCATCCCAGTTTTTGTGGCGGGAGTCGACATACATTGCGAGCATAATGCTAAGCGTACGATTGGTG
This sequence comes from Amblyomma maculatum, assembly GCF_055883805.1. Lineage (NCBI taxonomy): Eukaryota > Metazoa > Arthropoda > Arachnida > Ixodida > Ixodidae > Amblyomma > Amblyomma maculatum. The sequence continues at coordinate 498,547,318 of NC_139344.1, forward strand.
CGTTCAGTAAGACCGTTTGTTTGTGGGTAGTAAAGAGTTGAATGGCGAAAATGGGATGAGCAGAGGCGAAGAAGTTCTACAACTTCTGCCGTAAACTGTCGCCCTCGGTCACTTATTAACACTCGAGGAGGCCCATGTCGAAGAATGATAGACCGTAGGAGGAAAGCCGATACATCAGAAGCAGTGGCTGATGGTATGGCAGCAGTTTCACAGTACCGCGTAAGGTAATCTACGCACACGATTACCCAGCGGTTTCCATTGGAGGATCAGGGAAATGGTCCTAGAAGGTCAATTCCCGCCTGTTCGAATAGGGTTCGTGGTGGCGTTATAGGCTGAAGATGGCCTGGCGGAGAGCAGGTTGGGTGCTTGAAACGCTGGCACTGGAGGCAGCTGGCCACATAACATTGAGTAGTTTGACGCATCTTCGGCCAATAAAAACGTTCCTTAGTCCTGTGCAATGTCCTGGCGATGTGGCATTGTCGTGCATTACCCGAAGAACCTGACACCTAAGACTTGTAGGAACTACCAGAAGAAACCGCGCACCTACTGATGAGTAGTTCTTCCTGTATAATAGACCGTCACGAATGCAGAATGAGGGCAGAGGGTTCCGGGAACTTGCTGCATTAAAAAGCGGTGCCAACTCCTTGTCGTTCCGCTGCGCAACCTTGAATTCACCAACATCGGGGAAGCTTGGAGAGATGGCAGCTGTATATTCGTCCAAGATCTCATTGTCGCAATCAGTTGTTTCAAGCGGCAACCGTGACAGGCAGTCAGCATCGCCGTGCTTACGACCACTCTTAAAAGACACACTAAAATTGAATTCTTGCAGGCGCAAAGCCCACCGCGCAAGGCGTCCATAGGGGTCACGAAGGTTTGCAAGTCAACATAAGGAATGATGGTCCGTCACAATTTTAAATGCACATCCATAAAGATATGACCTAAACGTTGAAAACAACAGCTGAGCTTTCCTGTTCTGCTACTGTGTAATTACACTCAGCCTTGCTCAAAGAACGGCTTGCATATGCAACGACATGTTCATTGCCATTGTCCAACTGCGCTGGCGTCAGTGTGAAGTTCTGTTGGAGCTGATGGCCAGAAGTGGCCTAGTACAGGCCCAGATGTCAAAATAAATTTTAACTGGTGAAAGACAGAGTCACAATCGGCAGTCCACTTGAAAGGTACATCTTTTTGCAGAAGACAAGTAAGGGGATATGCTAGGTCAGCAAACTTTGGAACAAAACGCTGGAAATAGGAGCAAAGCCCCAAAAAGCTCTTCAGCAGTTTTAAAGATTTCGGCGGTTTAAAACAAGTGACAGCTTCGATCTTTTTCGGATCAGGCCTGATTCCATCCTTGTCTACGAGATGTCCAAGTACCACAGTCTGGCGTTCTCCAAAACGACATTTCTTGGAATTGAGTATCAGACCGGCTTTTGCAATACACTCCAAGACAATCTTTAATCGACTGTTGTGTTCACGAAAAGTAGTCCCGAATATCACTACATCGTCCAAATAACACATACAAATGTGCCAGTTCAGTCCGCGCAAAACTGTATCCATGAATCTTTCGAACGTGGCTGGCATAATCCAAACGGCATCACATTATATTCATACAGCCCATCTGGGATGATGAATGCCGTCTTTTCTTTATCCTCCGGGTGCATGGGGATTTGCCAATAGCCTGATCGCAGGTCAACTGAGGAAAAATAGGAGGCAGAATGTAAACAATCAATGGCGTCATCAATACGTGGCAGGGGATACACGTCCTTCTTGGTAACAGTATTCAGCCGTCGATAATCAACACAAAATCACCATGTGCAGTTTTTATTTTTCACTAGTATCACAGGGGCAGCCCACGGACTAGACGATTCCTGAATGATGCCCTTATGCAGCATATCACGAACCTGTTTTCGATTGTTTGTAGCTCTGATGGGGATCCACGATAAGGCTTCTGATGGATTGGATCAGCAGTCCCAGTATGAGTACGGGAAATAGGAATCCATGGTGGTGAGTCCCGAGAGAAATCGAAAGCCGCAGTATGTTTGGACAGAACTTCTACTAAACTGTAACGGTCACTTGTTGGCAGGGACTTGTTAATCATGGCAAGAAATTTTGTCTTATCTACTTCTGAGCATGCGGTAGGCTGGGAATTGTCTGTGCTGAGCACTGCCACTTATTTAAAAGCATCTTCGTCAAAGTTGGCAAGTTTTAGACCACGTGGCAATACAACAGGTTCGTTAGAGCAGTTAGTCGTCCACAAAGAAGAATGGCCATTCATGACTGAGATGACGCAGCGGGGAATAAGAATACTTTTCTTCACGCAGTTGAGGGTGAGTGGTTCAACCACAGCGACGAACTCATCACTGGCACAGCTTGAACTAACAACTTGTATAAATTCTGCTGACATTGCTGGAATAACTGTGTCGACCGAAACCGAAAGCGTGCTGGGATTGGTCCGCGAATTTTCGCACAAAGCAGATTCAATTCGAGTGCTCACAGAAATGTCTCCGTTGCGGAAGTCGAGAGTGGCCCCACATTGTTCCAGAAAATCGAGTCCAAGAATTACGTCATGCGTTGATCGAGCAAGTACTGCAAATTAAGTTCGGAATGTTCGGCCGCCGATTACGAGGTTCACGGACTCCAAGTGGGTTAAGTGGTTCGCCACCAACACCACACAGTGTCATCGCTCTATCCCAACCAAACATAACTTTACGACCAAGGCAGTTTTTAAAAGAGAGGCTTATAATAGAAATGGTTGCACCTGTTTCCAACAACGCCATAGTATGTACACCGTCCACAAACACTTCAATTCGGTTTTTTAACATCGAAACAGACAGAGGCATCGGTAAGCTAGAATCATTTGCGACCTCACCTCCATCGGCCGCACTCGCTAGTTTCCCGGAGGTGGCGACCGTCGTCGGGGAGAAGGGGAGCGTCGTAGGCGCCGAGATGGTGGTGTCAGGCTACGGTCAGAGGCCGGGGATTCGTTTCGGTTCAGCGCCATTCTGTGTTCTTGTCGGCTAGCTGTTGTTCTGTACTCATTCCGGCCAGGTGTTCTTATATATGGATCATCATTGTCTGCAGGAAACATTGCATTGGAGTTCACCCACTGTCGGCGATAGTGCTGGTACGGATGGCGGTTGCGGCAAAAACGCGAAATGTGGCCGATCATTCCACAGGCATAGCACACTGGCGGCTCAAGTTCATTCGATGAATAAGGCTCATCGTCACTTGGATTAAACGCATTGTGTTCTGGATGTAGTCAACGAGGAGGTCAAGAGTTCTCGCTGTTGTAGGCGTTGATGGTGAGAGGTTGCATGTTTGGGCGATGAGCTGCAGAGCATCGGATATCCGAAGGAGTTGTAACAGAGGGAGTATAACCGGTAGAAGAGGTGCCACTGTCCGACATGGCCCCCAATATCTGGATGCCTCCGAAGCTCCTCGCGGACGATCTGTCGAATTGTATCTGCCATGCTCGTCGCTTCAGACACATCCACACTGACGACGGTTGTGACATTAGGCAACCGACCAAACTTCGGAATAATACGGCATCGCTTCAAACCTTCAAACGTGCAGCAGTGTCGTGTTACATCAGCGGTAGTATTCAAATCCTCCTTGCAGATGAGAAAGTTGTACACATCTTGCGCTATTCCTTTGAGGAGGTGGCCCACTTTGTCTTCCTCTGTCATCCGAGCGTCAACTATTTTGCATAGCTTGAGGACTTCTTCTATATAAGTTGTGCAGGTCTCCTCCGGTACTTGCGCTCGCTGAGCCAGAGTCTGTTCGGCGCTCTTTTTTCGAGCATCGGCATCACCGAATCCCGTTCTCATTTCTTCCATGAAGAGATCCCAGGTGGTAAGGGATGCTTCATGATTGTCAAACCATGTTAATGCAGTTTCTTCAAGAAAGAATACCGCATTCGCCAGCTTGGTATTCGCATCCCAGCAGTTGTATTTGCTCACCCGATTGTAGTGGGTGAGCCAGTCATCCACGTCTTCCCCAGGCTTGCCATAAAAGTGTCGGGGTTCCCGATAAGGCTGTGGGGTGGTCAGTTGTGCTGCTGGCATGGGCGGCGTTGAAACATCTGCTTGCGCCATCTCAGTCCGTAGGAGGGGTAGCCCAGCAATTCTGCTTCGGCGATGTAGGAGAGGTTCCGTGGTGCTCTTTAGCCCGCAAACTCCACCACACTTGTTAAGAGGTTTATTTAGACAGATCTTAGGATGCACTAGAGATTAGCACACCAGAGCGGGCAGAACCAGCCTCCTCTTCTTCCAATAAAGGACCGCGGGAAATGCGTGACAATATTTTTCCTTCTCTGCTAAATAGAAGAGCATGAGCCTCTCATAGCCTGTGTTGCTTTGGGATATTAAATCCCATAAACCAGACCAGCATAAGCCTCATTTCTGGCAGTCTCAATGTCGTAGATCCATTTCATTGAACCTCTTTGTTAATAAGTTAATAATAAGCTTGTCAAGCATACGTCAGACAAAAACATACAGTATTATGGGTGTGACACCATGAAGGTGTCAATCATTATAAATGTCACAAGTGTTGGGCAGGCATGGAGGGCCCATCATTAACATGTTAAAATTAAGGAAGCTCCGGTGCCACTCAAGCGAAAACATGAGAAGCTACTGACAGAAAGCCATTGAGTAGGGCATCTGAAGGAGGAAAGGGCTATCCTTGAGTGCAGTCTATCCTCACTGAAGTTATTACTGACCAGTGCCTTGGAAATTTTATCAGAACAGGCATGGATAAATAAAAAAAAATTATTTACACAAGATACACAAGTGGGCGTGGGACAGCAGCGATGATGGTGCTAAAGCCTTTCTACTTGCTTACGCAGTTGCTCGTGATCTACTACAACTTCCCTGCTTTTTGCCTGGATTTGCCTGGAGGACAACCCTTGCTGCCAAATGCTGCCCGTTTCCACGGACTCTTCTCAGCCGGTTATTGTCCTGCCACTTTGAACTTCGCGCCGTTGGACGACAAAAACGCGCTGCCACCGCGCTACGACAAGCAAGACACACCGCCACCGTCATCAAATAGCGTGCAGTGTATAAATTGTCAACCGATGCATCCGCTCGTCAGTGGGCGTGGGACAGCAGCGATGATGGTGCTTACGCAGGTCAGTTGCTCACTTTCACTATATTCTAAGCGTACTAGTAATCGCTGTTTACTGCTTGTCCCATGCCCACACACTTTGGGATGCACCGTTGCCAACATGTTGTGAAGTTGCTTTTGTTGTCAGGGGATGTAGAGTCGAACCCTGGTCCAAACAAGCAAGGCCTGAGTAACGAGGATATATTAGTTGCAATTAATGACCTGAAAAAATCTATGGAATCGCGCCTTGAGGAAGTAATGGCCTCTTTGAGCGAGGTAAAGGCCAGTCAAAAACAGCTAGAGACCGGTCAAAAACAGCTAGAGGCCAGTCAAAAGCAGCTTGAAGACATAGTGTCAGACGCATTACATCGACTGGCAGCTCTACAGCACTTCTGGATGGGGCTGACGTGAAACACTTCGTAACTAAAGCTGTTCTTGATGAAAGCTATCTTCTGCGGACACGCCTTGATGAATTTGAAGATCAGTCTCGAAGAGATAATCTTATATTTTACGGTGTCGATGATGCAGCAGATGAAACATGGGCGGAATCTGAGCAGAAGATACGGAGACGCCTTCTGAGCTCATTTTCCCTTGAACTAACCTTGAATATATTCATAAATGAATATATTCCCACTCGTCGCGTTTCCTGCTCCAAACAGGCACCCTGGTTCAGCATATCGCTAAAGCGCCTCCTAAATAAGAAGCGCATTTTCCGGCAGCTGAAAAATTCAAAAATTGCTGATAAATGGCCCCTTTATCGTGCTGTCGCGTCACAGTACAAGCAGGCGCTGCAAAGCGCTAAGCATGTTTTTTATCATGACACACTGCCTCATTTGCTCGTTTCTAACCCGCAAAAATTTTGGAACGTCGTAAATATGCGCAAAACAAAAGAGGTCCGACTTCGCTCTATAAATAATATCCCGGTTCCCCCTCACAAGTGTTGCATTGCTTTGAACAATACATTTTTCTCATCCTTTAGTAATTCCGTGGTTTCCACCTTACCCGATATTGCGGTTTCTGAATCGATTCAGATGGAGCCTATAACTATCAATGATGAAGGTGTTGACAGGCTTATTCAGAAAGGAAAGCTTGCTTCAGCTGCAGGGGTCGACGGTATTAGTTATAAGTTCTTGAAGAGTACAAGTTTATATTCATCCATGATGTTGTCCGAACTTTTTACGCAGTCCATCCGCCTGACGACTGGAGGATCGCCAAGGTGGTTCCAGTCCACAAGTCTGGTGACGTTCATAATCCTAATAACTACAGGCCTATTTCCTTAACATCTATTCCATGCAAGCTCCTTGAACATATTATCTATTCACACCTTGTTGACTAACTAATTCGTTTTTTACAGATTCACAGCATGGTTTTCGTAAGCATCATTCATGTGAAACTCAATTAATTGCATTCACTAATGACTTGATTTTTGCACTGGACCACTCTTCTCTCATTGATTGCATATTTATCGACTTTGCAAAGGCTTTTGACACCGTGTCACACCAACTGTTACTTTATAAGTTAAGTAAATTAAATATTGATAATGGTATTTTAAAGTGGATTGAGTGTTTTTTAAGTAATCAAAGTCGGTGTGTAAATGCTAACGATCATGACTACCCCATTTCCCCCGTAACCTCTGGCGTTCCGCAAGGATCAGTTCTAGGACCTCTTCTTTTCCTTATCTATATTAATGATCTTCCTTCCTCAGTTACTTCCAAAATAAGACTTTTCGCTGATGACTGTGTTTTGTACAGAGAAGTTATTAACCAAGATGATGCATGCGCTCTTCAAAATGATCTGAACATAATTGGAACTTGGTGTAATACCTGGCTTATCAAACTAAATGTTAACAAATGTAAATTAATGAGAATTACGCGCACGACTAATCACAACATTCCGTGCTCATACTCTCTTGATCACACCCCACTGACTAAAGTTAACAAGTATAAGTATCTTGGTGTTCAAATAACTGATGATCTGTCCTGGAAGGCTCACATTGAATATATTACTAACGATGCCAATCGCATGCTCGGCTTCATTCGTCACAACTTTTCCCTTGCCCCTATCTCTGTGAAACTACTGCTCTACAAAACACTCGTCCGCTACTCCAGTGTGGGACCCATACACTAACTCTCTCATTGTGTTGCTCGAGTCCATCCAAAATCACTCTGCAAGGTTCACAATGTCTAATTACTCCCGCCATGCCAGTGTTACAGAAATGAAAAGAACGCTTAATCTTCCGGATCTTGCCACTCGGCGCCGCATTTCGCGCCTCTGCACATTTCATAAAATATATTACGGCAACGAAAACTTAAAGCAGTCCCTGTTTACTCCTCCGGCGCACATATCGTCCCTCAGAGATCACCACCTAAAGGTGCACAGTGCAATTCCCCAGAACTGCCTCGGACTGGAATCACCTGCCCTCCACCGTCGTCGTCATCAAGGATTCTGAAAAATTCAAGGATACTGTTAATGCTTATGAATTGTAACTGTTTATTTGTTTGTTTCTTTTTATTCTTTTTTTTTTTTCCCCCACTCCTCTCTGCAACGCCTGACCGGCCTTGAGAGTAATAAAATGAAATGAAATGAAATAGGGAGTGGAAATGTGCTGCTTATTGATGTGAACTCCGAACGAGTCTGGTGGTGCTTGAGCACATCATAGCGGTATAGTCCACATTTCTCAAGCTAAAATAGTCACGTTTTTAGTAAAGCTAATCGTTCGGGCATTAAGTATAGAAACAAGCATTGCATTTTCTGCTAGTTTGTTCCAAACTGTTGATCAAGTCATTTGTGTTATTTTAAACATCTGCACATGTTAGTCTTGTATTTTCAGCAATGCATTGATCTTTGAATAAATTAAGGAATCAAATAGGTTATTTTGGTATGTCAGGTATTCAGCTATTGAAATCATTTGACTTTAGAAACGTGCTCCAAAGTGCTCGAGCCTGCTTCCACCTCTCCAAGTCTGTTTGTGGTTCAGGTCATTACTGACAATTCTGCATGACTGAATTGATGTCTTCAGTTTGGAGTTTTGTGGAGGGTTGCATCCATTGGGAAGAGTGAAAAATGGCTGCCAAAGATAAGGAACGCTCCATTATGAAAATTCCGATTGTTATTGGGCAACCATCTATCTCAGGAATGATGGCACTTGAAAGTGCTTTGGCTTGAGGTACTCGCACTGCTTGGGCTAGGCCAGTGCAGCACTTCATCTTACAGGAGCATATGCACCTAATTTTGGTCGCATTTTGCACGTTAACGACATGCAAGACTGGTTTTCATCTTCACCTGTTAAATAATGTATAATTGATTTTTTGTCTCATCCGTTTCAGGATGTCTATACTCCATTACACACTGAATGTTAGCAGTGGTGCTACTGCACTTAAAGTCAAGTGTTGGTCTATATTTGCAATATTTTTTAGCTGCTTTGAGAATTATGATGCTCATGGACCGCCTCCTTAACGACATGAACTGGTGTATTTGTGATGAGGACCGTATATTAAAGACAGCCAGGGGTTTTATGATGCTGGCATTGTAGCAACTGTTGTGGTTTGGCTAGGGATTTGGCCATCTTGTGGTTGTTGTCTGTTTGCTGTGGCCACCCTCAAAGTAAAGAGCTGTGGTCCTGTTCCATAGTTTGATAACTTCTTGTTACTTGTATGAAAACTACTGTTTGGCACAAAATGACTTGTGGCTGCCATCATGTGCATTATAGAGGGCGAGCGACTACATTTGGGTGGAACAGTTCCTCATTCTTTTCCACAACCCATAAGAAGGATTTCGCAAGTTTAGAAAATGAAAAGTCCACAGCTGAGTCAGTCGCAATTCTGGAATCATGCTGTGTAGTCAACAAACGTTACAATCCGAGAGCAACGCATGTCGGCTAATGAACAGTGCAAGCAAAACTTCTTGGATACAGCAGCAAATGAAAACGTGCACACTTGGTTTTCAAGATGTCTCAACGTTTATTTATATGCTTCGCAACCTACCAAAGCCCGCACGCTTGGCGTTATACCAAAGTACAATCAGCTGTCTGTTCTGCTGTCTGCGGCCAGTGTTAATAACTTCATATCAATTCTTTACCACCTACGGTGTCCATTTCTGCTGTGCATGTGCACTGCAGTGATACATTGTTGCACGCATGCAGAGAGCACTAGTACTGGCCTTACTTAGGGTAACCTTTTCGCTGTTTGGCTTTTCTCATTCTTGAGCTATGCTACAGGGTGCACACTTTTCTTCTTGTCTGGTTCCTTTGACGAGTCATGAATTCAGCATTTGTGCTTCTTTCCTTTTTGAGGGTGTAGTGACCATATGCAAATCCACTATTAGAATATATGAGCTGCTGCATAGCTTTTGGTACGTCTCTGAGTTTCTCTGAGTGTTTTGTTATTGCTCTGAGCTCGCATACTTTTTGTTTTTTCTCCCCATGACAGCAGATTCTGCACGTGACTGATGCTAGTCAAGAGATCACAACAGCTGCCCACCTTTCAAAGCATGGCATTCCCTGGTCCAAGTTGACTGCTCCCTGTGCTCAACAGTGTACTCACAAGTCTGCACTTCACTTACGAGCGTAATGGCAACACACACACGTTTGGCCATAGCTTCTGTGTCAAAATAAAGTATTCCTACCTAGGTGCCTTTTCATTCGTTAATGGTTGGAGTAATAAACACTCTAGTGCCAAAACACATTTATGTTTAGACTGCGTGCCTTCTGCATCACTTCCCTTTTGTAGCCTACCTAGAAAGGCAAGTATTTACTGTACGTGTCATAGAATCCCATGTATTTCTGTTATTCCTTTTGAGACAGGAAATAATCTGCAAGACCAGTGAAGTAAGAAAAGTTCACAGATATGTTTCGTAGACAATTTTTAGAGGTAAGCCCAAATAAAGATGTTTGGAACTGCAGACAGGGCCTGGTGATGGAAAGGCAAAGTGGGTGGTGTTTGTTGAATTGCATAAGAGAGGTTTAATTCAATAATTTGCAGACGAGCAGCAGAGTTCTTGATTGCAATGCCCTTGGCTGTGGGATACTTACACCCATACTGTTACCTCATGTAATGCTCAAACATTTGCCAATGCTAATCACTCCACTAAAATATTGCAATCTTGGCCCTTCAAAGTGGATTGTGTTCAATAGCGAGGTGACATGCTTGTAGCAATGACCTTGAAGGATACACGCTATTGCTGTGCCTCTATGCTACTGGGGTGGTGAGGCAGCATAAACAGTAATTCTTGCCATGTAACAATAGCTGAAGCCCTCGCCTAATTCAATGTGACTGCAATAAAAGGCCATATTCACCAAAAAAAGAAATTTGAGGATGACTGGCAGATGGTCTGTGTGATGTGGGGACCATGGTACAGTCCAGCTGCCTTTGCCATGAGAATCAAACTCAGAATCCCAAGTCAGATGTGTGAGTTCATTTACATAATGTGGTAATTAGTAAACTCACAAATTGGTGTGTGATAAAAGCACAAACTAAGATCGGTGAATAAACAAATAGCCAACTAAATGTACAGGGATGAGGATACATAAGTCGTAAATGCTGTGGCATGTTTTCCTTAACAGCGGTGCTCAGGTGCCCCCGAAATATTTGTTGCATTTGCTCAATTTAGGTGTATTTCAGGTTCTGGTACAACCTCTCCCACACCTTTAGGCACAGCAATTGTAAATACAATCAGCAGTTCAAAAAATAGCATTGTCAAGATGACTGTTCAAAAAACTGAGAAATAGTAATGAAGTTATGTATAGCAGCAAAAGTTGCTACACTGTATCATCAGCATGCACTTGTGATCCCAGCCATTTTTGGAACCATAAATGCAGTATTAACTTCAGTCGTTCATGAATTCAGTTTCAGACTATCCTCATGTTTGAAAAGATTTTAATGATGAAACCTTCAGCTTAATACTTCTAGTAGCCTGAGTATTCTGAAGCATAGTATTGTTGCCTTACTTAATTGCTTGGCACACTTTCATATTTTGCAGTGAGAAATTTTCTTAAGAGCCTAAAAAAGTGAAAAATTTGGCAGTACTCTGTCAGGGGCAAAGCAAGCTTTTGGAAAAAGAAAATAGAGTAGATGTCTCTGAGTGGACACCCCATGTGCACTGTGAATGAAACTAATGAGCAAAAAAAGACAGCATATGCTTTCAAGTAAAGTATTGCAATGCTTGATACTGCATAGAATTCTTCCTGGCACACACATGGATTTGATATCTCAAGCTGCCAGTTTCCATCAGGCAAGTATGATATCTGCTAGTTCCTATACAGCACCTTCGTGCTTTCGCACTGGCAAGCCCCGTTTTGCGAGAGGGTACCTTTCTAAGTGAACTCTGCTAGGCTTAACCCTGATTTCCACGAAATATATAGGGAAGGGTGCTTAAACCAGATGCTATAAGACTAATGAAGCAAATGGAGCAGCACTTCCACCCCTGCATTTAGGATGGATGCAAAGAAAGGAATACTGCAATCAAATTCTAAGTTCAAAAGGCAAGCCACCATGTCAGTGTTACCACTCAGTATCATAATTTCTAAGTTCAACATCACAGGAAAGACAATTGTGCCATTAAAAGGAGGATGTGCTCAAGCTGAACACCGTTCAGCATGGTCCAGTTACATATATATATTCCTGCAGATTATAATCACAGTTTCCATATTGTAAGGAATCTTTATCAACCATGCTTTTATTTATGTGTTTATTTACCCCTCAGATGTCCCACTGTGAGACTTTACAGGAGGAATGGGCTTGTGCACAGTGATAAATGGTGACAGGCTAGTGGTATACATGGCTATGATGAGACAGGTTCTTCAATGGCAGTATTGAAGCTTACAGAATCACTGATAAGGGATGATTCCAGTTGTGAACAGTGCTTACGAAGAATGACTCATGAAATGCAGTTGTGCGGGCACGCGGTGAAACGACACTTTTACGATGGCCTGTGCGAGGTGTTCTATACACTGGTTAGCCGAGACGACTGCCATGAGGTCTTGTATGAAAAGCTTGTGATAAAGGCATGAAGTACAGTGATGAGAACAGAGATTTCATGGCAGAGATGCTGAAGGAGTATTCGAGGGAATCAAACTGGTGGCATGGTTTTGAACAGGCTCATAAGGTTCAGTAAAGTTACAGTAGTGTGGATCAACTATATGATTGGTATATTAAAGTTGTGATCACACAAAGGTTTTATAATCTAGTAATTTTACACAAGAAGGCGCCAGCCACGGGTAAGTTACGATAGAGGTATCCGACAGTTCTATTAGAGGAATTAGTTACATGGCTTACAAGGCAAGACAATGTTAAACCATTAGTTAGTTGAACACCAAGGTACTTAAATGAATTCTTTGAAAAAATAGTACTAGTGTTAATTTTGCAAGTAGGATGTGTTGTTTTGGCAGTGGTGAGAAGAAATCCAAACAGTTCTAAAGCTTCTCAGGGACGAAGGCCACATAGCACATCACTATTGTATGCGAATTAGATATAGATATAAGGCAGAAGCGTCGGACAATTTGGTTACAGAGCACCAAAGTACACAGTCATCAACTAAAATGTAGATGGTTGAAGTTACTGAAGAAAGGTCGTTAAGAGTTGTGGGGCCCTTGGCCCCTCTGTTTTGGAGCATATCAATGCAACAACGCAGCCGACGCTACTGCGCATGTCAGGCAGCCTGGACTCTGACGCGTAACGTTGCACGTGACTTGCCGAGCGTCTAGATAAGCGACGAGCAAACAGCCGCGGGGGGCTTTTTTCCCGCTGGACGGCCCGGGCAGCGGCGTTCGCCGGGAGCTCTACGTGAGTGTGTGCGTTTTCGAAGCGTCGTGTTTTTGTCCGGCAGCGCAGGCGCTTTCCGGCCTCGCCACATGCGGCTTGGCTCTTGTGTTTCCACCTGGTTGTGTGGCGTGTTATCGATGCTCGCTTCCTTGTATGGTGCTGTGCAGCAACTCGCAAGATTGTTTTCTTTCACCATGCGTTTCACAATGCCTTTCATCATAGAGTTTATTTTTGACTGCTCAAATTAAAGCGGTTTCTTTTGTTCACGTTGTTGCCGGTCGTTTGTCGCATGGGTGGCGGCTCACGAACCCCCCTGAGTGAGGGCTGAGGCCCACATTTGGCGCCCAACGGGATTTTTTCTGAGCTTTCAGGGAGTTGTTACCCGCCACTTTGAGCACGCACCCGTGCCGCGAGGACCGCCAATGCAAGAGAACCACCCCCGTCCGGAGCCAGCCCCAGTAACTTGCCGGATACAACTGCGTCAAGGAACGTAAGCTGTGGGCCAAACATTTCTCCTCGGACAGTTCCATTTCTAATGCTTCTACGCTCAGGTAAACTTACTAATCGTAACGAGCCAACCAACCACACGACTGACAGGATGTCTGACAACGAGGAAAAAGGGGCGGCCGCGGCAGATATGACCGACATTTTGAGCCGGATAACTACGCTGCTTGAGCGACAGGCACAAACTGAACCACCCACCTTCCGTTTGCAGCTCGCAGTGCCGACATATGAAGGGCACACCGACAAAAATTCTGTAGCAGACTTCCTACAAGAAATGCTTGTCTACCGTAACGCGGAAGCCCTACCAGACGACATTATTTTACAACGCGTTTTGCCAGTGGCCCTGAAAGGCTCCGCCGCACGCTGGCGGCGTCGACAGACGTTTCAAAACTGGACTCATTTCGAGCAGTTGCTAAGGGCAGAGTTCCTTCCCCCCGACTATGCCGTCCGCATTAAAGATGAATTGTACACTCGCACACAGGCAGAGGAGGAAAGCCTTTTGGAATATATACGCTCATTTCAGGAACTTTATGAGCGTGCCGACCCCTCTGCACCAGAAACAGAGAAGTTCACACGAGCGATACGCCCACCCACGCTTTCAGGCCTATTTGCGTAGCTTTTCGTCACTGGACGATCTCGCAAAAGCGGCTTCTGATATCCAGGCCGCCATGTTAGCCGAATTGACCTATCGGCCTCCGCCCCCTCCAGAAACCGCCCTGGAGCCCTCATGCGCATGGCCTGGTGCGCTCACTGCAAATGGGGGACCTCGTTTGCCTCCGCCCCTGCCTCGCTCGGTGGACCCGTTCAGCTACCAAGCTCTTGGATCACCGGGCCCCTTCCCACTCCGAGGCCGGAACCCGGGAGCACCCCCACGGCGTACCCAGGGCCGTCGCCGGTCTGCGGATCCAAGCACGCGGCAAGGTATGGACGACACAAACACTGACTTTCCGGTCTGTTTCCAGTGTGGTGGTCGAGGCCACTACAGAAGCCAGTGCCCAAGTCCCCACGGCTCTCGTAAGCAGGGAAACGACGACGGCCGGCGGTGGTAAGCAGTTATGACCACTTGCCGGCCCGCAACCTACCGGTCCCGGGCGCCTCCTTGCAGCCGCCCAGCCTCCTTGCAGCCTGCCATGAAGTGCCGGTAGGCGTGCCGTGTACACAACCTGCAGCACCTGCCGATTGCCCCGCGGTGTCAGATGCAAGTCGTCGTTCGCCCCCTCCTGCTGACGGAGTTGTGGGTGCAAGTCGTCGTTCGCCCCCTCCTGCTGACGGAGTTGTGGGTGCAAGTCGTCGTTCGCCCCCTCCTGCTGACGGAGTTGTGGGTGCAAGTCGTCGTTCGCCCCCTCCTGCTGACGGAGTTGTGGGTGCAAGTCGTCGTTCGCCCCCTCCTGCTGACAGAGTTGTGGGTGCAAGTCGTCGTTCGCCCCCTCCTGCTGACGGAGTTGTGGGTGCAAGTCGTCGTTCGCCCCCTCCTGCTGACGGAGTTGTGGGTGCAAGTCGTCGTTCGCCCCCTCCTGCTGACGGAGTTGTGGGTGCAAGTCGTCGTTCGCCCCCTCCTGCTGACGGAGTTGTGGGTGAAAGTCATCGTTCGCCCCCTCCTGCTGACGGAGTTGTGGGTGCAAGTCGTCGTTCGCCCTCTCCTGCTGACGGAGTTCGGGGGGCCAGAACCACACCACGATGCAGGATATTTTGGTCGTCGCACCATCCTGCTGCCACAAAATACAACCTTGAACGACCGCCGGTGAAGCAGAGACGAGAACCGCTCACCCGGCCCAGATCAACGTGGGAGCCTCCGGCATTACCCAAAAAGCTTCAGGAACAAACGGTGAGCGCTGTTCCGTCAACATCTCGTTGTAATGAGACCCACCTTAACAATATGGCGCTGGCTGCGGTGAATGTGGCCGGAATAGAAGTGCCTGCGCTTTTAGACACAGGCTCTACAGTTTCAGTTTTCGGCGATAGGGTTAAAAACGCCTGTGATGCGAAACACCTCCGGTTACGGAGTGTAAGCACCAACCTGCGTATGGCGTCTACTCACGTAGCATCTGCCACCTCGGCAGCCCGTTTAACAGTCACTATCAATGGGCGAAAGATTAGACAGCGCTTCCTACACCTTCCCGGCCTTTCCTGTCCAGTGATATTGGGCCGTAACTTCATAGCCAAGGCGGGAATCGTGATAGACCTTCGAAACCAAACTTACCAGTACGGCATGAATACTGCGGCATTTAAGTTCACAGCACAACCTGGTGCTTTGCATTCACAGTTACTGGCCACAAACAGCCATTCGGACACCGTCACTGGAAGTGGTATTCTCACGGTTTTGAAGTCTTTCAGCGGACCACCAGCCGAAAGGTGCAGAATCGAGAGGACACTGAGGCCCTTTGCAGCAATGTTCACGGAGGCCCCTGGGAAGGTCAACGTTCTGATTCACGGATCGACACCAGCAGTGCTCGTCCGATCCGGTTCAACCCAAGGCCCTTGAGCGTCCACAAGCGAGCACTGTAGGATGGTGCCCTCAACGAAATGCTGGCCACTGGTGCGGTGAGACCCTCAAAAAGTCCTTGGGCATTCCCTGTTGTTCTCGCGCCTAAGAAAGACGGCACAGCACGGTTGTGCGTCGATTATCGGCGGCTGAACGCTGCAGACTCCTACCCCTTTCCATCTGTCGAATCGGTCATGTATTCACTTGGATCAGCAAAGTTTTTTACTACTCTTGACTGTAGCAGAGGTTTTCTGCAGATCCCGATTGACCGTAATGACATTGAAAAAACTGCCTTTACTTGCCATCGAGGACTGTTCGAGTTTGTACGGCTACCCTTCGGTTTGTGTAATTCACCTGCCACTTTTCAGCGAGTAATGGATATTGTGCTCGGAGACGCTAAGTTTAACTACGCTATGGCCTACATGGATGATGTAGTAGTGTTCTCGGAGAGTCTAGAAGAACACCTCAATCATCTAACCAACGTTCTTCAGCGAATGCAGAATTCAGGTATCACCATTAATCCCAGCAAGGTCCAGTTGGTGGCAAATAGAATCAACCTCCTTGGTTTCGTAGTGAAGCAAGGCACAGTCCGCCCAGATGAAGAAAAACTCCAGGCCATACTGAAGTTCCCACCGCCGACAGACGTCAAGAGCCTCCAGCGCTTTTTGGGCATGGTAGGATTCTACCGGCACTTCATTCCGAACTGCGCCGACCTAGCACGACCCCTCCATCAGCTACTTCGGAAAGGTGCCCGTTGGTCCTGGACGGACACCGAGGATGGATCATTTCGAGCGTTGTCCGCAGCGATCGCGGATACGGCACGCCTACGGCTTCCCGACCTCAACCTGCCATTCACGGCGCAAACGGACGCAAGTGAGTACGGCATAGGTGCGGTATTGCTTCAGGAGCATCAAGGGAAGCTTTGCCCTTTGGCATTTGCGAGTCATACCTTTACTGGGCCAGAGCGCAACTATAACGTGACAGAGAAGGAGTGTCTAGCGATAGTTTTCGCACTAAAGAAATTTGACATGTATTTGGATAGAGCCGAGTTCACCTTTCAAACAGATCACCAGGCATTGTCATGGCTCTCAAAGTTGCAAAACCCAGCTGGCCGCCTGGCCCGCTGGGCTCTCGCCCTCCAAAATTACCATTACAGGGTGGAATACCGCAAGGGAACCTTCAATAAGGTAGCAGACGCCCTGTCCAGAGCTCCACTTCCCGGAGAAGGGGGGCCAACACCTGCAGTCCTGGCTGTAGCAGCGCCCGCAGACGCCTGGGGAACATTAGTCTCTAGGCAACAGCTCCTGAACGCCCAGAACACTGATTACCAGTGCATCCAGATACGCCAGTGTCTGAGCAGGCCCAGCACAGTACCAGCCGGCAACTACGACAGCTACCTGGAAGCAGCTGACAGCCTACTCTTGCGGTATATACCTACTGCTGATGCGGACGGCGGTGAGTCCCCCTTTCGGGTCGTTGTCCCTAGGAGCCTTCGCAAAGCCTTCCTCGAGTACTATTATGACACATGCCTAGCGGGTCATAGCGATGGTAGGAAAACGTATGACAAGTTGTGTCGTATCGTGACATGGCCTCAGATGAGAAAGGACGTCCTCAAGTATGTTCGCGCTTGTCACACTTGCCAGATCGCGAAGCCGAGGGGAGGGAAACCACCGGGCTTCATGCAACCCGTAGAGAGTCGATACCCATGGGATCGGTGAGAGGGAATCGCTATTTGTTAGTGCTCACTGATCACTTCTCAAAATGGGTAGAACTACACGCACTGCGAAAGCTCGACTCTAAGCTAATTTGGGATAAGCTGCTAGAAACGTTCACCTGTTTTGGCTTCCCAGCGCAGCTTATAACTGAAAACGCAAGTTATTTCACGAGCAGGACATTTACTGACTCATGTAAAGCTCTCAGAGTACAGCACAAAAAAACGACACCCTACCACCCTCAAGCGAACATTACAGAGCGGGTCAACAGAAACCTGAAGACAATGCTGGTGGCTTTCACAGAACGCCACAAGGACTGGGACGCTCGAATCCAGGAGGTGGCCTTCGCCACAAGAACCACGGTGAACCGATCCACAGGGTTTACGCCAGCAGCTATTCTTCTTGGTCGCGAACTCCGGTTTCCTATCGAGCACGACGTTACTTCCAGCTCTGAATTACCACCATTCAATTACTCACCCAGGATCTATCGCCTTGCCGGGACCCTGAAGGAGGCCAGAGAAAACCTGGAGCAATGCAGTCAGTACAACAAGGGAATTCACTGCTGGCGACAAGGTCCTCCGCCGCACACACCCACTCAGCGATGCTGCAAAGGGGTTTGCAGCCTCCCTCGTGCCGCGATGGGAGGGCCCTTTCTTAATAATAAAACGCGTCAGCAGTCTAGCCTACCTTCTCCGAAACATGCATGGTGGTCGGACAATTGGCCCCGTTAACATCAATGATCTAAGACCTTACTACGAGCGTCTAAACCACTAGTAACGGTGTCTTGGACTTTACAACACTCTCATCGTTGTCGCTGCACTCCGAATTGGAACGTCCATACGCAGACCGATCCTTGTTGTCCCCATCCTTTTCCGTTGCTCTACAGGATGCCACGTGATCACCGCAACGAAAGGAGCCTTCCCAGCAATGATGGCAGCTCCGCGGCCTACCGCAGCCGCAGTCATCGCAGGACGGTCCAGACTCCGTACAGTCGACCCGCCTATCTTGCTCCCCCACGGCATCGGCAAGCAAGGGACGAGGTTCCCGGGCGCTGGCGGCACGTGGCAACTTGGTGCCACATCGGCAACGGCACGGTGGCGTGCTTTGCATCGGCCTCCGCCTGGGAGACGCAGGTACGGCCGGAGAGAGGCAGTCTACCGGCATCACCGCCATTCACTGGCCATACCGTGGAGGAGCATCGCCGTAAAGACCCCATCCGGCCCCTCCCCGAGGAAGCCAACGTAGGCTGGTGCTCACTATGCGATACATGCATAATCTTTCAAGAGGCGCACTCCCTCAGCGCGCTACACCAGGAGCAGCAGCGGCTGCACGACATATTGCGCCAGGCTCTGCAGCCGGGTGCTCCAAATGACGCCAGGCGCCGCCTGCTCACAGAGTTCGCCGCAGCTCTAATCCACAGCCAAAGCCTGCCCCAAGCACCTGCAGTTCAAGACGCGGCGGCAGCTGACAACCTCTTGGACTTAGACGATGTCTAATTTGTCGTGAACACCCATGCAGTGCCTTTTGAACCTCAGGAACGTTACTCTGTCCATTATGAACAATATTACAGTTCTCTTTTTAACCCCAGGGAGGGGTACCGTCTTGTGAGGGGGGGAGTGTGGGGCCCTTGGCCCCTCTGTTTTGGAGCATATCAATGCAACAACGCAGCCGGCCGCACTCGGCCGGCGCCGACGCTACTGCACATGTCAGGCAGCCTGGACTCTGACGCGTAATGTTGCACGTGTCTCGCGAGCGTCTAGATAAGCGACGAGCAAACAGCCGCGGGGGGCTTTTTTCCCGCTGGACGGCCCGGGCAGCGGCGTTCGCCGGGAGCTCTACGTGAGTGTGTGCGTTTTCGAAGCGTCGTGTTTTTGTCCGGCAGCGCAGGCGCTTTCCGGCCTCGCCACATGCGGCTTGGCTCTTGTGTTTCCACCTGGTTGTGTGGCGTGTTATCGATGCTCGCTTCCTTGTACGGTGCTGTGCAGCAACTCGCAAGATTGTTTTCTTTCACCATGCGTTTCACCATGCCTTTCATCATAGAGTTTATTTTTGACTGCTCAAATTAAAGCGGTTTCTTTTGTTCACGTTGTTGCCGGTCGTTTGTCGCATGGGTGGCGGCTCACGAACCCCCCTGAGTGAGGGCTGAGGCCCACAGAGTAAGGGACAGTGCTTTAGCTGAAAGAAAACTTTGAAAAAGAGGACCGGGCATTAGCAGTAACAAACCGCGCACGGTAAGTCACAAAGCCTTGGATCAAGTTAAATTTAGTGGATAGAGGTTTCTTCAATCCGCCTTTGCGCGAGGATGTGGCGCCATCATGCGGGAGCGGGCGGGAAACACATTGAGCGGCAGTGTAGCAGACGACGCGAAAGCGCACCATACGAAAAGGCCACGCCAACGCTGGTAGAAAGCGAAAGCTTCCCCCCTGTTTTGGCTTCGGGGCAGAAAGTAGTGACAGTGATTGAAGTATATCATGTTCACGCAGCATGGGGGAATGTACAGAGTTTTCACAATCCACTCATAACGCACGCATATACTACCTGCGTATTGTAAGAGCGTGTAGCGCGGGCCGTGTTCGACGTGACAGAATGAGACGCTCTCAGCGTGCAGGTTTTTGGCAGACAGGAGAGCGCGGAGGCAGAGAGACAGAGGGAGGGGGATCTCAAAGGGCAAAGCAGCCAGGGGTTTGTTGATGCTGCAGAGCTAGGTGGAATAGTCTCCTGTGACTTCGAGCGGCGCATATGCGCGGGGTGTCTTGAGTTACCGAGCACAATAATGCGGCCACCGCGGCGCTGGCATGGTGCAATGGGCGTCGCTTCCTCCTCGCGTCATCTACAATCGTGCAGCTATAGGATTTCATCTACGAAGCTCGGCAGAGAGGCACTTATACACACCCCCTGAAAAGGGTATTGTCCTGGCCAGAATGCACACCTACAGGAAACGCGCGGCATTTTTCTGGCAACGGATGATTCAGAGCTGTAGCCGGTTTCTGGCCTCGGGAGTCAGAATGGATGTGGTCGGAGTGGTGAAAAGGTTCTCAGTGCACAGCGAATGGTCAGTCTGTTGTGAAGGGATCCACAACCTTTTTGACTCCGCCGCGATTTCTACGGAATCAATGACTTGGTGACACATGTGCATCTCCTACATATCGGATGCGCATCTCGGTCAGGAACCAACCCTGTTCTACGTCCAGAGCGATCCACTCTGCAAGTGAACGAGCATGAACCCTCCAGGAGACTCATTTATGCCGGGCAGTTTCCTTGCCATTGCAAACGGTTGGACGAAGACGACGATAGCTTCCTAACGAAGTGCATCTGATTGCGTACACACAAGGAGCAAAATCCGAATGCTTCGGCGTGCATGAAGGCGAGCCTTTAAGGTAAAAAAAAATACTGTGCATGGTGCAAGAGTGTCAAGTGCATCATATTCTCCGAGCGGCAAAAACACAAATACTACATGTATGCATCTAAAGGAAATATGCATGATGAAGAGTACCTACTGGAGTTTGCACCCAGCCTGTAGCGCACCAGGGATAGCTGCAATGAGGATTTTTTCGGTGCGTGATTGCTTTAGTCGCGCCGGGGCCTGAAGGCGATGTATTTTGTCCTTTCTTTTCTTTATGTGCGAAAGGGCTAGGTAGCTTAGATATAACAGGCGGCTGTGTGCGCTAGGCCGTAATATTTATCATGTTTTATCGTGACTGCCACCTATCTAACAAGAAAAAAAAATACGGCGTTTTAATGCACTGCCGTTTGCAAGCCTCATGACCAGCTCAACCAATCGGCTCGTGAACGGCGGTGCATCACAACAAACGCCCAATTTTTTTTTCTTTTTAGTCAGGCGGCAGTCATGGTAAAACATGTTAAATATTACGTTGTGGCGCACACAGCCACCTGTGATATCTGCGCTACCCGGCCCCTTCGCACATAAAGAAAACAAACGACAAAATACATCGCCATCAGACGTGCCGAACAAATGCTCATTGCGGCTATCACTGGTGGGTTACAGGCTTGGTGAAAACTCCTGTGGATACTTTTCATCATGCACATTTCCTTTAGATGCATACATACCTGCAACGAAGTGTTTTTCGCACAGTCGAGCGTACGCAGTCGGTTGTTAAGGTCGGCCATTCACATCTTGACGCTTGGTGGCCCCAATTCAAGCTTCACGTCGTTGTTGGTCGCAGCTCGCCGAAAGAAACCTGAAAAACCGCGTCTTGCATCTCGGCACACTTAGAGAATGGCAACCGCACGCGGCAGATGTGGTTGGCATCGCTTTGCAAGCCTGTGACGGTCACCGTGCCGCCCGGTGCCGCCAGCCCCCGTGCACTGACGGCGCCGAGAAACGCCGTCGACGCCGTCCAATGTGTTTCCATCGGTCGCAGCTACGGCTTCGCGCATGCGCAGAAAACTCGCGCAAAAGGCGGATTCAGGCAGCTTCAGCAGAATGCGGGCAACGTGAAAAATGCGTACACACAGGCGATGCAACTTGGGAAAGGCGGTAAAAAAAAATTGAGTTCCCAACCTGCTGAATATTTTTTTCGAAGTTAATATTGAGATACATTGTGGGCGAAAGGCACCACTTCGGCTCCATCTTAGTGCCCTGTGCGAATCAGGGAATGTGAATGCTATTTTTTACATGCTCTTGCACACTACGCGAGCAGGCACACCTCGTAAATAACGCAAAATAGAAAAGTCCTTTCGCTAAGGCAGTTTTGGAAAACTGCTCGCAGCTTCAAAAAGACCCGTTTTTACTGGAGCGCCCAGCATTGTACAAGCAAAAGCACATAAACGCCCTTCCAGAATCAGCCAAGCGATCACATACAGTGATTACAAAAACCCCGCAACCTTCAAAACGAAAGCCAAGACCACCTACACGTTGAAAATATTCTTGTTCCGTGGCAGCACAAACCAAATCACGGTCCCCATACACAGGCCTTTTACACAAGCTCTTAGTTTCTAGTATCTTGCAATGTGCACCATCATCATCATCATCAGCCTGACTATACCCACTGCAGGGCGAAGGCATCTCCCATATTTCTCCACTTAACCTGGTTCTGTGCTAGCTGCATACACTTGACCCCTGCGAACTTCTTAACATCATCCGCCCATCTAACTTTCTGCCGGCCCCTGCTACGCTTTCCTTCCCTTGGAATCCAGTTTGTTACCCTAAGCGACCATCGGTTATCCTCTCTTCCCCCTACATGTCCTGCCCATGCCCATTTCTTCTTCTTAATTTCCACTAGAATGTCGGTAACTTGAGTTATTTCTCTGACCTACTCTGCTCGCTTCCTATCTCTTAAAGTTACCCCTACCATTTTTCGTTCCATAGCCCTCTAGGTTGTCCTCAACTTAAGTAGAACTCTCTTGGTTAGCTTCCACGTTTCAGCCCCATAGGTGAGTACAAGTAAGATGCAACTGTTGTATACTTTCCTCTTGAGCAATACCGGTAAGCTGCTAGTCATAATCTGCGAGTGCTTGCCAAATGCGCTCCATCCCGATCTTATTCTTCTTGTTATTTCCTTTTCATGGTCCATATCTGCGGTTACTACCTGTACTAAGTAGACATATTCGTCTACTACTTCCAGTACTTCGCTACCTAATGTAAACTGCTGTTCCTTCCCGAGGTTGTTGAGCATTACCTTAGTCCTCTGCATATTGATTTTCATGCCTACCTTTCTACTTTTCCTGTCTAGGTCATCAATCATTATTTGCAGTTCATCCCCCGAGTTGCTTAGCAAGGCAATGTCATCAGCAAATCGCAGATTACTGAGGTATTCTCCATCTACCCTTATCCCTAACTGCTCCCATTCCAAGTCTCTGAATACTTCCTCTAAGCAAGCTGGCAATAGTAGTGCGGAGATTGTGTCTCTTTGCCTAACACCTTTCTAATGTGCACCACTCATGATTCAAATATAAACCCAAGACGCCCTGTTTGTGAAGCAACACGCAAATATGATTTGTTGCAGAATGAACGGAGGGGCCGACGGGGTCCGCAGGTAGGAGCACTCTTTCAACTTCCGAAGCCTCTACTGCATCTATCGCCTCTGTCGTTACTAACGTTATCCATGATGGAACTAGAAGGTGAGCACTGAGGCACGAAATGTGCACGGCGCTAAAATCGCACGATTCACACGATCACACATTCCAAACATCGTTTACAAACACACGACACGTGATCTGCCTTGGGCTATGGTGGCATACTTGGACTTTCCTGCAAAAACCCCAATCCAAAAATAATAAACAAAGCCAAGCCAATCCATGGGTTTGCTTATTTTCACCCGGTTGCACCAGGCTTCTAGCTTATTCCAACCGGATCGCAGCAACGCCTGCCGTAAAATAAACCACTTATTAGAATGATGTCATATATTATCGGTTATAACAATCAATTATGGTCACTCAAAGTCAACAAAAATGCGGAAACCCCAAAAGCGCACGTGTATGCGAAGATGCTGAGAACACCGATACAGCGACAATAAAATAAAAAAGAAAGAGAAAAGAAATTGGGACAGAGTGCACAGAGCCAATGCGTTGTACGGGTGCGTCGGGGAAGCTTGCACGCCGCAGAGACGCAGGGGAGGAAAGAGCGCTTCCTCCCGTGGCAGAGAAAGCAAGGCGCCCTTGCGTCCTCTGGATGGTGAAGCAGTCCATCCTGCGAGTGCAGTGACAATGATGCGCTGCACTATCGTCCCTTATTTGCTTCTGTCAAGGCCCCAGCATTGTGGTTGCAGATGTTTTGTGGCAGGCATGCAGGAGCATTTGTGCAAGTCTTCCTAGCCATCGTTGCCATGGTCTTGCTGACCATGGATTTTTCATAAACAGCAATGAAGGATTGTCTGAGAGCGCCGACCGGCGCCAGACTTGAATATCTCGCTCTTGATGGCAGTGCAGTTCATTTTTCTCTGCACTGCCATCAAGAGCTCTATTTATTTTGGCCTCCAATAGAGCAGAAAAAATGGTTCATATTAGCCTGAAGTTTGCATTATTGAAAAAAAAAATGACGAAAACTCTGTTGTCTGCATTTGACATAGAATGAGAATAAAAACTACAATTATTCCTAGTTTCGTCAAGTGCCTTGCATACGCACACTGCCGGGAAGGTTGAAAGATGGCAGTGCTGCTCGGTTGTATTGATACCTCTGCACAAAGCGGCCCCTTCGCATTTTATCCCTTTGAGGGTCTTTGCAGTACCAGTACGGTTTAAATCGTTTAACTCGTCCGTTTGAAATTTCGTGCCCTAATGACAATGCATGCTCACTGGGAGGTGCTCCTAGGACTTACAAGAAGCAGTTGAAATTTATTGCGCTGCCTTGTTGCGAAGATAAATAAAAGTGATTCCTAGCTGCAGCCCCCTCTGTAACTTGATTCTATCCTTGATTTCAATCTTTATGCAAGGGATAAACAGAACTGGCATGGTTTATCTCCCAGGCTACAGATTTCCATCTTTATTGGGGAAGGTATCCCCTTGTGGTTTGCAGTGGGGAGCATTGTTGACACCAAATTACGATTCCAAATATTTTTCTACAACTTTTCCTTGACTCATATTGAACTTTCAAAATACGCAATAAAGTAATCTGACCACCTGGGAAAGTTTTTTTCAAAACAATTCGACCCTCAAAGGGTTAAGGATGCTTCATCACAGAGTCGCGTGGTGAAGCACTACGGCCAAGTGCACAATGCAGTGAAACTGCACATGGTCAGGTGGAAGCTGAATGTGGACACACGCGCGGGACGTATGCTTTAGAACAGCTTAACACCATCGCAAAACAAAAATAAAAGAACAGCAACGCCCCAAGCAGCTTCCGATGTGCACACCCAAGCAGCCACGGGTTGGCATGGAGACAAAACAAATCCAAAACTATGCGATTGAGCTTTATCTCGAAAATGGCAAACTTCCGATTGTCGTTATACCTGCCACAGCGCACATAGTGTGTGCGGGCACAACAGTTATGTGCTACTCAGGTTCGGGGAGGGTGATCACTGGCAAAGCGTCATACTTCAACATGTCCCCGTAGGTCGGTGTGTTTGTACGGCACAGCCCGTCGTTGACATCTACCTTGTTGGATACAGATGAAGAGCTGTGATCGGCCATCGTGGGGCAGTCGCACAGTAGGTGTTCCACAGTCTTCAGCTGACCACAATTGTGGCATGAACTGCTACCGAAGCCCCTAACACGGTGGCGGCGCTCCGCTGTTCCGACACACTCGATGCGAATGCGCAGCAGGAGAGCAAGAGCTTGGCGGCCAAAGGCGAGGAATGGGAGTGGGCATGGTGGTTTTCTGGACGCTAAACGTGGGTCAGAGTGGCAGACTGCCACTTTGTAGCAAACAATGTGGTGGCCGACATCAAAGCGGGTGATGTCGCAAAAAAGCACATAACTGTTGTTGGCCTTGGCAAGTTGGTTGGCTACATCACTGCCCACATGAGAAGGAAATTACTCTACAAGACACATAGTTTGTGGTGCACACAAATAGCACAACACTCAGGATGCCAAAGCTGAGCCACAGTCACAAAGAATCGTCACGTGTGTTGAGGCAGTTGACTGATGATATCGGCTGTCAAGTGTAGAGCAGTAAGTTCAGCTGTCAATGACGAGGAAAAATAGCGCAGGCGGCACTGCCTTTCAATGCGCAGCATGGGCACAGCACAAGACGGCGTAGCAGAATTTCCGTCAGCAGACATAGATCCGTCAGTATACACATGCGTTCACTGCGCGTAGTCGTCATGTATATGCTGTGCAGTTCTCTTGTTGCAGTGCACACTGAGGTGTGTCGCGTTTCGCTCCTACTCCGGGAACAATGATTGAGTAGCTGCTGATGATGCGGTGGCAGCATGTGCTTGTCGCGTACAACAAAGTCAGTCCTGCAGTATATGCCCCATGCGGGACTGAGGAGAAGCACGTAGCTCACTGCCAAGTGCTCTAGTGCGATACATTTGCTCAATATGGTTCACAGCAATGCATTCTGCTCTAAGAGAGACTGGCCAGACGCAGAGTTCAGCATAGGTTGGGCCGATCTGCGAAGATCTTGGAAGGCATGTAAACCGACGTATGGCTGGATGTTGGTCTATGTCAAGGTGTTCCCATTGTACTGGACGGCGGTAGAGCGCACAGAATACGTGCTGACACACTACCCTCATAAAGGCAAATTGGGAGAGTGGGGGTTGTGCCTTCTCCACTGCCAAGAAGTCCAGCTGCCATGGCTGCAACTTGTTTTGTTGCTTTTGCAGAGTTGGGCGATGGGTGCCTTGTATGAAAATCTGTTTTCAATGGCAATCCCAAGGTACTTCCCACTTGCCTTCCAGGGTACTGGAGAGCCTTGTAGATGGAGAGGGGCGGAAGCAAATAGCAACAGGCGATGTCGCACAGATACTTGTCGACATTGTTCAGCGGAGCTTAGAAATTGCCTTGAGTGTAGGAGTGATGATTTAGGTAGTTGCACTAGAGCCAAGTTGAAAAGAAAAGACTGCCCTGTAGGACACCTTTAGTGACCGGCCGTGGCGTGCTCAGGATGTTAACCTGAAAACTGCAGTCGCTTAGAAAGGCTTTGACATGGCGGAAAAGGCTTCCTGTCACTCCCAGCCAAAGCAGGGATGCTAGAATGACTTCATGATGAAGTAAATCAAATACACTGCGAATATCTAAAAGAAGAAAGTGTTGATTTGCTTTGGGATCTGTGAGATGCAGCCAGCTGGGCAGCATTGTTTACAGAAGCCTGATTGTTGAGGCGCAAGGGCGTTGCGGGCTGTCGCAATCCGCTGCAATCTGCTTTTAGTATTTTGCCAGCCGACGATGTCAGCGACACTGGGTGAAATGAAGTTACAGCTCCAGGTGGCTTGTCTTTCCATTCCGCGGGAAGTCGCCTACTGCTCCACGCTGTGTTAAAGGCGGCGAGTAGGGCCGGGCATTGTTTCGACGCTAAGTTTGAGAGCATCTTGTATGTTATGCCATCTGCAACCGGTGTGCTGCGGCAGGACGAACTCTAGCTCGTGTTCGGTCAGGACCATACTGCATTTTCCGAGAGTGTATTAATTGGAAGAAAAATAGTGTAACTCTATGGAAGCTGTTTTACTGCCCGCGATTTCGAAAAGTAGTAACCTGGATAGCCTCTTACCTCACAGGTCGTATGCAGTACGTGGAAGTAAACAGCGCTCAATCAGAACGAATACGTGTTTCTTCCGGGGTCCCACAAGGATCCGTCTTGGGACCGATCCTATTCTTGATATATATTAATGATATTCATGCTTGTGCCGAACCTGGGGTGACAATAAGGCTCTTCGCTGACGACTGCGTTCTCTACATTGCGGTACGTACACGGGATGACCAATTAAATTTAAATTCTTCTGTAAATAGTATTGCCAAATGGTGTAAATCATGGGGAATGGAAATTAATATCGACAAAACTTCTTCCATCACAATTACACGTAAAAAAGCGCCTCTTGTATATTCTTACAGTTTATCAGGATGTAACATAACGAGGGTTGATACGGTGAAATATTTAGGCGTCACATTTACCCATAAACTAAGCTGGGACACTCATATAAATAACACGTGTGCAAAAGCATTCAAACAACTTGGATTTCTTCGTAGAAAACTGTCAGCAGCTCCTTCTCATGTAAAGCTAACAGCCTATAATACCCTCATAAGGCCCATTCTTGAGTACGGTAGCATTATTTGGAGCCCTCATCAATCATACCTCAGCCAAAAATTAGAAACAAATTCAAAATAAGGCCCTTCGTTTTATTTTCTCCAGCTACTCACGCCACGATAGTGTATCATCCATGCGAACTAAAGCGGGTATTCCTACCCTTTCTTGTCGGCCACGAGTAGCTTCCATGAAATTTCTATACCTTCTTTATAACGGTGGAATCAAAATTGATACAAGGCATCATATCATCGTTCGAAGAGGTTAAATCATGGGATGTGCATCAGACCCATCCCAGCTCGATGCGACGCATACAAATTTTCATTTTTTTCCTTCAGCTATTGAAGAATGGAATAGGCTGCCACATGAATTTATGGGCGATATCTGCCTTGATATTTTTCTTAAAAACGTTGAGTCATATTTTGAGAAGCAAATGGCGTAAACAAAAAAAAAATTGTTCCTAAAAAGTGTTTCGTTATTCACTGCGAGTGTTCAGTCTAGGATTTTATCTTATTAGTACCTATTGTCTAACGTGTTCTATTATTGTATCGCTTCGCGGTTCTTTACAGTGCTTCATATCCGAAAAATTGAATGCCCGTTAGAGTGTTGCAGTGTGTATGTTTTCCATTTTTTGTGTTTCTGATGTTTTTCATTTTGTATAACGGTCCCATCAACTCACCCACTCCTGTAAGAGCCTACCAAGGCTTACAGTATGCTTAAATAAATAAATAATAAAGGAAATCGTATGAACTGAGAACATATTGTAGCGCCCAAAGAAGAAGAAGCGCGATCACTTCAAAAAAGACTACGCTGCTGCCGGGACTCACGCATAGCGCGTCAGGTAGTCTATCGCTATTATGATGTATTCATTGCCGGACTGGAACATGGGAAATGGGCCAAGAATATTCATTCCGATTGTGTGCAACGGGGCACTCGGCGGTTCCACTGGCTGAAAAAGGCCCGCCAAACGTGTGGGTAGAGTCTTCTGCTGTTGACACTCGCGACAAGTTCTTGTGTACTGACGCACATGCTTAACGAGTTTGGGCCAGTAATACTTTTCCCGAATCCGTGAAAGTGTTCAGCTGTAACCAAGGTGACCGGCTGTAGGATCATTATGGCAAGCTTCCGTGATCTCGCTGCACAGATCTTCCGGCACAACAAGAAACCACGATGTCTGGCTGCTGTCGAAGTTCTTTTTGTACAGGACGCCGTTCCGAATTCTAAACGTGGGCAGGTCAAGCAGGAAAACATGAGGCACCACATCGTCGTCTCCTTCAAGGTGCGCCATTAGCTGGCCAAGCTGTGGATCAAGTCTTTGTCGAACCGCCATATCTGCCATGTTTAAGAATGCAATAAAATTGTCAGCGTCATCATCGTCTCCTGGCGCCGGCTCCAGGGCGGCTTGAGACAAGCAGTCAGTGTCATGATGCTTTCGGCCGAACAAAAGTGATGTCACACTCCTGCAGTCGAAGGCTCCATCGAGCAAGCTTCACATTAGCCAACCAACATAGTGAGTGGTGACCATACGGTCGGAACTTTGTTGTTGCCCAGACTCCTTTTCTGTTGTGGAGTAATTACTCTGCCCTGGAAAGGGCTACGCAATACGCTAGCATATGCAATAACTCTCTCACAGCCGTCCCGTGAATGCATAAGTACTGCCCTCAGTGCTTTGTTGCTGCCGTCGGTGTGGAACTCAGTGTCGGCAGCTTCATCAAAGTGGCTCAGTATAGGTGGTGTTTGAAGGGCTTGTTTTAGCAGCCTGAACGCTGACTTTTGCTCCTCATTCCATGCAAAGGCAACACTATCTTTTGTAAGGTGGATCAGGGGCGCGGCAAAGTTGTGGACAAAGTAGGCGCACAAACCAAGAAACCTTCTCAGACTTTTTGTCCGACGGCTGTGGAAACGACACTATGGCTGCAGTTTTTTCAGGATCTGGTTCCACGCCCGCGTGGCTGACAATATGCCCAAGAAACTTTAACTTGCTGTACGCGAACCGGCATTTTGAGGGCTTCAGTGTGAGGCCTGCCTTCCACATAGCATGGAGAACCGCTTTGAGGCGCACAAGGTGGTCAGCAAAGGTGCTCGAAAAAATAATATCATTTAAATACAGGTCTGCCACTTCAATCTGGTGAGAACAGTGTCCATGACTCGTTGGAACATTGCAGGGGCAGTACATAAACCAAACGGCATCACTCATAGAGGCCATCTGGTCCCGCTCATCTACTTCAATCTGCCAGTATCCGCCCTTCAAATCGATCCACGAAATATAGCAGGCGTGACATAGTCGATCGAGGATGTCGTCGATTCGTGGCAATGGGTATACATCCTTTTTTGTCACTTTATTGAGTCGTCGGTAATCTACGGAGAATCGCAGCTACCCGTCTTTCTTTTTAACCAGCACCACAGGTGCAGCCCACTGATTTTTGGAAGGCTGGATGACGTCATTGTTTAGAATTTCACGCACGTGCTCCTGTATCGTCTCTCGGTCTTTCAAGGAAACCCGGTATGGCAGTTGGCGAACCGGATGTGTTGCGCCATCGACAATAATTCTGGGTTTTGCGACACGTCTGGCGAACCCTGTATATCGTGGCAAAACAATCGTTGTATTGATGTAAAAGTTCGAGAAGATTGCACTTCTGGGACAAGTCTAGTCTTTTATCTAGGTTCAGTTGCAATTCCCATTTTTCTTGTGGTGCGGATGACAAGCCTTGCTCAGAAAACGCAACAGCCTCGTGAACGTCACTACAGTTGTGCCCCGTTAATATGACCCCCGTCAATATAGACGACCCGAATTATGGACAGTTTTTTTTTGGGACGAAACCTTTTCAATGTATTTATGCCTCATTAATACGGAAACTCGCTGTCCGGACAATGGACAGGGGAAGAATGCACGTGCCCCACTTGGGCCCATGTATTTTTGTCTCGTTAATGTGGACAGTGCTTGAAAAAAAGCATAGTAGTCCGAATGCAAGTTAAAGAAGGGCGTGCCGCCCGCGAACCTACGCGACAGCCGATGCGGTGGGATGCCTGAACGAGTCCTGTGGCGTGTCGCCATTCTAAGGGAGAGGGGGCGGCGGCGCAAGAGCAGAGAGGAATGTACAGAGCAAACCAAGGGTCAGCGTAAGAAAGACCCCGAAAGGGGGGAACCAGGAGATTTCTGGGTGCAGCGGAAGTGCCGCCGCAGTCGGGAAAACAGCAACATGTGGTTGCAATAAATTCTGCTGAACGTGAACAGAGGTCGGTAAAAGCGTAAGCAAGAAATGACAGGAAGACAGACGAGTGCCTACAGTGGCGGTGGGAACTTAAGTTTTCTTTCCCAAAGCGCAATGTGTGTTCCATGAAGCCGTTAACGACCCACTCTCCACTTTTGCACCCGAGAATTTGAAAAAAAAAAAAAAATGTGTTAAGGCCAGCTCGCTCACATGCAAGCGATTGAGCGATCTCAGCGACGAGCGGCAGCGACACAGCGAAAAATTTCCAACTTGTTGGAACTGCGTCCCGCTGGTCGCTTGAGCCACCGCGGCAGCTCAAAACAAGGTTTCTGTGTCGCTGCAGCAGAAAATCGCGAGCGTTTTCGCTTGCATGTCGATGGCGCGCGTCACTCCATTTCGGTCGTCGCATCCACAGCTCATTTCTTGGCAGCGTGCCAAGAAGTTGCGCAGCGATAACGTCGGGGCGCGTTTATCTT
This sequence comes from Amblyomma maculatum, assembly GCF_055883805.1. Lineage (NCBI taxonomy): Eukaryota > Metazoa > Arthropoda > Arachnida > Ixodida > Ixodidae > Amblyomma > Amblyomma maculatum. The sequence goes on from NC_139344.1 coordinate 498,579,200, forward strand.
TTTATAGCTCCTCCGGTGGCGGGGAGCGAACTTGGCAGAGTTCCCGTGATGGCTTGATTGCACAAGCCTGGTTCGATTTATCACGTCGCGCTTGGGGCGGGCGTCATGATCGCAGCAGCTGACGGCGTGCTTCCGTTGATTCATACATGCAAAGATAAACGGCTCCCGCCAAAAAAAAAAGAAAAAACCTGCCGCTTCTTAATGTCCGCAGCCGCCATATCTTACGCTACGTCGCGCGTACAGCACAACGATAAAAAAGAATGACTCTCGCAAAAAAAAAAAAAAAAACGCAGAGAGCTGCCGCTTCTTAACGTCCGCAGGCGCCATAGCCACGTCAGCCGCCGCGCGCAGAGGTTTCGCAACACACGCTGGAGAAAGCGTCCCACGTCTGTCTGAAAACGGGCTGAGCTGGCTTGGCGCATGAGTAGCGCGTGCTGAAGGAGAGAGCTCGGCAAAAGAATGGGCACACCCACGCACATGGCTTTCAAACGTCATGTGTTGGCGCGCAGGAAACGATAACTGCAGATGCGCGCCTTTGGGGAATGGGCGCGGCGCTGTCCAGAACTGTCCCCTCTCATTCCTTCCGCGCGTGGCTTGAAAACGTCACGCGGAAAACGGCCAAGGGTGATGCGATCGTCTTTAGGGAAGGCACACTTTCCAGTGCGTGGTGCGGAGTTCGATATATCGAACGACCGGCGAAATTGAGTTCGATATATGACGCGGCTTTCCTATACTTTTACATGGGATTTTCAAGGGGATATTCCGTGAGTTCGATATAACCAAAATTCGATATATCCGGGTTCGATATAACCGGGTTCGACTGTATATACTGCGTCTTTCCTTTCCGCATTGCCAATTCTACATCTTCATAGAAGTTTTCAACTGCCAAGTCCTCAAGACTACATGTAGGTGCGTAGGGCCTGTACAACGTTCAGTTTATACCGCTTATTAGGCTTAATTAAAAGGCCTGCCACCCTCTCATTAATGCTATAAAGCTCATCTATATTACCAGCTATATGCTCATTGACAAGGAGACCTACTCCTAGTTGTCGCCTCTCTGGTAAACCTCGATAACACAGTACATGCCCATCCTTCAGTGCAGTATATGCCTCATTCGGCCTCCTAGCCTCACTAAGCCCTATGATATCCCATTTCATACCCTCTAGTTCCTTTAACAGCACTGCTAAACTAGCTTCACTAGCTAGGGTTCTAGCGTTAAACGTTGCCAGGGTCAGTTTCCAATGGCGGCCTGTCCAGCAGAGCCAGGCTTTCTTAGCACCCCCTGCTGCGTCACAGGTCTGACCGCTGCCATGGTCAGTTGTTCCGCAGCCGCTGGTGACTGAGGGCCGGGGTTTTATGGAGCTTATCATAGGAGGTTGCGACCAATTACTGCACCAGGGTGGCCAACTCCTGTTCTGGTGAGGGAGTGCGTTGCCGAAGGTGTTCACCGGCATCAGATCGCGCCCCAAACCTGTTTATGCAATTCCATCAACACGCGGATTTGTTCTGTTTTTTTGTTTTGTTTTTTTGTTTTTTGTTTTTTTTAATCCGGTGGAGAATGGCGCGGCACCGGGATTTGAGCCCCGGTCCTCTTGCATGCGAGGCGGATGTTCTACCGCTACGCCACCGCTGCAACTTAAGGGTTAACATCAAACAAATGTACTGATTCGTGTTGTGGGGCTTTAGAGCATGGCGGACATGTGCAATGTCTTGGCGTATACACACCAGCACTTTGCTTGTTTCTTCTGCTTCTCGAGACCATAGCACAACATATCCAGAAAGGCAGAGAGCAGTCAGCATGTTGGGCTCACAGATCACAATCACAGGAAAGCGGCACTTCTGTACCCGCTGTCGGAAGTCACTCAGCCGACCACGCAGGCCTCGGACATTCCATTGCATCACTACACTGTGGCACAAGTGCATCGTCCCAGAGGTGGTGTTAGTTTGTTGTGCCATTGTGAATTATTGTAATGCCGCGAAGAGCGGGTCAAATGCGTCCAAGAACTGAACAGCAAACTTTGCTGTTTGCATGTTGATGCTAGAGAGCAGCATCCGCATTGAACAAACAAGCTGTTTCAGCATTTCTTTCGCCTGCTGACTGCCGGGATTGTCAGAAATTTCAGCATGTGTGGCAACTAAGCTAGGATGAGGCCTGGCAATGGCCCTTGATGGTAGAGCAGGCCACTCAACATCAGAGGCCGCAGGTAACACAACAGCTTCTGTCTGACCCTTGGCCTGTGACATTGCCTGTGACATTACAGCCAGAGTATTCTTAATGGGATTAGGCTCAATCTGTTGTCGCACCTGAGCTGACGTTAACCGTAAAGTTGACTTATCCAGGCTAGGCTTGCCTTCCGATTCCTTGTGTCAGCGTCGGGAATGGTGCTTGCGACGACGAATAGATGCAGCCGCTTCTTGATGAGTCAAATTATCTCACACCATCTTCATTAGTTAACGCCTTTCGTTCCGAATTTTAGGACAGTCCTTAGCCGTCGCTTCATGGGCATCCGAGAAGTTCGCACACTTGACAGTCTCCGTCTGACATGTGTCATGAGGGTACGTACCGCCACATCGACGGCAGGATATCTCGTTTTGACAAACGGCACTCACATGTCCAGTCTTGTTGCATTTGTGGCCCTGAACAGGTCTTGGAATATAGTACATCCGAACTGGATGTCTCACATAGCCCACTTTACCATGGGATAGGAGGGATTCAGTTTCAGACTAATTTAGCACACTTTGAGCGGCCGAAACGATGAGCATCCACAATGCGCGCCGTAGATTTATCAGTGTGCAGAGATCGCTTTAACTTATCTCAGGGTCAATGCAGTAGTCTTTTTCCCATGCGCAAGAAAGGAACGGACCGGCATGTTGCTAAGCACACCAATTCCTTTCAGCTTGTCCACTGTAGCCTGGGATTTGACATTCACGGTGAGGACATCCTTCCAGGGATTAATTCTGACTATGTCAACTTCACCGGGAACCAGCTGGTTGAAAGAAACAATCCCTTGAGAGCATTCCAATGCAGCCTGCAATGCATGCACGGCTCTCACGACGGCGCACGTTGGCAGCACTGAGTGTGCACGTTGGCAGCGCGGGCTGACGGATTAAAACATGGCCGCCACGCACAGTTTGTGTTTCTTTCACTAGATGACGCTAACTTTTGTAAAGCCTCTCTTCTGCACGTGCAGAGAGGCCAAATGAAGCATACTGGAGAGGCTTTGTTGGCAAAGTAGGGAACACAGCATCACAAGTATGAACAAAGCCCCAAGAAAGTGCAGGCCTTCTTGACAGTCACAGCCACACTTTTCTGAGGATCGACAAAATGGATGCTCTTCAATGTGGCCATCATTTTAAAGCTAGGCTGGCTTTATGCTAGTTGGTCATGTTTGTCAAATGTGCCCAATACAGTGTCCACAAGTCTCAAAAGCTGCATAAAGGAATGATTGTATAGCTCCTCTATCACTGTCACCTTTCTATGGTTTTTGTCCGAGTGCCTCTGTTGCTAAGAAGGTACTGATTTCAAGGGCCGCAGTCGTGGCCGAGTGGTTTGGGCGCCCGTCTCGACTGCGGGAGGTGGCCAGTTCGAAACCCACCGCCGGACACCCACCGGTAAAATGGGTACAAGCATCCCCCGGCCCGGCGCCCGGCTCTCTCAGGGGTGTGCGTTTGGAAGAGGCTCTGCTAACCCTGCTTGGCTCCTTAGAGGGCTTAAAGTTTCGAACAACTAATGACCTGCAAAGGTCGGGTTCTCACAGGTGAAGTAGGGAACTGGGTGTGGGCGGCTGTCACAAGGGTTGCACTTCTCAGTCGATTTGTTTACAGTGATCAAGAAACGTCGCACAGCAGAAAGCAAGAAGACTGCCCGTGCTGCTCTTTTTGACTGGATACAGCCAGAGGTCCACCCCCTGTACTGGTGTGCAGCTGTTAGCGTGGCAGTTGCTCGTAGCCATATGAAAAAAGTAAGTAAAAGTTGTTGTGGCTATGTGTTGAAAAACTTGGGGGAACACTGCTGTGATCTGTATTTCTTTTATTTGAGCTGCTGAATTAGTACAGTCAGTATATATCTATCTTTGTAGGTTTTACAATGCAAACTGTGTCATTGATCTTCTTCAGATACTTTATAAATTTTACCTGGGTTCCTAAACCTTATGGAATACTTTTGACTGCGCTCCAAACTTTTGAGTATGCGGGAATGCACATATAGAGACAAATTATGAAATGTCCGCATTGTACAGACACACTCTGTGCTAAAGCACGTGTTTATAACCACTGGTCACATTCTTACGAGTGCTTGAAAGCAAGGTGTTGAACCAGATTTTTTTCGGGTTCGAGTTCACATCTTTCGGGTACATGTTCGGTTTCGGCTCTGGAGACACATTCCGTTCCTGTTCGAACCAGTTTCCTCTCGAACTCATTTCCTTTCAAACCTATTTATTCACTATTTGGGTCAAAACTTCAATTTCCTTCTAAGTACTCTCCACTTGCACTAATACACTTGTCTAATCTTTCATTCCAGTTTTCAAGAAATTGATTAAAGTCACTTTTTGTGATGGTTGACAGCGCCTGTGTTTTTTTTCTTTGCCTCCGCAACATCAGCAAAACATTTTCCTTTCATGTATATTTTTCATTCTGGAAAACAAAAAACGTCAGACGTCGCAAGGTCCGGTGAGCATGGGGGTGAGGAACAGGAGGCATACCATTTTTGATCAAATATTGATGATTGCACGAATTTTTTCAACATTTTTATGTGTTCAGACCATGGAAGGACGACCAGAACGAGGTTGGTCATCAATTGACATTTCACCAATTTTGAAACAGGAGAACCACTCAAACACTTGAGTTTTCCTCATAGCATCATCCCTGTAAGCCGTTTTTAAATTTTAAAGAGTTTCTGTTCCATTTTTTCCAAGCAGAAAGTACAATTTCACCGCCACACGCTGTTCATGAAAATCAGCCATTGCAAAAACGACACTATCTGAAAACAGTTGTCACAATAAACTCTGCTCAAGCTAGTGCGTCTGACCTTCAGCGACGCCACTCGGCTGACTGACTCTGAAATATTCACTCTATGCGCTCCTTGTGGCAAAACACGGTACTATGAAAGAGCTGCCCACCAAAAATTTAGTTCGGTTTCTTTTGGGAATACCCTCGTATTTTAGAGTGAAACCTCCGCCACTGCATGTAGAACAGTATTTCGTCAATGCTTCCACTAAATGACTTTGAAATCAGATCAAGTTCGAGCCAAGCGCATTCCCCAAGGCTGAAGAAGTATATACCCTATGTGTGATATATCGCACAGCACGCGGACACCTTTGCATTTCGCGTTTGTACCAGGGTGAAACGCAAAGGCACCCGTATGTTGTGGCCCGAAAAGCTCCAACAAAAGTCCCTTCTGCCACGTAATGAGTTTGGAGTCATTATCGTATTTGCCGGAGGACCGCAATAATTATTATCTCGCTCCAGTGGCCACGACACGATATGCGACCATCGTCTTGTGCGTCATGGTTGCTTGAATAGGCGCGCTATATACCTTCTTCTAGAGCAACCTTAAGGCAGGACTGTTATGTTCAGCCACATAATTTACAATCAGCATGTCATCATAGGCTCAGTAGGTTCTGCCTTTATTTGTCAGCATAGAAATACCGAAAGAAGAGGTTTAGGGTTGTTGAAGTTATCTAGGTTCGATCACAAGAGAGGACACACTTACACAAAATGCTGGCTCGACTTGTGTAGATGTCACAGCAAGAGGTATTGTAGCTAATGAATACAGTTCTGGACGCCGCAATCACTTCTCCTACGCACTATGCATGCGCTGACAGGCCGGCTTAGCCCGTCGCAGACAGAATGTCAGACGCTTTCTGCTTTTTTAGAGTGTGTTGTGAACCTTCAGCACGCGGCGGCTGATGTCCGATGTGCATCTCGTGTCGTCCTGCTGAATGTGCCTAAGCTATGGCACCTGCGAACAATAAGAAGCGACAGTCGTCCATCCTTGTCATCGTGCTGAATGTGCGGTGTAGCATAAGCTATGACGGTTGCGGACCTAAAGAAGCAGCAAATTTGTTTTTCTTTTGCAAGAGTCGTCTATCCTTGTCATCGTGATGTGCAATGTAGTGTAAGTTGGTAGTGTGCGCCTTTGTTATGTTTTCTTCTCATGTGATTGGGTTCTTTCTTCTCCCTCCCTAGGTTTTGTTCTTCTGAAGCCCACTAGTGCTACCCAGACAAGATTGGCAAACTGAGGCTCTGAAGCCATCTTCTTTCTCACATTCAGCCTTGCTTGGTTCATGAGGTTTAAAGCACCAAAGTGGCTCATGATCTAAGTACATATCCTAAAATACTGCAAATACATTCAGTGCAATAGAATTTCTACAGTTCACTTACTTTTGAATATGTCGACTAAAGTGGCCTGGTGTGCTCCATGGTAGTTGAGCCGGCAATGTAGCAACAGGTTTCCGCAGTTCGGCTCTGGACAGCAGCTCTTTCACGAATCCAAGGTGTTCCGGCAATTTCCAGGGCCAAATCGGTGTTCAGTGGCACAAGCAGCCCGGCCATAACCAGACCTGCAGCTATAAAGGCACATTGCAAGAATGATACAGCAAACTTAATAGCTTGAAAATGGCATGCACAGGGGGTTCGTAATGTAGCAGCTTTTCTATAGACATGGCTAATAATGTGCGCTTACAATGCATGCAGGAAGAAAGGATCATTTTGACAGAACAGTGCAGCAACCACAATAACACATCTTTCCTTTATGACCATTCCATGTTGAATGCATCAGGGTGCTTGACCCTCTCCAATTTTATTTTTTACAATTTACAGCATTAACTACAGTCAAACGCAATTTCCCAAAAATCCCATCATGTGACAGCCTTTTGAATTTTTCTGACTACTGCGTGACTATATTCATGGAAAACTCAGTGGCTATGCAGTGAAGGCTACACAAGAAAGGGAAAGATAGGCAGGTCAGTGGTACTTCATACCACTGCGGCAAGGTCTATATAGGCCAGACGGGTCGTTGTGTTAACGACAGAGCACTGGAGCACTCGAATTCCCTAAGGAATGGAACCGGGTCTAATTTGCCCCTTCACTGTAAAGAGTGCAGGTGTGAGCCAGTGCTTGACGGCATTAAGATTCTCGGCAGAAGTCGCGACAAAATAGCGCGTGAAGTTCTTGAAGCATTTATGATAACACAGAAAGGAGATGCATGCTGTAGTGATTGTTCTGTTGCTTTACGAAGTAAGGAAATCAGGTTCATTCAATCTGTTTTGTAATCACCTGTTTGTAATCACGTGAATGTTTGTATTGTGTATGACTTTAGTTCCTTCTGACGCAGCTTTGCATAGATAGTGTTGTTTATATGTACGTAGTGATTACTGGGTAAGCGTAGGTACGATGAAGGAGTTACGATGAAAGTGAATTGTGGTTCCACGACGGAAGGATGTGAAGGCGATTGTGGAAAGGTCATGTGGCTGAGCGCCTTTATATATTTGAGCCCCGTTCTTGCTAATCCAGCCTTTCTGTGTCGATTTTTCCTGTGTGCGTCTTGTTGGCCGGTTAGTCTTACTTCATGCAATGCACCAACTAGCCCAACAACGTGTTTTACTGTCTCCAGCTACCGCCATTCCACCCCCTTTTGTTGTGATCGGTGCTTCAGCCGCGTTTCCTCACGCACTGGTTTTAGCTTTTAATCTCTCCCAGGATGGCCTTTTACATCAAACGCATTCATAAGTTTTGTTGTATTGTATTGGGTTTTTTGGTGCATAAGCAACCCAGGCTATCATGCGCCAGGAACAAGGTTTATGTTTATTTTGTAAATAAGGACTGATTTTTTTTTTTCTTAAGTTCGTTATCAGAAGGTTTGCATCCTTTAGGAAATGGAGAACATTGTTAACTTCGACCAGTGCTTCTCCTAACAACAGGCTGGGATGGAGAGGGATCTGTTCTGTGTAAAATGTGTAAAATTTTTCCTTAAGTTCTCTAGTTTAGTACATGAAAGTAGGATGTGTATTATTGTTAGTTCACCTCCGCATCCTTGACACAGAGGTCTGTCTTTTTTCTTTAGAATGAAGCTATGTGTCAGATGAGCGTGTCCGATGCGAAGACGACATAAAATGACTTCGATAAAACGTTTTTGGTAACTGCAAGATTTCCATTCTTCAATGATCGGTTTGACAAGGTGTAACTTATTTATTTCGTTGTTCCATGATGTCTGCCATTTTACTCTCACTTTTTTCTTTAAATTTACTCTCAATTTTTTCTTTACAAGTCTTAGAACATCTTTATGTGGTGCGTTGACTGGCTGTATTTTAGTATGACGGGCTGCTGCGGCACATGCACCAGCTCTTTCATTGCCGCTGATTCCAACGTGGCTTGACACCCAACAGAATTTAATTGTATGTCCCCGTGTTTTTGCAGCTATTATATTATGTATGATGTCTCTGAATAGAGGTTCTGTAGCATTTCTATGATTTAATGCTGTGATAACGCTGAGAGAATTGGTATAAATGATGCTATTTTCAATACCGGTCTTTAATATTTTTTCTACTGCTAAAGAAATAGCGTGACATTCGGCTGCGAAAATTGATAAGAACTCCAGTAACTGTACTATTTTTTCCCATTTTCCTTGTATCACAACACTTCCAACATGGAACTCTTTTAGACCCATCTGTGTTTTTCATTTAGTGCCATGTGTTCATGTGGTGTTTATTTCTTATGGAAATGTGTTAGTGTAATGTTGTGTGCAGCAGGGAAATGGTACCAGGTTGGCAGTGGACTGGATTTTTGGGCAATATTTGGAAGAGAATGTCTAATTCTTGGCATATCTGTTCAAAACGAAGACTTATTGTCTGAGGTTTGTTTTCAGAGTGTTCTAGATGGGCACTGGGTAACTATGGGGTAACAGACATGTTTCAGCAGAGACCTTATTCTGAGTACATATGCGCATGTAAGCATTGTTCATTTGTTTCAATATAAATGCTATGTGCAGCAGATGTTCTATATACACCAGTTGAGAGCCGTAAACCTAAGTTGTGTACTGGGTTCAGCTGTTTCAGATAAGAAGGTCTCGCTGACCCATACACTATTACATCCATAATCTAACAGAGCGGGTTACAGACCGATAGAGATTTAAAAGACAAGCTCTGTCAGAACCCCAGTGTTTTCTTGAGAGTATCTTAAGTATGTTTAATGAGTGTGCTGCTTTCTTCTTGAGAATGTTTATGTGAGGTAGAAAGGTTAGCTTTTTATCAAAAGTAATACCAAGAAATTTGTGCTCGCTTTTGATGGGTAGCACAGTTTCCTTTAGGGGGTCGGTCCTCGTCTGAGTGAGAACCACTGATTTCTGTGGGGAAAACTGGAAACCATTTTTGTCCGCCCATGTAACTAACCTATTTATTGTTAACTGTATCTGCCGATCACACGTTGATATGTTTGATGATGCGCATGCAATTTGGAGATTGTCAACGTAGAGTGAATACATAATAGATTTCGTGATTCTTCTGGACAATGAATTTATTTTAATAACAAATAAAGTAGTGCTTAAAATGCATCCTTGAGGCACACCATTCTCTTGAGTGAAAGTACTCGAGAGGGTTGAGCCCAGGCGTACATTGAACGAGCGGTTTGAAAGGAAATCGTTTAGACAGTTTAACATTTTGCCGCGGATGCCTAAATCTGCTAGGTCACGCAGAATACCAAATCTCCAAGTTGTATCATATGCTTTCTCTATGTCGAAAAAAACGGCAAGGCAATGCTGTTTGCGTATAAATTCATCTCGGATTGTATCTTCAAGCCTAACGAGATGATCTGTTGTTGAGCAGGCTTTTTTAAACCCACACTGAATAATGTCGAGAAGTTTACGTGATTCCAGAATAAAAGTTAGCCTAATGTTTAATATACTCTCAAAAGATTTAGCAAGACAGCTCGTAAGGGCCTGTAGCTAGAAGGGGAGGTAGGCGGCTTTCCGGGTTTAAGGAATGGAACTATAACGGCTCTCTTCCAAGCATCGGGTATTTTTCCTAGTGTGAATATTTTGTTAAAAAATTTCGAAAGTGCTTCTACTGCGGAATCAGAAAGGTGCGCCAACATTTCATAGTGCATTTTGTCAGGTCCTGGGGCTGTTTTTTTTTTCCGCATAGAGTATTGTATTTAATTCATGGGCTGTAAATTTTCTGTTATAAGGTTCGTTTGTGCCACCAATTATTGGGAGTCTATATTTCTCGGCCATACTTTTATATTTTAAGAAAGGCTGTGTATAGTGGGATGAACTAGAGACTGTAGCAAAGTGTTCCCCTAATATATTTGCTTGTTCCATTAGAATGGTTTGAATACCAGGTGTTAGGAGGGGGATTGTAAAAGGTGAAAATTTGCCATTTAGTATCTGAACCTGCTGCCACAATTTTTTTTTTTTTTTTTGATGTAGCTGAACTGTTTATGGAGGTTGCCACGAGCATTTCGTCGGGTGCTTTCGCTCTTGCTTTTTCATAAGTTGGGGCTTTATTTTGTTGTTTTTTCTGCTTTCCTACAAGAATAGCAGACCTTATGGCCTTGATTCCCGAGGACTGTGGGATCGCAAATTCTGCGGCAGTAAGTATACAATCTGTAAACTTTTCATTTAATTCGTCAATTGAGAGATTTTCGGAAAATGCTTCATGTAGCCTGGCTTTTTCTCTGCTAGATGTAGCCTCCAGTGCTGTGGTTTTTGATGATGATAGGTTAATTACTATTGGTAAGGATTATCTAAAATATCCCAATTAAAATCGTTAAAAACTGAGGATGAACAAAAAGATAGATCTAAAACACTCATTTTTCCTGTGCTCGGTAACAGTAGGTCAGTTTGCCAGTATTTAATAAACAGACATTGTCAGATAAAATAAAATCTTCTATAATCTGTCCTCGTGGATCGCTTTTCTCACTTCCCCAAAAGGGGGAATGCGCGTTAAAATCTCCAACTAACACGTATGGCTCCGGTAGTTGATTAAGGAGATCTTCAAGGTCATGAAGAGTTACAGTCTGGTGTGGCTCAATATAAACACAGCATACCGTTATTGTTTTGAAAGTAAGTAAGGTTGAGGGTCGCCGGAGAAGGGGTAGGCAGCGAACGTGATGGTTAGATGGCATCCTCGAGGCACTGCAGATGAAGTTATGTGATGTTAGGAAGATAGTGAGAGACCAGAAAGCATGGCGTGACATGGTCCGGTCCACATAGGGTCACGAAGAATCGGACACGACTGAACTGAACTGAAGGTGGCTGCCACCGCTTCAAACCTAATGTTAAGTTTATGTTTGTTTGCTGCAATGGTATTTTTGACAATGATGGCAACACCACCTGCTGGCTTGCTCTCAGTCCAGGCGAAAATCTTTATATTTTTTCAGTATATTTGAATGTTTTGCACCGAGACTGGTTTCCTGTAGACACAGTGCTAGAGGCAAGAGTGTTATATCACTGTAGTCCTCTACAGGACAAGAAAGGCCATCTTTAGAGGAGACTAGCTTTTTCCTTTCTACTTTGCTGTCTGATGTTGACAGCCCCGAATGATCATTTTTCGTTGTGTCCATTGCGTCCTCGGACGTGCTGGACGCACAGACACATTTGTGTTGGGCCTCGCCGTGATTGAAGAGACCTTGGGGCTGGCTGACGTAGAGGTCCGCACTTTGGGGGTGGTGGAGTAGCTCCCTCCACCTTGGGGGCAAACGAGGCTCACCGTGTGTGGCCTGGCCAGGGGTGAGAGACTGCTGTGATGCGGCCCCCTGTTGCGTCACAGCAGAGTATGAAGGATTCGGAGAAGAGGTAAGCTTCTGTCGCGCTTCCCTGTAAGTTAAGTTTTCTTGGACTTTCAATGTGAGAATATCCTTTTCTTGTTTCCAGGTAGGGCATGTGCAAGAGTAAGCTGCATGGCTGCCCTCACAGTCTTCTGCGGGATGCTCGTGTGAAGCACACTTAGCGCAGGTGAGTTGGCCTCAGCAGGTCTGCGAGCCATGGCCATACTTCTGACAACAGCGACGTGGGTTTGGTATGTATGGTTTTAAAGGGTGGCTTTTTGGGCTTGTTGGTGCGTGAACATAGCGAGACTGTAGCGCAAAGCAGACAGGACACACGAGAAGAACGAACAACACGAGCGCTAACTTCCAACAATCTTTATTAATGGAACACGCACGTAACGTCAAGAATGGGAAGAGTAGTACTCTTGTTGATCATATTCTTTCTTGTGAATCGAAAACTTGCAAACCATACTTGGAACAAACAGTTGTGCTAGCAAGAAATTTTGACATGACCACGCGAATGATAATTGAAGCTGAGAAGATAAATGCTTGCGGAGAGACTTGTGTTAGCACTCCGTCTATTAGTTTATGCGATAAAGAACTCTCTTTTCTCCGGCGGTGATACTGTCAGCACAAGTGATTTCCTATCTTTGGCGTATAAATGTGCTGCATGACTGAAATAAAGATTGTTGGAAGTTAGCGCTCGTGTTGTTCGTTCTTCTCGTGTGTCCTGTCTGCTTTGCGCTACAGTCTCGCTATGTATGGTTTTAGTTTTATCTTTGTGTAGCCCACCTCTTCGGGCAGTGTGCTCGATGAGAAGGTAAGAACTATGTGCTTGATCGGTGTCTCGCTGTTATCTCGTCTGATTTTGATTCTATAAACCTGAGTGACATTCTGGTCTTTTAGTCCTTCGAGCAGTTCTTCTTCGCTCAAGTACCTTAGGAAATGACTCCACGCACTGTGTTCAATGAACAGGTGTTGGGAGATTGTTACTGGGCAGTTTCCAAAGAATGTCACTTTTTTCTCGAACTGATGATTATACAAAACTTCCAAAAGGAGGTCGCCGTTCGGTAGCTTTTTCACTTTGTACCCTTGGTCAATCGCCTCGGTTAGTGTCTTGGTAACCAGAAATGGTGAAATCAGTCTAGCTGATTTTGGATAACGTGGAAACGTGAAAAGTTGGTGGCATTCTTTGGGAAAAACTTGGCTGTTTCATCGGTGCGCCCCCGTTTTCGGGAGTGATCACTTGAAGGTAGAGAAGAAGCCATAAAAAATATTGTCTGTTCGGCCAGGGTGGCGGCCACCCACCATGGAGCCCAACAAGGGGATGGAACAGGAGCTTGTAAGGTCCTGCTCACGCCAGCCGTACACCCCGACTATAACCAAATATGACGTAACTCAGGGTGGTTAGCCACACAAGGTTAACCCTCACAGCCTGGAAGTAGAAAGAAACGAAGAAGGTAAGAGAAGACAGGACAGTTGTAAGAAAGGGGATAGGAAAGTAAACAATGGAGGGGTGGACAGGAAAGGTGGGTCAATCCGGGAAGCGTGGGCCAAAGTGGTGTGTTGCCTCCGCCGAGGGGCCGTTTCAAACACTCGGCATCGGCTCAAACACCAGGATCCCCTTTTCCCCAAACACGACGATGCCACGCACGGCTAAGCGTGGGTGCTCGGGGTCCGCGGTGTCGCACAAAACACCTGCTTTAACAGGTGGGGTCATAAGTTTTTATTTTGCTTTCACCCCATGGCACTGACTTATACGTGATGACTGAGAGCATTTTTTGTGTTAAAGCACCACATTCCCTCTCACCTTTATATTCTTCTGCGCCCTGGAATAAAGATGAGTTGTTAGTCAACCTTGGGTCCTGTTGCCTTCCATGTGAGTGTGTTTTTCTGTTAGGCTATAATTTCACCTTTGATATGTGCTATTCGGCAAGACAATATTTCCCCTCAGCTTCAATAAATAGCATACATGAAAAATGCCAAATTTACAAACATTCTGTAGTGTACTGTGTATTCAGATGAAAATTGCATACTAAGGCGCTCGCTGCAAAAATGTGAAAAGCAATTCAGCTGATAGCCTGTTATTTAATGTCTTGCTAAGAAATCTTTGAAATCTTTTCTTTACATAACAGAAAGCAATTTTGAAGCTAAGCTCTGCAGTCATTTTCGCCCCATGCTGTCATTTCGCTGCAAAACTGGCTTGGTGATTCTCAAATGGCTCCCTTTCCATACAATCGAATGTGCAAGCATTGCTACCAACTTAATTGAACTTTGCATTTCTGCAACAAGCCGCACAATTAAATTTTCATCCGAACATACAGTGCACTGTAATTTATTGCAATATGGGAATTTTTTCTTGAATGTTGCTGAGCTCAAATGAAGTGAAATGATTTAGCAAACCAACCAAAAGCTCAAACTGCTCATACATTTCAAATGCAATTTTTAAAAGGCCAGAAATGATGCATCTCAAGCTACGAAAATTAACTAAAAGAACAAAAAAAATTTGTACCGACAATGTCCCAATTCCTGATAAAAAGTGCCGCTTGTATAGACCGTTTTACCGAGAGCATTCGCACGCTTCATGCATAGCAGAGCGGCCTTGCACCTCGGTATATCGTCAATTGAGAGACTGAAATACATTTATTAGCGCCCCTTTCAGTGGTAACGTCATCGGGACAGCAATGAGTGATCGTGGACTGCGCAAAGAATCAAAGAAATCGCAACATGATTGCCGAGAGCGTATGCGGGAAGCATGCATCGACAGTGCGAGTTTGGCTCTGATATGTTTCTGCTTCACCGCTTTCCAGTCTAACCTTATTTAATTAGCTTATGAACGTTTTATGTAAGCCAGATAAACTTAGTACCAATGACGGACTCACGAATATGATGCCCACTTCACTTCCTCCGCCGTAGTAGCCACGCACGCCTGGGCAGGCCGTGCCTCCCGCAAGCCCTCCGCGCCAACGATACGGTGGATCTTTTCCGCCAACGCAAGATTGTGCTATAATCTGTTCTTAACGTAAACAATAAGCCGACAGCAAAAAAAAATATATATATATATATTTCTTGCGGATTTCTGGCCTATACCGTGTTATTGATAATTGCAATACAAGTAAGTTACGCAACACATTACCTGGCTAAGGCATCACCGAAATTTACATCTTTCTTTTACTGATACTATGAGATCGGCAGTAAGGCAGTTCCATTTACTCTAGCGCTGAGCAATTACAAAGCGTCGTCGGATGTGCCTTCGATGCGAAACAATTTAGGCCTAGCGACGACTAGGGAGTAGCGCTCGACGAGAGTGCCATAGTCCGCCGCACCAGCGGGCGGCGCCGCTTTCATAAACGCTGCCGTATGCGCTGTGAATTTGTGGTTTACTTTCACGGTGCCGCTGAGAGCACACGTTTTTTTGAAGTTTTGCTGCAAAATACGTCGTGCAAACGATGCTGCTACGACGTACGGGACGGGGATATACGATGTTGTCTCGCCGCAGGACGAACACCGAGGCTTTATAAAAACGTCGAAGGATGGTACTTTAGACCCTAATTCTTTTATGTGCTAGTCTTGAACCGTAGTTTAACTTGAAAGTATACATTGTTTAAGCAATGCAGCTCGATCGTATATCGACATGGATCGCACTTCATGTTAAATCAATGCGGCGATAACTGGAAAGCATCTTTCACAGTATCTGCATTCCGAATTCGGTAGCTGCCCATACGGTTCATTCGCTGTGTGTTTGTGTGTGCAGTTACCATTGCGATAATAAAATATAATTAAAAATGCATGTATCGTGAAAGATATAACAGATACATCCTCACTGCGGAAGTGGAGCCACCCCGACCGCTGTGCTGTTTCCAACAGCAGCCGCTATGTCAAACTGCTGGTATACGGTTTCCTGTCGCGCTCAAACAAAGCACAAATAGCACCAAGGTGTCGGATAGCTTTCACGAGCACCACGAAACAGCACTTTTACACTGCCGCACCGCAGCATCAACACGCACAGCACAGCCCAAGATGGCGTCAAGAGGCACCGGAGCGGACGTTCCGCAGTTTGGTTTATACAGGGCGCCACCATCAAACTAAGACGGCTGCACCCAGGCATCGAAACTAAAAAGGTCTATACAGTTGTTATAAAAGGGTTTGAGCACAAGAAAAAAAAATAAGGTGGTTTGTATATTGCTTACGAAGATCTAGTTTTACGTTAGTCTGAAATTCGAAGGACTCTTACACGAGAAGAAATTTTTTAAGCGAAAAGCTTCACTACAATGGTCGGAGCCGAGCTTCGCTTATGCTGAGGCCGCGTGACATCACAACCAAGGCCAGCTGCGCAGCCCCCTCGCCAAGTTCTGCCGGCGTTGCCTAGCAACGCTTAAAGGCGGAGTCACACTGCGGAAACACAACAGCGACATCAACCGAACAAGTTCGCCAAACAAGCCGCCAACAAGTTTCCGAACCAACTTGTTGCCCAACAGCATGTCACACCGCAGAAACAGCAGGGAAGCCGAACAGGTTGCTGCAGTGTTGCCTCGGTGTGACAGTGTTCAACCAAACAAGTTTGCCAAACAAGCCGTCAACAAGTTTCCGAACCAACTTGTTCCCCAACAGCATGTCACACCGCACGAACAGTCGGGAAGCCAAACAGGTTGCTGCAGTGTTACCTCGGTGTGACAGTGTTTGGCAACCAAAACAAGCAGGAAACAGTGTCCGTCAACGGTGTTCGGCCTGTTCGCTGGCCGGGCGAATTTCCGGACGACAACAGACCAACCAAAGTACTCATATTTGAGCTGATTGACCCATTCCTGCGAATTTCCTACTTGCAGATACGGTTTTTTTTTTTTTTTTTTTTTTTTTGCAGAGCTTCCATGCAAACCATTTCCCCCGTTGTGGCGTCTTGCAGGCAGCGCATTCACCCGTTCGCATGGGCTCGGAGCTTCGGCAACGGCGTCTCCCGCGGGTGGCGATGATATGCGCTGTTGCCTGCCAGCCGTAACGTCGCCGGCCGACTTATTGCGCCGGGAATTCCCGCCTTGGCGGCGGCTGTGTGAACCTTGAACCAAACGTGAGCGTCCCGTGTGTGCGCCTGGGAACATGTAAACTGACAACCCCCATCTGCAGCGTCCCTCCGACGATTCGGCGCCGCGGTGGCTGGCGCCGTGCCATCCGTGTTTACCTTGTTTTGGTAGTGGTGTTTTCTTTTTGGAATGGGCTTAGTGCGCAGCAAATACAGCGTCCATGCTTTGATGCGAGAGAGTGCGATCACGGGACACCGAGCAGCAGTGCGTGGTGCGTCGACAATGAGAGCGGGCACGTGAAGAAATGGGCGAAGGAGTGAGTGGTGCGTCAGCACGGAGAGCGGATGTTTGAAAACTGTGTGCGAACGTGCGTGTGTGAAACGAAGAAGTGTATTTGTAATCGAGTGGTTAATTATTGATAAGGCGTATGACGTGATCGGATCAGCGAAGCTCGCGTGGGCGAGCTGTATGGTTGTGCGGTCAGAACGCCGACTCGACGTCCGGACGAGGAATTCCACTCGTGTTGTGTTGCAAGCCAAGGTGGTGGTCTGTCGGGTTCGCGTTCTCACGGTCGAGGCTTCACAAATGCCTCTCATGTGACTTCCCTGTACTCCTGTAAGTATGTAGATAAATCACGGCAGAGATGCCGTAAGCCTCTGCCTATTCCTCCAAACTGCTCATCATTTCTCAGGACGGGACCTGAGGAGATGGACCAGAGTGAGAGCCGAACCGAGGGTCCCACAATAACAGTGCCCTCGTTCATCATTAAAGCAAGCTCAGAGTAACTGGGACAGCCACTTTGTCTATTGAATTTTTCACAGGCACGTATATAGCGCATGAATTTGGGCGAAATAGTAGCAAAATGGGCGGCTCCTGACATCAGCGCCTCAACGAGCAGCAAGTTTCCGCGGTGTGACACGGTGTCGCCCAACTGTCGGAGAACAAGTTCGCGGCAGCTGCTGGAGGGCGACAACGACATGTTTCCCAATAGTTCGTGTTGGCGCGATGTGACAGGGCCGCCAACACTGCGCGAACACGCTGTTGACAGACAGAGTTGACCAACTGTTTCCGCAGTGTGACTCCGCCTTAAGAAGTGTGCGACTCCTCTTCATAAAAAAAAACGATTAATCTCCATCCAGGAATCGAAAATTCTGCTTGTGTACAGTGAGGACGATAGCAGGATTCCGCGAGTGACAGATACTGCGACTGGCACGAAACTTGAAAGTACCAAAGACTAAAATATTTAAGTCACTCAATTCAGGTGACGCCGCCCATCTGCTGTCAGCTATGAGGCCCAAGCGAGAATGAGTGCACTCCAACACTGCACTTCTCGCCTTCCGCGAGTGCTGTGCCTTTCGTTTCCTGTAAACGAATTATAGAACACGCTCGACATGCAAACCAAGGAGAGTTTAGCTGCTGATGAACGGCGCAGAAGACTTCTGATCTCGATGTAGTCATCTGTAGAGCTAAGCATTTTTGTACTCAATTCACCGAAAAGGAAAGAGGCAACTTTTCATCAATGCATTACAGCAAAAATTATGTTTCATATTTGTTAAGTAGGGCTCTTTTGAAACTTTCCTTTTAGGCATGTCTAAGCTATAACCAGTAAATAAAATTTTTATTCAGATACCAAAGATCATGTTTGCTGCTGAAGAGAGACATGTACCTGTGGGAAGTGCTGCAAGTTACCAAAATTACAAATAACTATTTGTCAAGAAGAAAACTTTTCGAAACTTTCGTTTTTGTTAAATTGAAAGCGAGCTTTGAAAATGTGTTTGGAAATTTGCTCTGGATATGTATGGTAGTCTTCTCTGCTCAAATCCTGCCTTTTCTTTGAGATACGACGTCTGGAGTTATTCTACATGAGGACGTGGGTAATTTTTGAGCACAAATAATATTTGTGTTCATTATTCACTGATTCTCCTAACAGCACTGTTGCAACGCAAGAAAGCCAACCAACAAGCAATTAGGCAAGAAGGCCGAATATTTGGCAAAGCCCATTTTAAATGTGTGTCACACTCAAATAATGCCAAAGCATGGTCCTGGCTCCACACTGTTTACACCTAGTACATAAGTATTTGCAAAGAAGCATTTCTAAAATGACAACAAAGTAGCAAGGAAACGCGTTGGTTGACCCATTTCAGGCTGTTTCTGTAAACAGCAATGAGAACGCCAACTCGCATCATGAACTGCTAAAGGTCGCCAACACGACCATGCTCCAGAGTGCCAATGATACAGTTGCCATCTCACCAGGGGGCTAATCATCGATTCCCTGCAGGATTTTTTTTTTTTGCTAAGAACCTTCCACAGCACAATGTTCAACAGTTAGATGCCCCGCAGAAAGATGTCAGCCAGATTGCCGTGAAAGAGAGAACGCTTACGGATTATGGATTTTTTTCCCGCTACAAAATAAAAAGTGTAGACCACCTCGTCCTCATTAAATGTGTAGTTTAAAATGTTTTATTTGCTTTTTCAGCCTAAATCAGTTATAACAATGATATTTCTATGGCACTTTAATATTGTTGTAAGTGCATTTGACTGCATCCAAAATACTCAACCCTTTAACTAGAGGCATCATTCCACTAACACCTTGATTGTCCCTCCATCTGTACATCTCTTTTCCCGTGGTGTGTGTGTGCGCATGCGTGCATGTGTGTGTGTGTGTTGTTTCATGTACGAGCGTGAAACAAACCGGCTGCTTACCAGGTCACTTGCAAACAAATGGCCTGATATGATTTCAGGGCTAGTTTTCGGTAGTAATTTTCTAACTCTGCGCTATCCCAGCTCTGAGACTATGTTTACATTTGGCTATATTGAAATCAAGGCTGTCAGAGGAAGCATGAAATCTACGCTCTTATCCCATTTTTCATACACTAGCCTGTGGAAGTTTGCTAAGGCAGCCCCATTCACATATGAGCTCTATGTTTCATAAGCGCCTGCACACGCCTCCTTTATCTGTGCACAGCCCCTTGCAGCCATAACGAACGAGGACAATTTTATGTTCTGACCAGCAACTGATTCACCAACTGAGCATATCTTAGAGGCAACAGAGAAAATGGTAAAATGTGCAGACGCACACTTTTTTTTCCTAAGGTACTTATAAAATCAGTAGGCCTCATCCAGGCTCTAAAGTGCTAAGCACATCAACATTACTGAACACAAACAACCTTTCATGACTAAGAAATAATTCCTCAGAGCACCAGTACAGATGACGGCTGGAGCCACTATCGACGAAGGCCTGTTTGCTCACTGCAGTCAACTTTATCCCTGCAAGTAAGATAATCAAGGCACCAAGTTTTTCTCACAAAATAACATATAAGGCAACACTCAGGTTTAAAATGCAAGTATCTACGCTAGGAAACATTTTCTACTGCAAGGTTATCACCAGAGCAGGTGTCAAGTGCTTATTTGATAGTAAAGCGATCACCCACTGATTATAACGTGTTACATTTTTCTGTTTCTGTACCATCCTCTAGAAGGAACAAGCGCTTCAAACTTACCAGGATACTAGCCACTATCAAGGCTGATTTTTCTCGACAACATGGTATTAAAAACTACAAGCATCATTTAAAGGTGCACCTAATAAAAGCAAACATTCCCTTAAGGAAGGCCATTATACACTAGACAGCATCAAAGGTAGCATTTTCCGAGCAGCCGCCGACTGCTGATGAGTGGTTCGCTTACGCAATCGCATATTGCTCGCTGGGGTGACTGACGTCAACACGGTGGAGGCGGTTTGCAAAAGTCCAGACAGGAGGCGTTTCGACAACCTCCTTGCCCGATGCAAGTCAGGCTGCTGATGATGATGCAGCGGTACTACTTTCCAAGTACTACTGCTACACTTGTAATTGCGCTAAGCATGTGTGGTGTATGACACTTTTCGTTTCCAGGTATGAGGCTCCAGTGGAAATTCATTGTTTTCAAAAGTTCACTGGTGATGGCTCTCTTCAAAGTGTGCCAGACACCAAGCCAGGTTTCCACTGCTGTCTATGGCTCTATGCTTAGAAGGAAGCCTGTGGGAAACTTAGTGCTATGTGCTGCCACTTGCTTCCCTGATGCAAGCTCAGAAAAGGACATTGAGGCTGCTAAAACCGGCAAACATACAGGTGACATCAACATGTGTGTTATATACAAACCAAAGGATTCTCTTCCAGCCTGCAATCCTGCAATACAGCAAAACATGCATTTTTTGCCTTGGCTCAGTTTTTGTTTTTCCAAGTAAAAATGTAAATGAAATGTCTGTAGTTATTGAGCTCACACCTCTAGAGACTAATTTGGCAGTGAGCATAGTGAACGGGCATCTTCAGGCAGCTGAACTATGTTTCAGATTTGAAAGCAGGAGCCTCAGTTCACATTTGGGCTTGTCTTGGTCTGGGTCTTTCATACTGAGCAACAATATTCCTTCCAGGTATGGGACACTGAACAAGGCATTGTTTTGACAAGTGCCCAAGAGGAGTTGGCAGGACGCCCCTGGATTTTGCGCAAAGTTACACACCTTCATGGACATTTTAATGAACAAAGTCATTCACTTTGTCCAGAGGTTGGTCTTTACATTTTGTGATATTCTTAGCTAAAGTGAATAACTTTGCCGAATGACAAGGTCAAAACCAGTAACAACATGGAAAAGTAAGGCTTGGGGCTTGAGGAACTCACCAAGTGACCCTCAAAATGCTCACCACTGAAACATACGAAAACCAGAGCCTGACAGTGATTACAAATTTGATACATGGCAAAGAGTAAGTAATTACATCAATATTATTTCCTTTTTTTAAATCTTTTTCCAGGAATGTCTGCATACAAGTGTAGTGAGGATAAAGCAACTTTCTCTCCACTGTAGGGAACACAGACGTGGCCCCTGTTTGCATGACAACCTCTCTAGAGGCTTTGCATTTTTGCCTGTTTAATTTGAACCATGCTGTCCAGACAGTCAACACAGCATGTGTTCTTTTGTTATGAAATTCCACTAACATGTGGAAAGGCCTACATTGACCAAACAGGGAGATGCGTTAATGATCGAGCAGGGGAGCATGTGCGCACGTTAGGGGATAAGGAATGTACTACAAACTTAACCGAACATTGTCGAGATTGCAAGTGCCGGCCGCGACTAAATGAGATTAAGATACTTGGCCGTGGCAGCAACGCAGTGGCGCGCGAAATATTTGAGTCGTTTTTGATAAACAAAGCGCACAATTGTGTCAGTGATACGTCTATCGCCTTATACCAAAGCGAGTCTGCCTTGTTGAATTCTGTTTTGTAGGGTATGACGGTGGTTCGCGTTTATCAGGCATGTTGTGGTTTTTTCCGCTGCGCATGCGCTTATATGTTGTATACTTAGAGGTTAAACTTCTGAATAAACTAGTTGTTAGTTTGCGCTCGTCCTGTCATTGCCTCTGTTTTTTGTGTCGTCTTTTTTGCGCATAGCCTTAATGGCATTACATGATTCAAGCCAACTAGCCGGACAACAACTCTTGTTGAGGTTCATTTCTACTACAGCGGGCCCATCTTTCTGTGTTTCCCCACTATGTGTTCCATCGTCGTACCCTCAAGCGGATACCTTGGTCAGCTTGATCATCGCCAATTCTGTTCGTGCAAGATCCATCTCTTACTACCTCAGGAAAGGGATCACCCCGCATGAAGTGAGTGCCCTTTTTGGGGTTATTAAACCGTCGGTTGGTCACCGTAAGCGGGTGTGTAGATTACTCAGATCTGAGTTGTGGAGACAGGTTTGCCTATGTCAAGACTGGCTGCGCATTGTGTGCTTGGCTCAGCACCCGTCTAGGCTAGGAGAACATATGCTGCGCGTCCACAGGCGAAATGCTTCGCAACATACGGAGGCCATGTGGAACGTCACAATTAAACAACTGTTGAAGCTGACGGAGAGGCGGAGTGACGTTTGAGGAAAAGGGTCTGTGACTGTGCTCGGAGACGTTCAAGTTCCAGAGTCTGTAATGAGCGTTCTCAAGAAAGGACCCAAGTATAGCGAAGAGCCTGCCATACAAGCTCATGAACTTTTGGCACTGAATAGAAGAATTGCCAAGAAAGCTGAAAGCGAAAGTCAAGAGCGGTGCTTTTTGGAAGGGGTGGACTGCTTAGCAAAGACTATTCACAAGCTACCGTCAACAAGGAAGCAGGCCACGAAAGGAGTGCTGAACTTTTTTAGAGATAATGACTTGCGTTTATTGCAGGCTGATAAAGATGGTGGATTTGTCCTTATACCTGAAGGTGTGTTTAAAGAAAAGGCAGACCAGGCAATCAGCAAAAACTTTAGGTCAGTTAAAAGGAGTGTGACTAGAGTAAGGCAATGATTTAGGCAGATAGCGAAAGGTATACTCGTTGCAGGTATTTTTCTTGGCAAAGACACATGTGCCCTTTAGGACAGTTGTGAGCGAGAAAGGCAGAACCAGGTCAGTTTGTTTCTGCAGAAACATTTACAGCAGCTAGATGTGTTTGACCCATTTACTACTAGAAATTCACAGGATGTTAGTGGCTATTTGGAGAAAAGCCAGAAAGTTGGATTCATGTTTTCTGTAGATGTCCAGGACCTCTTTTATTCCATACCTCATGCTGAACTACTTGAAGCAGTTAGACTTTGTGTGGAAGAGAACGGGGATGTTCCCTTTCAAAACGCAACAGGGATGACTGTAGATAATTTTATAACTCTACTTGAATTTTATCTTAATAGCACGTTCATTACATTTGACAATGGGTTCTACCTGCAACGTCGCGGTATTTGTATAGGTTCGTGTGTTGCCCCGGTACTGTGTAACATTTTTCTGTCTTTTATTGACCGTACCCTGACAAATGTCCTTGACAGCACTATGGTTTGAAAAGTATTTAGATATGTGGATGACTTTTTAATTCTTCTGAAAGAACAAGATAACATTGACTACCTTGACGTGACGAATGAGATTTTAGAAGCTTTAAAACTACACGGTAGAGGTCTAACTTTTACGCATGAGGTACCAGATCATAACAGTCTGCAGTTTTTGGACATGAAAATGATTCTTTCAGATAAGCATTTGTGTTGGATGTATCATCCCAGAGTTGCAAAAGATCTTGTGCCGTACGGGTCTGCACAGTCGAAGACGGTCAAAAGAGGTGTTGCTGCTATGTGTCTTGAGTCTGCCCTCATGAGGTCATGTCCGCACAAAATGGGCGATAGTTTCTTGGCACAAGTGTCCCGTTTGGACAATGCGGGCTACCCCTGCACGATCTTGACGGCAGTGAGTGAAACTCTCCTGCAGAAAATGAAAGGAAAAGTGCGCAAACGGGCCCCAAAGGAGGGTACAAAACCAGTAATTGTACCTTACGTGCATAAAGTGGCACACAACTTGAAGAAGGTGGCCAACAGGTTTGGTGTGCCTGTGGTGTTTTCTGCACCTGTTAAGCTAGGCCGACTCTGCTCGCTCACGGCGAAAGAGAGAACTACGCCGGGCGTTTGCACAAAGAAGCATGGTAAGCCCTATGTAAAATGCGCTAAAGGCATTGTTTATGAAATTCCACTAACATGTGGAAAGGCCTACATTGGCCAAACAGGGAGATGCGTTAATGATCGAGCAGGGGAGCATGTGCGCACGTTAGGGGATAAGGAATGTACTACAAACTTAACCGAACATTGTCGAGATTGCAAGTGCCGGCCGCGACTAAATGAGATTAAGATACTTGGCCGTGGCAGCAACGCAGTGGCGCGCGAAATATTTGAGTCGTTTTTGATAAACAAAGCGCACAATTGTGTCAGTGATACGTCTATTGCCTTATACCAAAGCGAGTCTGCCTTGTTGAATTCTGTTTTGTAGGGTATGACGGTGGTTCGCGTTTATCAGGCATGTTGTGGTTTTTTCCGCTGCGCATGCGCTTATATGTTGTATATTTAGAGGTTAAACTTCTTAATAAACTAGTTGTTAGTTTGCGCTCGTCCTGTCGTTGCCTCTGTTTTTTGTGTCGTCTTTTTTGCGCATAGCCTTAATGGCATTACATGAACAGGTTCAGCCCAGCTCGTGAATGTGCCTTCATGCAAGACTCACGCTCCTATCTCCTGAGGGAAGCAACAACTGCTGCCTTGGTAGAGCTTGCTGCGTGTCTTCTGCGTGTTTGCTTGGAATTGCTTTCATTTCTGAACCTTTATATTTATAAAGACCACATGGCTCCTTGATGCTAAGCAGTAAGGATTACAACTAGCGTTAGTCTTTGGTTTTATTTCCTTTTACTGCTTTGCATGTTTGTTATCGGAAATGCTTTCAGTAAAAAAAGAAAAATGCCGCTGGTGGCCTCGACGTCAAAACTGCACGCCGAATCAGACTGCCTTGCGATTTCCACTCCACATATTGTCGCATATTTCATTTCGACGGTGTCAATCGACTTTCTGCCCTTTGGAGGCAAAAATTCTGAGCCTCCTCTACTTACTTTACTCAAGCCAACTGACGTGTTCGAGGGTGTGAAGAGAATGATGTCCTATGTCGAAACCAAACGCGACGTTTATTTACAATTTTCTTTTTTCGGTACAAAACTGGAATGAGGCGCAGGAAACACCCGAAAAGCTCGGAATTCCACCGCGATGACTAATCGGGGATAACCATGTGCACTCGTAAAGGGAGGCTGTCATTGTGCTAATAAATATGTTCGATTTGTTTTCATTGCAGCAGTCTAAAAACAGCTGCGATGTGTGTGTGCCGCGCTGGATATCAGTACTCTGTTCTGCACGACAGTCCCATACAGACACGCGCTTCATTCCGCCAAACCACCACATGCACTAAATGTCTGCGAAAGCGTTTACGGTGCATTGCAAAATAATAATAATAATAAAAAAAAAACAGACCCCTGGCCTTGCAACATGAATCCACGGCTTCGAGGCTTACTATTTACGCACAGAGAAGTAGAGAGTGGCGGCTGCGCACGCGCATTAGCCCTACTTGGCCCCACTAATGCCACTGCGTGTGCGCCGAAGGAATCCGGTAATTCCCATCTTCCAGTCTGACGGTAATTCGCAACTTTCCAATGACTGCTGGAATATTTTAGCTAAAATAACTGATGAATACATTTTGGTGCTTTTCAAAAACTTTGCATTAATGTTATCGATGCCGGCTGCTGAAAATACTTTAAGGCTGTCAATAATTTTAGCAACACCATCAGAGTGGACCACCACGGGATACATTGGCAAATATTTGTAACCGCGAAAAATAGGAAGTTCAACGACGGAAGAAGTAGAAAAGCAATTTGAAAACACATCATTAAGGACACTCGCGCATTTATTATCAGGTACTGGTTCATCACCTAAGTCTGTTAATGTAATACGTGCAGTTTCCTTGGGGTTAATAATCTTCCAAAATTTTGGGGGATTCTGCATTAATCCAGTAGGTAGTGTGTTCGCAGCTAAATATTTTTTAGCTCTCCTTACAGCGGAAATATATTCATCGTTTGCTTTACGATACAATTCCCAGCGGTTCTGATTATGAGATGATTAACCCGTACGATAAAATCGTTTTTTTCTGTTTGAAAGTCGTCTTATGTCCAATTTATACCATGGCACATCCGGGTTATATGATATGGTTCGAGTCAGAATAAAGCGACTAGTAAGATCCTCAACCTTGGTTTTGAATAAATCCCAGTTTGCCTCAACAGAGCGCTCTTGAAAAGTATCTAAGAATGATGTTAAGAAAGAATGCAAGTGCATATTAATTTGGTCGAAATCTGCCCGCTTATAGAGTCGAACCTCGATATATCGAACACGGATATATCAAATTATATCGAACACTTTCTATATCACGCGGAAAATCGCATGCATTTTTAATTTTTTATTTCGAACGGCGTCGGTTGCCAAATGGATAAATCGAACTCCGCCACCCCAAACCATGTGCACTCTGTTGACAGGAGGCGAGCTTTCCCTCAACGCCCTCGAAGATAGCGGCAGCGCGATGGGCGTTCCCGACTGCTGCGCACGATCGCTGCATACATCGGTCGCGCCGAGGGCGCCATTTGAACGTAGCGGCGGCTAGCCTGATTTAGTTTGGCAACGACTAACCGCGTCTCGGCGCTGCCACTTGTGCTGCGCCAGTCGTTATCGTGTGTGGCCTGTCACGGCGTGGTGATGGCTGCAAACGCAAAGAAGCGGATGACCCTGACATTTGCTGCGAAATTGGAAGTGATCCGCCGCGTTGAAAATGGTGAAAAAAAGTCAGGCGTCGCCGAAGCTTTCAGCATACCGAGGAGCACTTTGAGCACTCTGCTGAAAAACAAGAGTGACATAAAGGCCAAGGCGGAACAAAACCAGCACTAAGGCGCGCGGCGGGTGCGCAAAGCTGCCTTTGAAGATGTTGAGAAGGCGCTGCACAAATGGTTCATCGACGCAAGGGCCCGGAATATTCCTGTATCGGGACCGATGATACAACAGAAGGCCAAGAACTTTGCGTTCATTCTCGGTGCCGAGAACTTCAATGCCAGCAGCGGTTGGCTGCAACGTTTTAAGGCCCGCTTTAACATTGTCGGGAAGACAGTCTCGGGGGAAAGTGAGGACGCCAATGAAAGCGAGATCAAGAAGTGGCTTGAAGAAGAGTGGCCTAAGATTCTCGTCAAGTATGAGCCCAATCACATATTCAATGCTGACGAGACGGGCCTGTTCTGGCAAATGCTTCCGCGACAAACGCTCGACACGTGCGGAGACAAGTGCCACGGCCGCAAAGCAAGGCAAGGCTCATATTACAGTTCTGTTGGCTGCGAATATGGATGGCAGCACGAAGCTGCGGCCACTTGTCATAGGCAAGTTTCAAACCCCGAGATGCATGCGCAACTGCCCCAGTGTTCCGGTGACATACGCATGGAACAAGAAATCGTGGATGACTCGGGAGATATTCCAAAAGTGGTTGAAGGCATGGGACTCGGAGCTGGCGCGTCAAGGCCGGACGGTTTGCCTCATCGTTGACAATTGCACAGCACACCACACTGATGTCCAGCTGAGCAACATTGAAATTAAGTTTTTGCCGCCGAACACGACATCGAAGCTGCAACCATTGGACCAGGGCATTATTCGTGCTTTCAAATCCATTTATAAACGTCGGCTGATCGACATTTTGCTTCTCAAGCTGCGGATGGGCCAAGAGCTAAAGATAGACCTTTTGGGTGCCATTCAAATGCTGAAAGCCTCGTGGGACAGCGTCAAGCAGTCGACAGTAGTTCACTGCTTTCGGCATGCGGGTTTTGTAAGCCGCATTGAAGAAGCTTCCGAGCAAGCAACTGAAGAATCAGCGTTGGACAGAGGAAGAATGCCAGCTCGAAGAAACCTGGAGCCAGTTGGAGCGCTTTGTCGGTGCTGAGCCACACAGCATGTGCATTGATGACTTCGTTGGCGGTGATGACAGCACCGGAACAGTGGCGGAGTTGACAGATGTAGAGAAAAAGTTACTGCTGAGCGGCCAAACGAAGACGCTGCCTAGGTTGATCCCGTAAGCGCTGCCCCGCTCCCGACTGCAACTGAGGCTGTAGCTGCTTTGGACCTTGTACGCCGCTACTGCGGCGCAATAGAAGGCGCTGGACTATCGCTTGTGGACCGTTTAGACTACGTTGAGGACGCCATGGTTAAGCACGCTATGCTGCTACAGTACTTTAAGCCAAAGGAGCAAATACTTTGTTTGAAACTTCAAGTGAGTATTTATTGCGCCACTGTGCCACGATTGGTTCATTGATTGATTTGTACTAGTTTTTGACGCGTTTTCTACATGATTTTGTATATCGAATTCCGGCTATATCGAACTATTTTGCAATCACCACGCTGTTCGATATATCGAGGTTCGACTGTAGTTGCACGGTAGTTTTATTGTCTCGCGTTTTTTTTTTGCACAGGGATAGTGGTGCTAAAGTTTAATACAATGTGATCATTTAAGTTTGGCAAGTAGGTCAGCTGAGAACAGTTCGGGACATATGTGCACAAAATCAGGTCTAATATGTTAGCTGTTGTTTCTGTGATCCGGGTAGGTTTAGTAACAATCTGGGTAAAGCTCAATGATGAACACACATCAAGAAATTCGCAGCACGTTCGAGAGGAAAACTATGCAGTTGAGGTCCAGTTAATACCAGGGTAACTGAAATCATCCAATAAAAACACAGGGGCAGTGAACCAGGTTCACTGACACCCAAATGACTCCTATGTTTGTCGTAATATTGAGCGCGAATGATTCCAAATGTTTTTTGATAACTATGAGAACACCTCCGCCTTGCCTTTCCTCTCTATAAAATCTGAAAAATGAAATTGGTTAGCTGAGTCGAGGATTTCACTGTCTCTGATGTTCCCACGCAGAAATGTTTCAGACAACATAATAATATCAGCGGAGCATGAATCGATAAGAGAGGAAAGTTCTGTGCACTTTTTGACAATGCTTGTAATGTTAGTGAATACGACAGATGCATGCGTTGATTGTTGCGTGTGGCCACTTCCTCTCTGGATTCCCTAATCAGATGATACTTCGGTTGTTAGTGCAGGGCCTGGCGGTGTCGAATTGTTAATCTGAAGTTGCGGACTGGTAGAGACGACTTCGTATATGTCAGCAACAGGATTATACATGTAGCATTTGTTGGAAATGAAACCTGAGTCGGTAGCGTAGGGATGCTGGCTGTAGTTTAGCGAAGCCGGTTAGTTTTTACTGAGCAAGACGAGTGGCTGAAGTCTTCTGTCACACTAATACAATGAAAGCTCGTTAATTCGACCCCCGTTAGTTCGGCAAATCGGTTAATTCGACGTGAGCGTGAGCAAAGCGGCCGAAGTATGAAGCGAAGGACCTGGCCACAAAAGTACAATTATTGAAGGCGATCAAGGACGGCGTTTCACGCCAAGACGTGATGAACAAGTATGGAGTGAAGAGGACAATCTTGGCCACATATGTCAAAAATGAAAACAGCATCTTGGAGGCGTTCCACAGTGAAAGCTTCAATGCTAAAAGGAAAAGACTGCGGACGGCGGCTTGCTGATTACATCACCATCGATGATGGCGTCGCAGTCGCCAGACAGCTGACTGAGGACGACATAATTCAGGAAGTTAAAAACACCGGCAACGACGATTCATCAGAAGATCATTGTGACCAGCTCCCCCACCGCCGAAGCGCATGGTTAAAGAAGCCGCAGAAGCGCTGTCCATTCTGGAAGAATTCTGCGAACAGATTACCGATGGTGCGCATGCCATGGAGCATCTTGCAGCGATTAGCGCTATTGTCGCCGATCAAATTCGCCCGAAAAAACAGACGGTGATAACTAACTTCTTTATCAATAAAGGTATGTCACCAGGGGCTCATTTCGTTTTTTTTTTTTATTCGATAATTCGAAAATTTTTCACGGTCCCGTCGATGTCGAATTAACGAGCTTTTACTCTATCCTTTTCTTTTAGTTTTGAGGCAGACTGAAAAGTTTTTCTTTAGTTTTATAACTAGCGAATTTAACTATGACAGGACGACAGCGCAAGAGTGAATACTGACCTAATCTATGAGCTCGGTCGATGTCAGTCGATGACAAATGGTGATCACAACAGGTTGTCAGCAACTTTGATTCGAAACTTTGTCTTCAGTTTCCCCCCCCCCCGTTTCTATGCCGTCTGGTATTCCATGCAAGATTATGTTATCGCGCCGGCTCCTATTTTCAAGCTCGTCGATACGAGCATGCAACAACTGGTTTTGTTTGCGAAGTTCGTCGATAGAACGGGTAGGGTCCTGTTTATGGCTTTCAAGCGTTTTCAACCTAGTTTTCCCAGCCTCTAGCCTGCTGCCAATATTTGCAAGTGAGGATTCAATGTTGTGTTGTCCAAGCCGCATTTCATTCATGCCCTTCTTAATTACCTCGTTACTCGCCTGAACTGTGGTAGTCTCAAGTTGCAGATCGCGAAGTAGGCATAGAATTTCGAGGTTGTGATTCGTTTGCGTTAATCATGTTACAGTGGCGGCTCTGT
The DNA here is from genome assembly GCF_055883805.1 of Amblyomma maculatum. Lineage (NCBI taxonomy): Eukaryota > Metazoa > Arthropoda > Arachnida > Ixodida > Ixodidae > Amblyomma > Amblyomma maculatum. The sequence goes on from NC_139344.1 coordinate 498,609,900, forward strand.
CTACTGTCTCGTCTTGCTCAGTCGAACGTATGGGGTCGGACTGTTTGTTGCGAGCGGTATGAGGGCAGGTTTCGGGACCGGGAGGACCAGGATTTTCCTCCACATCTCCCGCCCGCAACAAAAGTACACCATTGTGAAAACACTCGTTTACAATGCATACTAAAACCCGTGGGCACAGCTGTAAAAAACGATTATCACACCTTTTTGCGTACAAGGAAATGCAATTACACACCTGAAGCACGAAGAAAGGTGGTTTGCCAGCCGATGCGTACGCCAGGCTGCACCCGTGCCCACTGGAGCAGCTCCGATGTTGCCGGACATTTATAGCTGGCGCTACTGTTGATGTCGATGACCATGGTGATGGCATGAAGACGGGATGCATTTCAATGATTGGTGGCTCTCCGATGGCTTCCGACCCTTGTGTAGCGTTTGCACGCTGCCAAAGTTGGCAGGCCTCGGTATGAAGGTCCCCAATGACGGTGCCGCGCTAGACAACACCGTACGAGTATGCCAGGAAGGACCTGAAGCACAAAGAAAGGTGGTTTGTCAGCTGATGCGTACGCCACACACACTCTGTGTTTATAACCACTGGTCACATTCTTATGAGTATTTGAAAGCAAAATGTCCAACCAGATTTTTTGGGGTTATCGTTCACGCCTTTCGGGTACATGTTCGGTTTCAGCTCTGGAGACGCATTCCGTTCTTGTTCAAGCCAGTTCGACCCTCCCCGAACCGGTTCAAACGAGTTCAGAAAAAAAAAAAACCTAGGGTGTGTTCTACTGCTCCACCTTCTTAGTACTGAGTTTTCTTTCCTGTTCTATACATAATGAAAGCTGAAAATTCACAGTAGTCTTTCTATTGTTTTCCTCATCAGATATGACGTGCTTCAATGGATGTACAGACCTCAGCCAAATGTTTATAACCAGTGACTGACGATTAAAGCATCATCATCATCATCATCATCATCAGCCTGATTATACCCACTGCAGGGCGAAGGCCTCTCCCATATCTCTCCACTTAACCCGGTTCTGTGCTAGCAGCATCCACTTGACCCCTGCGAACTTCTTAATCTCATCCGCCCACCTAACTTTCTGCCGCCCCCTGCTACGCTTTCCTTCCCTTGGAATCCAGTTTGTTACCCTCAGCGACCATCGGTTATCCTCTCTTCGCACTACATGTCCTGCCCATGTCCATTTCTTCTTCTTAATTTCCACTAGAATGTCGTTGACTTGCGTTATTTCTCTGACCCACTCTGCACGCTTTCTATCTCTTAATGTTACCCCTACCATTTTTCGTTCCATAGCCCTCTGGGTTGTCCTTAACTTAAGTAGAACTCTCTTGGTTAGCCTCCACGTTTCAGCCCCATAGGTGAGTACAGGCAAGATGCAACTGTTGTATACTTTCCTCTTGAGCGATACCGGTAAGCTGCTAGTCATAATCTGCGAGTGCTTGCCAAATGCGCTCCATCCCAATCTTATTCTTCTTGTTATTTCCTTTTCATGGTCCGGATCTGCGGTTACTACCTGTCCTAAGTAGTTATATCCGCCTACTACTTCCAGTATTTCGCTACCTAATGTAAACTCCTGTTCCTTCCCGAGGCTGTTGAACATTACCTTGGTCTTCTGCATATTGATTTTCAAGCCTACCTTTCTACTTTTCCTGTCTAGGTCATCAATCATTATTTGCAGTTCATCTCCCGAGTTGCTTAGCAAGGCAATGTCATCAGCAAATCGCAGATTACTGAGGTATTCTCCATCTACCCTTATCCCTAACTGCTCCCATTCCAAGTCTCTGAATACTTCCTCTAAACAAGCTGTGAATAGTACTGGGGAGATTGTGTCTCCTTGCCTAACACCTTTCTTTATGGGAATTTTGTTACTTTCTTTATGCAGAACTATGGTTGCTGTGCAGCCACTATATATATCTTCCAGCACTTTCACGTAGGGCTCGTCAACCCCCTGATTTCGCAATGCCTGCATCACCGCCGAGGTTTCAACTGAGTCAAATGCTTTTTCGTAATCAATGAATGCTATGTATAAGGGCTGATTATATTCCGAGCATTTTTCTATCACCTGATTGATGGCATGGATATGATCGATAGTAGAGTACCGTTTCCGAAACCCTGCTTGATCCTTTGCTTGATTGCAGTCTAAGGTTGTCCTGATTCTATAAGCGATTACCTTAGTAAATACCTTATACGTAACAGACAGTAAGCTGATTGGTCTGTAATTTTTAAGGTCCTTAGAGTCCCCTTTCTTGTGAATGAGGATAATGTTTGCATTCTTCCATGCTTCCGGTACCGTCGATGACACCAGGCACTGCGTATACAGGGTGGCCAGTTTTTCTAGCACGATATCCCCCCCGTCCTTCAGCAAATCTGTAGTTATCCGATCCTCTCCAGCTGATTTCCCCCTTTTCATAGTTTCTAGTGCTTTCTTGACCTCGTCCTTCGTCACTGGTGGAACGTCTGACTGTTTTTCCCTATCGCCAATCTCATTACGGTCCTGACTACTTTGGCTACTGTAGAGATCTGTATAGAACTCCTCGGCTACTTTGACTATCTTTTCCATATTAGTGATGACGTTGCCCGCCTTGTCCCTTATCGCATACACCTGGTTTTTGCCTATGCCCAATTTCTTCTTTACCGCTTTAAGGCTTCCCCCGTTCTTTACAGCATGCTCAATTTTCTCCATGTTATACTTCCTTATATCGGCCACCTTGCGCTTATTGATTAGCTTTGATATCTCGGCCAATTCGATCTGGTCTGTTGGATTGGAAGCTTTCATACTCTGCCGTTTCTTAATCAAATCTTTCGTCTCCTTAGACAGCTTACCGGTATCCTCTCTAACTATCCTACCGCCTACTTCTACCGCGCACTCAGTAATGATATCTCTGAAATTATTATTCCTTGCCTCTAGGGTAATGTCGCCATCCTCAGTTAGAGCTGAATACCTATTCTGTAGCGAGATCCTGAACTCTTCTGCCCTCCCCCTCACCGCTAATTCGTTGATGGGTTTCTTTCTTACTAATCTATTGCGTTCCTTCTTCAGATTTAGGCTAATTCGGGACCTCACCATCCTGTGGTCACTACATCGAACTTTCCCGATTACCTCTACATCCTGCACAATGGCGGGGGTTGAACACATTATGAAGTCGATTTCATTTTTAGTCTCTCCGTTAGGACTTTTCCATGTCCATTTTCGGTTCTTCCGTTTGCTGAAGAAGGTATTCATGATTCGTAAGTTATTGCGCTCTGCAAACTCAACTAGTAACTCCCCCCTGCTATTCCTAGAACCAATGCCATAGTCACCTACTGCCTTGTCTCCTGCCTGTTTTTTCCCTACCTTGGCATTGAAGTCGCCCATTAGTACAGTATACTGCGTCTTTACTTTTCGCATTGCCGATTCTACATCTTCATAGAAGCTTTCAACTGCCTGGTCATCATAACTACATGTAGGTGCATAGGCCTGTACAACCTTCAGTTTATACCGCTTATTAAGCCTAATTACGATGCCTGCAACCCTCTCATTAATACTATAGAATTCATCTATATTACCCGCTATATACTTATTGACAAGGAAACCTACTCCTAGTTGTCGCCTCTCAGGTAAACCTCGATAACACAGTACATGCCCTTCCTTCAGTACAGTATATGCCTCATTCGGCCTCCTAACCTCACTAAGCCCTATGACATCCCATTTCATGCCCTCTAGTTCCTCTAACAGCACTGCTAAACTAGCTTCACTAGCTAGGGTTCTAGCATTAAACGTTGCCAGGGTCAGTTTCCAATGGCGGCCTGTCCAGCGGAGCCAGGCTTTCTTAGCACCCCCTGCTGCGTCACAGGTCTGACCGCCGCCGTGGTCAGTTGTTCCGCAGCCGCTGGTGACTGAGGGCCGGGGTTTTATGGAGCTTATCATAGGAGGTTGTGGCCAATTACTGCACCAGGGTGGCCAACTCCTGTTCTGGTGAGGGAGTGCGTTGCCGGAGGTGTTCATCGGCATCAGGTCGCACCCCAAACCTGTATATGCAATTCCATCGACACGCGGATTTTTTTTTTTTTTTTTTTTTTTTCATCCGGTGGAGAATTGCGCGGCACCGGGATTTGAACCCCGGTCCTCTTGCATGCGAGGCGGATGTTCTACCGCTACGCCACCGCTGCACGATTAAAGCAGTATGTGCAAAAATTTGTTTTCATTGGCACATAACAAGAAGGCTGTCGCACGCCGAAAGAAAGTTGAAGGAAAATGTTTCCTGCTGCGCCTTTCAGGTACACAGAACTTCACTTAAATTTTATTTTAGGTTGAAACCTCCGCCACTGCATCTGGAACAATATTTCGTTCATGCTTCCACCAAATGACTGATATCAGATCAAGGTCGAACCAAGCACATTCCCCAAGGCTGAAGATGTATATACCCTATGTGTGATATATCGCACAGCACGCGGACACCTTTGCATTTCCCGTTTGTGCCAAGGTCAGTCAGGCAATATTTGTGCATTGTTCAAGCGTGGAATTGTCTTGAAGAAAAAGTGAAGTTGCGTGGAAATGCAACTAAACTTATTTTTACTGTTAAGCCTCTTTGTGTATGTGATTTTAGACTGCATCAGTCGCTTGTAATGATAGCGGTTTGTGACCCCCATGGACCTAGGTATAACCTAGGAGAAAAGGAAGCTGGGCAAGTTGGTTTTCGTTATCTATATTAAAGCAGCAGGAAATAATGAGCACGGAAAAAGTACAACAAGCTCGATCCAGGTGTAGTGCTTGTTCTGCCTGCGTTGTTTTTTTCTGAAGGGTAGATACTTGGGCTTGTTGGTACATGATCGAAGGGAACAAAATGTAGCGCACCAAGACAAAGACAGAGAAAGAATACACACACAGCGCTAACTTCCAACTAATGTTTATTTAAGGAAGAAAGCATGGTTTTATACCACCGCGTATCACATGCGCCAAAGAACATGCGCTAGCAAGTCATGTCACTCAGATACGCAATCTCCTTTGGCAACAACGCGACAGAAGGGTTACTAATACAATCATCTTTCAAAAGAGTAATCCATTCAGCTTCAACTATTTCACGCGTTAACCGGTTTTTGTGCACTTTTAAAACCATACTTTTTTTCAGGAGAGGAATACAATTGCAAACACGGCAATGAGCCGACAAACCTTTACCACACCTATTACTGACATCCCGGCCATGCTCACGAAGCCTATCATTGAGGCATCTGCCCGTTTGACCAATATATTGCTTGCCACAGGATAGGGGTATTTGATATACTACATTTTGGATGCAATTAACAAATTTTTCTTTATGTTTCTTTGTGCATAGCTGACTCAACTTATTCGGAGCCGAAAAAGCCACTCTAACTCCCGATCGCTGCGCAACTTTTTTCAGATTATGGGACAGCCTATGAATGTAAGGGATGACGGCAATTTTTTCTTTCTTACACGGGGCCTGTTGACTGACATCCGCTTTTTTTCTGGCATACTTTCTTCAAAACGCCTTCGGCCACGGACACAAGAAGATGGGAAGGGTACCCGGCACATTCTAGACGCTTACACTGTTGTGAAAAACTGTCATGCATGAGGTGCGGGCAAGATTTCTTCAAAGAATTAACAAATGAAAGGCGAGCAATGGAACGTTTCACAAGTTTAGAGTGCAATGAATTGAAAGGTAACAATGGTTTTTCGCCACGAGGTTTAAACATCCAGCACGTCCGATCATGATGAAGTATGAAGTTAATATCTAGGAATTGAATACCACCTGTTTCAGGTAATTCAAATGTTAATTCTAGAGCTTTAAAATGGTTACGAAACAGCGCAAGGACATTAAAAGCGTCATCCATGAAGGAACCGTCATTTCTGTTAAGTACAATGAGGTAGTCGTCAACGTATCTAAAAATCCTAATAACATTGGTATCAGTTACTGTATCAGCAAAAGACCTGTCCAGCCGGGCTAAAAATAAATCGCTTAGGATCGGGGCTATGCACGACCCAATGCAGATGCCTTGTTTCTGAAGGTATGGTTTTCCATCCAAAATTATGAAAGTCGAAGTCAGGTAAAATCGTAATAGTTCTAAAAATCCATTCACTGATAAACCACAAGCATTTTGAAAGGCAATCGGCCCATACTGATCAATGCTATCTTCAATACAGGATAGGAGAGCGTCATGCGGAATGGAATAGTACAAGTCTTTTACATCGACAGAAAAAGCAAAAACGCCTTGACCTGCATGTGAATTAACAAAATCTAACACCTGCTCAGAGTTACGGACAAGGAAGGGATCTTGAACAGAAAGCACTTTTAGTTTTTCTTGTAACCACAGGGCCACGGATTTTTGCCATGTGCCATTCTCAGATACAATAGCACGGAACGGTACATCAGTTTTATGGGTCTTTGCACTGAAGAAAACCTGAAGGAACTCCTTTTTACAATCTGTAATCTTTTTGAGCACAGACCCAAGGTCCAATTTCTTGCATAGTTTCTTTGCTTCAGCTTTAAGTTTTGACATATTAAGTTTTGGATGACAGTTGAAAAGCGGAGGACACAGCTTCACATGCTTTTTTATGAAACGTTCGTACACCAGATTTCTAGGATCCTTCCCGAACAAGAGTCCGACCACTGTGTTTCCGCAGGTGTAGACATCTTACAACGATGTAAGTTGCAGCCTTCTAGACTTCCTGTAAATCGAGTTAAGTCCTATCTTGAGCAGCATTCGTTGTGTCTTCTTCCCGCAGACAAAGAAGGGGGGTTTGCTGTACTGCCGTCTGCTCTGTTTCATAAAAAAGCATGTGAAGCTGTGTCCTCCGCTTTCAACTGTCATTGGGTGAATAAAGCCCACTTCTGTTCGTTCCCTGGCTTCCTGCATGTGTGTCTTCCTTGGCTGAGACGTAATACTTGGTAATCCAAAACTAATGATTTTAATTTGCAAGTAATTCTGCTGAGGGCAGCCATGGCGATTTGCCCTGCGGGAACACCACTCCGGGTGCACCGCGTTGAAGTCGCAGCAGAGCAAACAGTTGCCGCCTATGAGGCTGGCCAGCTGTGATAAGGACGTGGTGACCCTGCGAGTTACAGGACGGACATATACGTTTGCGACAGCCGTATCCACCCCTCTAAGTCTGACACAGACCGCCTCCATGGGGGCCCCTACCGCATCACTCACTCAGCCTAGAGGAGGGATGAACGGGCGAAGAGGGATGGAGGGGCCTCAGGCAGGGGTCAGCCTCACACGTCTGGCTCAGGGAAATCTGATAGCCCGGCAGGTGGCACTCCCTGGGATGCCTCCTGGAGGGCTAGGATGTCCCGGAGGTGGGGTTCCGCCTGTAGCCGACTGATGAGTTCTGCCCTGCGAGGGCGGAGGGCCAGCAGTTCTGCAGGACCCATGGGTAGGGGACCTCTGGCAGGGCCCTAGCCATGGTGGTGCGGCAGGTGGCGAGCCCCCGACGGCTGTGCAGACTTCTGGAGATGGCGCACCGGGTCCAGGACAGCTCCTCCAACCTCCCGCTCAGTCTGGCAGGGGAGAGTGGCATGCCCGGGGTCCCATTCGCTGGTGTCGAGGGAGAAACCAGACGGCAGTCCTCAGTCACCCTGGGGGGTGACTGCAGGGCCCGGGAGTATGTGTGGGCACCAGGATTCTCCCGCAAGCTGGCCCTCACCTCCCTCCCAGACAGGCTCCAGGGACGGCACCATTGCCGCTGCCACCTGATGTTCCTCCTGCCAGCGGGGGCAGCAGGGTGAAAGACAGAGGGGGGCCCCCCGCAGTTGGTGCAGCGAGGCACTCCAGCATTGCATGCGCTGGTCTGGTGGTGGCGGCCACAGCGTGTGCATCGGTGCGCCTCTTTGCAGGAGGCTTTCACATGGTCCAGGCAGCCACACCGACCGCACTGGATTGGCCGTAGCAGAGCCGGCCGGACTGGAAGGCGCAGGCGGAAGATTACCACCCAGGCTAGAAGAAACGGGGGCCTGAACCGCACCCGGAGAGCAGTTCCCCGAGCTCAGTGGATACCCAGGACTGGAACAGGCGCCTCCATGGCCGCAGGAAGGTCCTCGTCCCTGATGTTCGTTGGGACTCCATGGACGTACCCCATGGCGGTGCCCCTCTCAGAGTGAGGCAGAATGGCCCCGCATTGCGACTGCAGCAAGAGCCTGGATCTCCTGAGAGGCCGTGAGGGCCTCTCAGTGGCGGCATCAACGGCCACAATGTTTTGTGAGGGGTTCACCCTCACTCCCAGGACCGCAGGTGTAGCGGCCTGGTCCTCCGCGGTAGCCACCCTGGAGCGGCTCAGGAAGGAAGCCCATTTCTGGAAGGAAGGCACTGGAAGAGGGCAGTGCCAACCCTGCTCGGGGACTGCTCTGGGGGGGGGGGGGGGGGGGGGTTGTTGGCAAGGCCCACCTGCCACTCGATCTCCCCAGACAGTTGGGACAGGTCCTGGCTCTGCAGCAGGGACTCTTGGGAAGGCCCGGCAGGTGCAGGGAGGGTCACCCATCCAGGGCATTGTCAGGGGCGACAGGTCGTCCAGTGGGGCACTGAAGTCCCCCCAGGCGCTGAAAGAGCCTAAGGGGGGCCCACAGCCACCCCTCGGGCGGGACGCCCCTGTGAGACGAGTGCCAGCCGCACGAGGACTCAAGCCCTGTGAGGCCGGACTCCTGGGCAGCAGGCTCCTCCAGGGAGATGTCCGGAGGAGAGACCGGCTGGTTCGGAGGGGGCAAGCCACAGGAGGTTGACGTGGTGTCCCCGGGCCTCTCTGTCATGCAGGCTTTAGAGCAGCGCGGGCGGAATGTGGCCAGGGGCAAACTGACATTTCGTCCTCCTGGAGGGAGGGGGTGGAGGATCCTTGGGCTTCAGCAAGAAGTCGGCAGCCATTCTCTTGGCCATGCGATGCGTCACGACCGGGGAATCCCGGGCCAGGACGCGAAGCGAGCGGCTGGATGGAATATAGGAGCGTCCCCTTTGAAACGGGGTGGTAGCAGTAGCTATCATGCTCATTTTTGTCACTAAATGTTAATTATTGTTTTATATTGGTTAACTACACCATCATTCTATTTATGAAATTTTTGTTTCTACATTACTAACATTATGTCACTTCTCTGCTTTTAAGCCACCAATCTTCCAGTAGTTTTTTGCTAGCTTCCACCGCCGGTTTATTCACCCGGCCACTGGTATCTCCAAACCTCAGAGCTTCAGGAACAGTGACTGCGCCTACATCAACTTCCGGATGGATACCATTACATTCGAGTGTAATATGGTCAATTGTTTCACTGGAGTTGCCACATACAGCACATGCGTCATATTTGTTTTTCTAGCTGCGTGTTCTAAGGCACCCTGATCTAGGAGACACTATCTCCCAAGTACTGTTCAAAGCTTGCTTAGAGGAAGTATTCAGAGACTTGGAATGGGGGCAGTTAGGAATAAGGATAGATGGAGAATACCTGACTAATCTGCGATTCGCTGATGACATTGCCTTGCTAAGTAATGGCGATTTCCACTGGTCGGTACGGAGCACGATAAATAGGCAGGAGTGCAGCCCACAACAACTTGCTTTCTCATTTTTTTTAACGCTGCAGACGTTTTTCGATAGACGCACTTCGACATATTCGCGCAAAAAACGGTGACATCCAGCGTCCTCTGCCGATGTCGCTGAAACGGTCAAAAACAGCCAAAAGAATCCAGCAGCATCCGGAAGTGACCGCAGCAGCGACTAGGGGTGCTGTCTTATCTTGTCAGCCTTCATTCTGTATGTCCTTTCTATTCCTGTGCCGTCAGCGATGTCAACCTGAAATGCAAAATGATCAAAAGGGAATGACAATTATTAGATGTGTATATTGTCTACAAAATATATATGTTTCTTGAAAAGATTAATATGTGTAGGTATCAGAGCAATGGATATTGAAGCATTTTAAGTTATATCAACCAGCCTCCAGTAATTATAACAGTTTGGTTCCTTTGCTTATGTAATATTATTGGTGGCATTATGGTTAAATACTGCATAACACTGAGAATTATTTTAATTACCATGACATCACCAAGAATAAATTCTATTGTATTATACTGATATAACCTGTTTTCCTGTAATGCAAAATTTTTATAAACAGTTTGCTATGTATTCTGCAATATTTGGGCTGCATGCTTATAACTCTTGGTGCACCAGACCTAAGTAAGATAGCTACTGTGAATTGTACTACTAGGGAATTCACACTCCTAGAAATTAAGCCAGAGGTACAAATATATTTGCAAGGAAGAAAGCGTAGCACAAAAAAAACACTGACAGAAAAGAAAACACGCACAGTGCTAACTTCCAGCAATATTTATTTTGGAAAGGAAGGGCAGTTTTTATACCATCGTATCGTAAGTGCACGATCAGAACATGCACTAGCAAAGCGTACCTCCTAGATATGAGAGCTCTTTCGGCAACAGCACAGCACGGGTCTACTTACACAATCACCTTTGAAAAGTGCAGTCTATTTCGCTTCAATTATTTAACATGTTTTCGGTTTTCGTGCACTTTTAAAACCAAGCATTTTTTTTGAGAAGGGGAAGAATGCTTTTGCAAATGCGGCAGTGGCCAACAGACCTTTCCCACACATGTTCTTAACGTCTGGCCCATGCTACCGCAGCTAATCATTTAGGCATCTGCCCGTTTGCCCCACACATTGTTTGCCACAGGAGAGAGATATTTCATGCATACACAGCATTTTCAACGTAGTCAACAAATTTTTCCCGATGCTTCTTTGTGCAGCCAACCGCCATCTTCTGCGAAATAATAACTCAACTTATTAGGAGCCGAAAAACCAATCTAGCACTAGATCGCTGCACCATGTTTTTTTTTATTATGTGACAGTCAATGATCTTATGGGACAATGGCAACTTTTTTTTTTTTTTTGCACGGAGTTCCCTGACTGGCTTTTTTTTTTTTTTGCACTGCAATTTTTTTTTCTTGCTTCATGAACTAACATAACAAGTCCAATCATCCACCCTTCTAAATATATTTGGTTCTGTGTCTGACTCTTTCGAGCAGGCCATGATTTCAACTCTCATGTAGCTGGTGTGTGGGTATGCTTCTCTGTTCTCATCAAAATGTGAACGGCCTCAGCTTTCTTATTTGTCTTCATAATACTTTGACACATATGTACATTTTTCATCAGTGCTGTGAGACAGAATCTTGAGCTAGACACTAACTTGCCGTAACAACTGCTGATTGTAGCAAAGCTGTCATGCAGCACAGAAAGTTATGATGGTCCTAGGCATGCTGCTGACTCTTTCGTTTTCTAAATGCCTGGCACCACAGTTTCATCTTTGTCAGTAGCATTCCCATTATGCTGACAGAACAAAAAATTATGAAGGGCAAAGTAATAAACCTGAATTCACCTTGTACATTTTCCTGCCATTCTGGTGATTTTAGCTTCAGTTTTACCTGTTCTATTTTTATGAGAAAATTGTATTTAATTTCATGCTTGAATAAATGAAAACAGCATTTTGTCACTTGGTTTCACTGGCATTAAGATTAATTGGTTTAAATGATATAGGCTACAAGAGGCGTTTTTATCCTCAGTTGCCTGGCCATTCTAGCTGCTTTGAGACAACCTCTTGCTATACCTTCGCTTAGACTTTTCCTCCTTATCTTTCTCAGATCACATACACATTGCGAAAATTTAAATCCTTGTCCTGGAACAGAAAAATCAGGCCTACCTTGAAGTCGGGATATACAATAAGCCACTTTAAGTGCACGCTTGCAGTGCATCCTTTTTTCTTTGTTCCCTGTAACGTCATCCTTTTCTTTCCAAAGACATCTTGAGGCCAGTCAGGTGGGCAACTCGTCTGAAAGAATAATCACTCGTGATAATATCTGCTGCTTTCATCTGTCAAAATGGCACAATATGATGTCACAATATTATTGAAGGCATCTGCCAGTAATAAATTTTATTGTTAGTCAATACAAATGTCCACTTATACCATTTTACACTGACGTTCATCATCTGTAGATCTGCAGCTCTTTAAGACATATTTAGGTTTCTGCCTGTATATATATTTTCTAAGAAGTGTTAGTAGCAGTTGTTCAGAATTAATGCCAAACTGCGTCTGAGCAACTTTATAATTATCTTGCAATTTTATAATAGCATGCTGAGGGTGTGTTTAAAATGCATTGTGAAAGACTGTATAACAGTGAGGACTAATATAGTTAAGACTTTTGTTTTACTTAAGGAGCCTATTCAAGCACAAAGCATTTCTGCTGGCTCCAAGCTATGTTAGTCAGTGAATTGTTAAAAATGGCACAGATGGAGGTTGTTATTGGCAAAAATGTTTACCAAGAGAGAGCAGGAAAACACAATGACCCTGGTGGACTCTAGCTAGAATCTGATGAGGTCATCTGACAGGTGGTAATTGGCATGCAGAAGGTTTAGTTCGGCAACTGCTGATTGAGGTAACCACATCCACATCTGATGAAAGAGGCTTTCAAATACAAAATAAAATGTTGTGCAGAAGTTCCAATGGGAATGTGACATCTTACTCATATTTTAGGCAGTCATTCTTACTGGAAAAAGATTGTGCCCTTGTTTTGTGAGTAGCAGTTGTAACTGTTCTAGAAAAGTGCATAATTTATATATTATTTAAGGTGTAGTTTCCTTACCGTGCTGCTGCTTGGACATGTTCTGTTCTTGTTGCGATCAATGCCCAGCACGCAGTCCTTGCTCACTCGCCGGACAACGCAGAATGGCATGTTGAGAGAGATTGGCACTGCTCCTCGATTTGAGGAAAACATGAGCTGGGCTGTGTGAAAAGATAACACCATTAATTAGTATGAAAAAAAAAAATACATTAACTTATTTTTTATATACAGAGCATCAATTAACAGCTGAAAATGCTACAGTTCAAGGCACTTTGACTTCAGTACTCTAAGTGGCACTATATGCGACACAGATCTCTCTCTCTTTCTAAATATATATATATATATATATATATATATATATATATATATATATATATATATATATATATATATTGCTTGAGAAGGAAATGGTTTGACAGATGAACTAATGGCACACAATAAATGGATGACTACTTTTTTCGTCACTCATACACACTTTGTGTAATAACTCAACATTCCTTTTTATTATTGTGCCGACCAACTGGACACAATCGATAGGAAAAACTTCAGCCCGCTCCTCCCCATTGATTCTATCTCAACTAGGGGGAGGATTGCACGTAGCATCTTCGGAGTGCCTGTTCTTTCCCAGGCTAGGCTTTTGAAGCGGCTCCTTTGAAGCCGTCGTCCGCCCTCGCAGTGGGTCGGTCACACGGACGGCGACCCGCGGCCGCTGGCCCATCTCCTGCGAGGTCCCTTCCCACTACTGTTCTCCCGTTTCTGGCTATGGGAACCGTCCGAGGCGGCTTCTGCGGTTTCCTTTTGGACCACGCATCCCTGACCGTCCTGTGTCACGCCGACAGGGACGGTAAACAAAGGGAATCGTTGCACGCCCGATTTCTACAGCTTTGGTTCCGCCGGGTGCTTGACCTTTTGATGAATCAGCGTTCCATACGAGTGCTGACTAGGCTGCTGAAACTCGTGAAGGTTTGTGTGCGCAATTTTGATACGACGTCGATCTTCTCGCTATGGCGTTGGGATGTGTGGCGCATACATGCGTTTTGCAATTAAAAAGCAGGATCACGTCATAGTGCACTAAGACAGAATGAATGTTAAAAATAAAAGTCATCGAGTGGGGAATAGAACAGGCACAATACATTTTTGTTCTTGCGGCTGGAGCAGCGGTTAGATATGAAATTAGAAGCATCTGATTTAATTTTCATTTACCCGCATCCACCGATTTCGAGATAAACGACTGTCCTTTTTTGTGTGTGTGTTACTTAACAGCGTTTCCTTTTTCTCGGTCAGCCAAAGTTTTGTTCCGAGAATGTCAAACGTGAGAAATTAACGTTCATCTAGGCGATACATTCTGCGCACATTGTATATGCTGCCTGAACTTCCATCTCGATCATATTGTATCCCGATGGAGGAAATTAAGTTCATTCAGTTTACTCTTCACACATTCTCATCTGGGACTGTATACATCAGCTGATGCTTGAAAACTGATCTGGTAAAATACAATAGGATACCTGAAAAAATTACTACCGATAAAAAAAAAAAAAAAAAAAAAACTCCGTGGATGTGCAAGCTATATATATAAAGGGAGTGGGAACTTAGTGAAGATGGTGATTGAAAAATAAACATTATTATTATTGTTATACTTAATGGGGATAATGCGCTCTTCTCTAGACGTGTTGAAAAGCGAATATTCTGAATATCCGTCGACGCAATTTCATATATATCCCAATCTTTCCAATTTTCTACAATGCACTAAAGCGCATAAATTTAGATACTTTTTTGAATGCTCATTATATATTGAAGGCCTTGCCTTCAAAAAAACGGGTCCGCGAGCCATGGTCTCGCCCGACGAGTGACAAATCCAGTCTCTTAAAAAACACCGGTTTATTCCGGATAAACAAAAAAGCAAAACAAAGAAACATAAGGCGTGCGCTGAGAGCAGGCTGTTCATGTGCGCGACAATTGAACACCAACGGGAAGAATGTCAGTGTCTTACCGCGGCGAAACCAAACACACTGCGGAGCGAATAAAACGAGCAATGGGGCCAAAGCGCTAACGGCGACACAAGAAAGATTGCTCCTCGCAGCAACTCACAGGAATACGCCTAGGCTGTTCCTGCAGGCACTGCTTCCATCGTCGTGTCGGTGATCTTCGTCCGTGCACACCCTGCTGGCCCATGACGCTCGCCGGTTGCCCCGCGCCGGCCTTTCCGCCGGGGCAAAAAAGCCACGCGACTCGCTTTTGACGCGCTTATCTACCCTCGTCTGTCGCCGCTAACATTGCTCATGCGCACTCGCGCTGCCCGTGCAAACAATACAAATAGAAAGACGCGCGCGCGGTTTAAAACACCTATATAGAAACCATTTATCAAGACGCGCGAACATAGCGCACCCGCCGGTGCGCCTCATTGCCAATACTACCGACAACACAAACAGGGAGCTGAAAAAACATCATCTTAAATTCTCGATCCTGAATCTATCATAATAATACACATGAAACGGGCAAACTCACAGGCTCCGGACTTGAATGTCTTCGATGATTCCGTGCAAACTGGACGCGAGCAGATGCAAGTTTCTTCTCGAACTCTTCGAGATCCTCATCGGATTCAAGAAAGCCGGTATCGTCATTTTTCTTCAACTCCTTCAAATGCTCTTTCATTACGGTCTCCTGTGGGTCATCGCTGTCCATCATTTTGGGACTCCTTGCCTACGAGGACAAATAGCAGACGACACAGAGGCGCGCTCGCGCACGGAAAATGCAGCAGCGCCTCCACTGGTTTTTGTTGTTTTTTATTTCTGACGTGAGCCGATGAGGTGACGTCATGGCTCCGCCCATAAGATAGCGGAGTGTAAAGAATCTCTCCCCACCGATGCCATCCGATGCGGCCTAGTAGAGTGGCGGAGAGTTCACCCGGGACTGGACGAGACGTGCAGTGTGCCGGCGTTGGCGCGCCTGGTAGCGGCGGTGGCGGTGTGGGCTGTTGCCATCCCTGGCCCGGTGAGGATGATCCGCGGCAGTCACCACCACAAACATCACAGGACACAGAGGGTGGCGGAGAGATGGTACTGAGACGTAGTCCATAGGGTAGGAGAGACGCGGGTCGCCACCGGCAACTCACAATGCTGTCACACACTGATGCGAAACACTGGGAGCCAGGGTGACACGAGGAGCCTCGATGGCGCACGAGCGGCGACGAACAGGAGCGGGAGAGCGAGCGCCGGTGTGTCCGAGCGCGGGGAGCCGATATCCCGACGTCGACAGCGGCGCGAACAGCGGCGGGCGCCCACGTCCGGGGGCGCGCGCGAGGGTGAAGTGAGATGTCTCGCCCGTACTCCTCAGAACGAGCGCGCCGTGCGAACAAGCAAGCCGACGGTTTTAGGCTAGGCTTTAACAGCGACTTTAAAAGGTAGCATGCGCAGAAACTGTGCGCGAAATGTGTCCGCGGAATGTCGGTGAGGTTCTGATATATAGTTACTGACAGTTATAGTTAGTGATAGATGATAATTTAAATGAAAAATTTGATTTACAGGAAAGAGATCATCATCATCATCAGGCGCTCTGGCCACCTGCCGGTCGCCACCGCGCGATTTAGTAAGCTGCGCATGAGCGAGAAGAAAGAAGGTAGGCGAGGAGGAATCGTTTGTAATTTGGCGGATGTGACGTAATGAACTGTTCATTTTTGTGTTTTGCTTGCGCTTACTCTCGGACCCAGGAGCTTTTCTTTCGCCGACTCCAAAGCCGCAGGTGGGTTTTTTTTTTCCCAACTTTGGCGCGCAGCGGCCATGGCGGGAGGTTCATTTGCATCGCATTGTTTCAGATCGGCCGGACTAAAATGGATTCTGCAAAATAGATTGGGTGGCACGCATCCCTGCAGCTTTCTCCAAACATTCGTGAGTACTGCGAAATACAGCGCAAAGCACGTGTTGCATTCCGTACTTGCCTCGCCTACTCATTGCGACATGTGTAGACTGTGCGCGAAGGAGAGAGCCACCGCGGCTCACATCCTTTGGGACTGTAGCGTAAATCCGCGCGAAGCCAGCGAGAAGACGACGATCCCGCCGCAGCTAGAGGCTGCAACGAGGAGCTGTGATCAAGAGACACAACTCAAGGCCGTCCAGCAGGTCTCGGCAGCTCTAGAGAGGCAGCGACCGAGCGAAACCGAGGAGAGGGGGGGCAGCACCCCAAGAAGGGGGCGGCGGCCCTCTCGAACCCGCGGAAGTAGCGAGGGACGTAACAAGACCTCAAGGAGCACAACGCACGAGACTGACGTAGTGGCCGCGTCACGGTAAAAGCTTGTCCTCCCTGCTTGGAGGGAACCTAACCGATTCTGCAGGCATTTTAAATAAAAGTTGTTCTCTCTCTCGACGCGCTATTGTTCAGCGATCTGAATGATTTTTTCGTAATCTTGCTGTGAGTCTGCAGTGACTGCAAGTGAAGTGTAGAGGAACTAGGGAGCCCTTTTTCGCGCGCTTAAAAGCAGTCCCGGCGGCTCGCACGAAAGGGCTTTCCTTTTGTAGTTCATTTTCGAATACGCCTCCGTTTGGCCCCGGCTAGCCCTGTCCCAACAAGAGCAACCATTTCTGTTTCCTTTCAGTGTGTACCGAAATAACCTTGATGCACGGCGATTGTGAGATCTTGGCTTCGTCGCAGCTTCTGCTCATGGCCTCTCCCGATGGTATGCCTTGTGCCTCATGAAAAGGTGAGTAGCACTTACTTGAGTGCACCCGCTTGTAAAAATATGTGCCGGCAAAAACCGGTTGCTCCACAATGGTGCTGGTATATGGAATCAACAGACTTTATTTATGAAGATAGTCCACAGCATGACTTTGATGTGGCCAGGGCATGAATTTCGATCAGCACCGCCACAGCCAAAGCAATTAAAAGCGGGGGAGAATCGAAATTAATGGTGGCCCAACAGCGCAAAACAAACACAGACCAAGAAAGAAACGAAACGAGACACACGAACAGCGGTGAACTTACAGCTGATTTTTTTATTGGGAAGAATCACATCATATATATGCACACGAAGAAACAGCGCACATGCGCAATGTCAACGACCTCAAGTTTTGGTAAAAAAAAAAAAAAAAAAAAAGGCATTTAAAAGCACGAGTGTATCGGCAGAACTGCTGCCCACTGTGCAGCATATTCATTTCCCGAGGAGATAATGTGACAAAAGGCGTACTCACGCACCCTTTACTTTTTCTGATGTGAAAAGTTTTGGCTACTTCTCTAGTGCACTGGTAAGAATGAACAAACAAAACATCACTGTCATCAAAAAATGATGTGCATTCGTACGTGGATCAATGCTTCGCTAGGTTAGTTTCTTTCTCTTTCAGCGAATTAGTGTGCTCCATGAGCCGCACTTTAATGCATTGCACAGTCTGGCCTATGTAGGTAAGGCCACAGGACAGAGGGATTTGATATACTATGCCAGTCTTACAAGAAACATGTCTATTTTCATGATTTATGTTGCACATATTTCTTCTGCGCCCCTCGTGCATTCTTTTAACCGCGGCTCCCACTCTTTCTAGTTTGTTAGGAGAAGGAAACAGAACTTTTACCCTATGCTTGCTTCCTACTCTTTTAATTTGGTGCAACAGCGTGTGTACATATGGCATGACTACTACCTTTCTTCTTCCTTCCTCCGAACCCCTTTCCCGCCCTCACATGCTTGAAGACGATTTTAGCGCACGGAGGACTTTGTCTGCACTCGAGACGAAAACTGAGTTCAGGAAACCAGCTTCCCTGCATTTGTCCGCCTGAGTTAAGAGACTGGACATCATTTTATGATGACAAGATTTCTTCACTGCCATGCCTAAGCATCCCGTAACAAAACTACTTTTTACAAGCTTTGAATGAAAGGACATGTGATTCAGAAGGTGCTTTTCACTCCTAGGTGAATACTGCCAACAGACATGATGGGGTTGGAAAGACAACTTAATCAAGAAATTGTAAGGCTGTTTCTTGGGGGACTTCATGCGTGAGCCTTAGTCCCAACCCATTACGTGCAAAAACATCAAGAACATTTGACACAAATTCAGGATTCACAGAGCTAGCTAGCACCAGAAAATCTTCCACGGAACGGAAAATGTGCATGCAACAACTGGCTAAATCATTCTCAACTTTCATATCAACCCTGCTTAGATAAATGTCGCTGAGGATGGGAGCTACCTGGGCACCTATGCACACACCAGATTTTTGCGTATAAAGGCGACCATCTCACTCAACAAACGTGTTACTCAGGTAGTAAGATAACATTTCCAAAAAGGATCCGGTTAAGGTTCCACACTCATTTTGGAACCAGCATTCATCATAGTCCTCCGTAATACATTGCTGAACATACTGGATGAGTTGAGAGTGTGGAAGAGATTATACAAATCAACCACATCTACGCTAAAACCAGCACTGTATACCAAGCTCTCATTTTGGAGCAAATCAGCAACTGCCTCAGAATTAGAAACGAGAAATGGATCCTTTACGCGAAGTGACGACAAATGTTTGCAAAGATAGTACACAAAACCAACTGCCATGAATTGCGGAATTCATACTTTCATTCATTATACTTTCTGTGTTGTAGCAAAATCCTTCACGTCTTACCTTTCCCAGGAGTGGGCATTTATTGCATTGTTCTGATTTCCAGGTCCTTCCCTGTCTTTGGTGCGTGTGCTGAAACAGGGATCCTTTGGAGGCAACCTGCAGCTTTCTTCTGTGCTTTTGATTCTGCCTTAGTTTCCATCGGATAGCTGTGGCTGGTACGTGTGGGCAAAGGCGTTTCATATTTGCAGACCAGCATATATATGGTCCAGTGCTTGTCAAGCCAACAATTTTTTTCGATACAAAGAATGATGCTGCTGCAGTTCCTTTACAATTTTTAGACAGCTTACCTTCAAGTTCTTCGATTTTGTGATGGTGTATATATGTTATGCTACCACTGTTTGTTTTTTCCTGTCATGCTGATGCTAGGCTGTTATGGCTAGCATGATCTGCTAAGGTAAAGGTGCCGGTTTCGTTCTACACCACCTGATACAGAATTTGGGCTCGACCAGCCTCAATTTCTTTTTAAAAAATCATAGCAAATTGTATTGCTATGAAGAATATTATCCCAGCTTGTTTTTGGTGTAAAAGTATTTTCTGCCCGTGACCACCATCTTAAAGGAGTATAGACACCAAATTTTGGTGGCATTTTTGTAAGACATTCCTGTATACGGATCGCCACGTGGTTTTTGCCTACGACCGCTAAATAATTCTCAGTTCAATTTTCTTTTCTCGCCAGTTTCGGTTTTAGCAGCTGAGAGATGGCTGTGACATCACAATCAAGTCCAAGCCATGCACGGCATAAAAAAGCCGCAGTATAATCACCAACTCTTCACTTGTGATTCCGGTTCTCGAGGCAGGCTGGCTTCAGCGTTGTAGTGAATTCACAGGATATCACTAACTTAACTTTGGCGTCACAGCCATCACACGGCTTTTAAAAATGAAACGAGTGAGGAAAGAAATTCAATGATAAATTGTTTAGCGGTCATAGGTGGATATCACCTGGTGCTTTCTGTACAGTAATACCTTGCGCATCATTACAGCTAATAAAACACGAACCTAAAAATTAGGTGTCTATAGGTCTCCGCCATGTTTAAAACAAACAGCAATCAAGGTGGCGCGGCAGTCGTCTATGGCCCCAGAGCAGGCGGAAAGCACGGGAGCCACCCCACTGCTGTGGCCATGCTTGCCAAGAGCGTGTTATTGTGATATGCAGGCACCTTTTTGGCAGATAAAATACCCACGCGCTGTGTGAGTACTCCGTGAACCTCAGTAATGAGTACAAAAGCAATACTTGGAAAAACTTCACGTACACAGCATGTATCGCCTTGTCCTGCACACCGTACCAGACCAAGAGCGGGTTCAAAGCGCACGAGCGAAGTTGTTGCTGCCTTGAAAATGAGCAGGGTTGATTGATATCTATTTTCTATTTGCCCAGCACATTAGCCGATTGCAAAGCTTTGGGTGCGTACAACAACTTTCAGTCGGGTAAGTGGAATGTGATTTTTCTCGTAAACAGGGCACGCAAACCAGGTAGGAAGTACTCCGCTCAAAGCATCATTGCATTCTCGGACAGTTCTTCATACCGAGCACCAAATAAGCGTTGTTGGTAAGCATGGCAACAGTAGCAAGGGCATTGTGCCTTGGCACCGTACAGGTTTGCTTATCCTTGCATTATTTCTTTAAATCACCACGCTGCACGCCTATCTGTTGTGTTCGTGGGAGGTTATTGGTGTCAGCATTTATAATGCTGGTTCCGTAGTTAGGGCTACCCAGTTCAGTCCTGGCCGCCGTGACCACGTTTCTATGTAGGATAAACTCTGAATGCGACAGTGTGCCATGCAGTACGTAGTTGATGTAAAGATCCTCAAAATCTGGAACAGGGGCCCATATGTCGCTCGGGACGCTCAACCCCACAACTCGCATTCAAAATTAGCTGCAGTGAATACCACTCAAACCCCTCAGTATAATAAAATTCAGCTCCAATTGAGCAAATCAGTGGCTGTCAGCGCACGCACATTTCATCACAAAATTTAAAATAATATTAGGTGAACAAAGCTAATGTTAGCCATACAATTTAACCACGGAGGAGTGCAACGCAGATCGCTTGTGCAGCAGCTCACTATGCGCATAATACATACAATTAGAAAGTGAAAAACAAAAATTTGCTTGAGGAATTGTTTACGTTATAAACAGGTCTATGCATTAATATACTGGCTGCCTCGTCAACATTTTACGTGCACTCACAAAGTACCATTACGTGTCATAAAGAAGGCCAAACTCGAGTTATTCATGACCTTTGAGCTCGTAACCGCTGTGGCGTAAAGGTGTCGGTATTCACCCTTCGCGCCTCACTGCGATGGCCCACTGTTTACGGCGACCTTCGTCCGTAAGAAACCTGTGCAAGCTTACTAAACTTTGCGTTCTTTACCTTCCAGTACATGCCACGGTGATGCAACTAGTCAGCATGGTGCTTTGTTTTTTATTTTTTCGGCTGCAGCAAACCATCGCACAATGACAGTAGGCGAAAGCAACTGAAGCATTGTTTTTCCTACCACGCGAAAGTATGTGATTACGAGACAGCGCCACCACATCTTCATGACGTAGCCAGAGTGAAGGTGGTCTATACTCTTTCAAGTTTGCAAGTGATAGCAAAACCTAGTCACACAGATAAATTTGTAAAAAAAATTAACTTCTTGATGCATCACTATAAACAAAAATTTTCATATTAATAAAATGCATTGTTCTTTTGATGTGCAGGAAATAAGCAAACTCTGCCTTATTTTTGTTCAAATAAAAATCATAAAATATTGTCACGGACAATAGGGCTAGACGTGCCTAAAAGACAGGAAGAAGCTGTACCAGCAGCCAGCGTTCCGCACAGAGCGCGTGAGCAGACTTCAGCGTCTTTTTCTCCCAGGCACCACCTAAGAATCTCGGGAACACCAGGTGGCATTACCCCCCCTCCAAAAAGAAAAGGAAAGCAGAGGCTGATTGCGAGCGATCGGCCTTATATTTGTTCAAATATAAATCGTAAAATATGGTACAAAAAGTTGAAATTTTGAAATGTTTATCAAATTTTATATTCTTATGGTACTAGGTGCTAGACTAGAGTTCCAGAGTGCCTGGGTTCAAATCTGGCTGCCGGCAGCTGCGTTTCGATGGATGCAAAGCGGAGAGGCATCTGTGTGCTGTGCGATGTCAATGCATGTTAAATATCCCCAGGTGGTCAAAATTACTCCGTAGCCCTCCACTATGGGGCCTCTCTCCTCCGCTTTCGCTCCCATCTTCCTTCCCTTGCAGCGTGATTCAGGTGTCCACGGAAAAACTGTTCCTTTCCTGTAAGCCAATTATTACTATTATAGTACTCAATCTATTTCTCCAACTTTTTTAGAAGACAAAAAGCCTATAAAAGAGATCAAACAACTTAAGGTACACCTGCAAAAACATGAAAGAGATCAAACAATGTAAGGTCCACCTGCAAAAATATTCTAAATCCGAGAAAATTACCTTATTGATTTATTCCTCCGTCAGTTATGTAATGAAGTGGCCCTGTTAAAAATATGAAAAATACTAGTTTGCACAGAGCCATTCATTGCCATTTAATTCTGAAAGTTTAATTAGGGTGCTTTTAAGTGAGAAAATGATTTCTCAAGTTGAGCCTTTGCAGGCAACCACGGTGTTGCTGTGTGCCTGCTCATCGCAGCAGCCCACTTTCTGCTGGCTGCGAACTAGCAGTCCACTGCTTGAGTGCAATGGTGCTTTGGGCCTGGGCACTGTCAGCTTTAAATGTGCAAATTTTTTGCAGTTATATATATTACATGACCCATTCAATGGCATTTTAGAGCTTAATCTAATTTGTGCTTTGAACATTGTTCTTGGCTTGCAATGGATGCCGGGGTTCTCACGGGCTCTGTGCCGCTAGCTCTAACCACATCCGTGGCAGGGAAGAACGAAACACTGAGGCAGAGCCACCGTACTGGGCTGTTTATTGGGAGAGCCCAATTTTTATCCTTGGTCATAGCAGCATCCGCGCGCTCTGGCGGCTTGGCGTCGTCTCCCCCGGATGAGATGCTGTGCATCGATATGAGAGGGTAGGGGAAAGGAGGGGCCGCCCGGCACGCTAGGCCAGTTCTCTCGCCCTCTCCACCACTGCTTCAGGGGAAGGAGAGAGCTGAGGTATCCCCGTGAGGGAGACAGGGAGTGTTTGCCGTGTTGTGCAAGTGCGGGGGATCTTAAATTCCCACACCCTCCTCCCTTAATCGTCACCTCCACCTGGGTGCCGTTTTCCCTTTATTCCTTTATTGTCGGAGCTGGCAGTGCTCAAGCCTAAAGCAGCATTTTATTGAAGCAGTGGAGTGCTGGTTCTGTGTATATTTGCAGCCGGCAGAAAGTGTCCTGCAGTGAAGAGCATGTAAGGAATTTACGGCGTTGTAGCGGAGCACCAGAACAAGAGGGCCAGCGTGGCAGGTTTCTCGAACCGAACAGCCCATGTCGTGCTTGCTCACTGAGCACGTGTCGTTCAACCTTACTTTCTTCTTTTGCTGGCTGTGAACGCCGATCTTAGCGCCTCCGCTGTACAGCGGCGCTGTGCGCTACAGGGCCCCCCGACCAAACGGAGCGGCGAAATGTACACGCCAACGGGGCAGGGATGGCCTCAGCGGCAGGCACGTCGACAGATAAGACAGCAACATCCGAGGGGAGCTCCTAGGGAGGTGTCTCCATGTATTTGGGTTTAAGGCGATTCAGTGAGACTACCTCTTCACGACCATCCAGCAGGATAGTCGCCGACTTTGTGGTCTTGTTGAGGACGCAGTACGGGCCATCATAGGGGGGGCTAAGAGGCGCCTTTACAGTGTCTAGCCTTAGAAAAACGTGTCTAGGACGCAAGGTCTGGGTGCACAAAGCTCTGACGGTCAGATGATCGAGGTGGGACTGGGTTTAGGTGTTGAATGCAGTCCCAAAGGCGTTAAAGATACTGCAGGAGCTGGGACGAGGAAGCCGAAGGAGCTAACAAGTCTCCGAGATGACTTCGGCCACCGAACAGCCAAGGTCGCGACGAAAAACGGTTCGTAGGCTAAGAAACAGCATAAAAAGGTGACCAGCCCAGTGCTCGCGATCTAGGCGAGCAATGAGGGCAGTCTTGAGCTGACGATGGAGCCGCTCAACCATGCCGTTGGCACAAGGATGGTATGCTGTGGTGCGGCAGTGTTTAGTGCCGAGCAGACGGGTAAGGGAAGTGAAGAGGATGCATTCAAACTGGCGGCCACGATCCGTGGTAACAGCCAGAGTGGGAAATCCATGCTGAAATGAAGGCTTTGGCAACTGTTTCCGCAGTAATGTCCAGAATGGGCACTGCTTCGAGCCAACGAGTGAAGCGGTCAATCATCATCAAAATGTGCCGGCAGCCATTAGATGGAGGTGGTGGTCCAACCAAATCAAGGTGAACGTGGTCAAAGCAACAACCAGGTGGCAGGAAAGACTGGGGCGGAGTCCTTGTATAGTGAGTCATTTTGACGGACTGGCAAGCAAGACACGAGCGGGCCCACTGGCGAATGTCTAATGTTTGGCCAGACGTACCGCTGGGTAATGAGGCACTATGTGGCTCTGATGCTGGGATGGCAGATGTCGTGAAGGAAATGGAAAATGGCAGGATGAAAGACCCCCAGGAGAGATGGACGCGGTAGAGCCGATGACAAGTCGCACCAGAGCAATCCGGTCACAAGCGGATGAGGCACGAGCTGCAGACGGAGGGCACGGGGGTGGTCACGCAGGGCCTGAAGCTCAGGGTCTTTGTTATGTTGTTAAAAATTTAGAAATTTCATCTTTTTGTACCTTTCTTCTGTGGCTTATACCTAAAAAAACGCTAAGTTGGTTTAATTTGCTGCATTCAAAAGTGCAAGTCGTGCACTGCGATAACCTTTGCACATGCGCAGTTCAGCTGCCCCTCCGCGCGCAGAGAGAAAAGAGCATGTGCAGTTTAATTAAAAGGCTTTGGAGCGCCTAAATGTTTATGAATTTGTGAAGCCTCTTCGTAGACAATACGACATGTTAGCAATATTTTTTTTTTTACACGAGCAGTATCTAGAGTGGCAGGGAGTACTCAGGAGGAGAGATGAAATGCTGGTGTCACCGTTGGCAACCGATTTCTCAAGTGAAATGTACATGTCAGTATTGATTTTGTGAGTGCAGATCCCAAAAGTTATGCTGCACAGCCATTAATTTCAGAGTGGTGGCAAATTGGCCATTTTAATGAGTTTGGTTCAACTGATGGGAAGATTTTTTTTTAATCCAGTTTTTTCTGTGCTAAAGGAGCCCTTTGTTGCCATACGGTTTTTCTTTGTCCATAGCTCATCATCATTATCATCATTAGCTGGACCATACCCACTGCAGAACGAAGGCTTCTCTCATAATCCTTCAGTTAACCCGGTCTTGTGCTAGCTGCACCCACTTGACCCCTGAAAACTTACTAACCTCGTCCACCCACCTGACTTTCTGCCGCCCCCTGCCACGCTTGCCTTCACTTGGAATTCAATTTGTTACTCTTAGCGAATCGGTTATCCTCTCTTTGCAATATATGTCCTGCCTGTGGCCATTTGTTCTTGATTTCAACTAGAATGTCATTATTTAGAGTTGATTTCTTGGACCCACTCTGCATGCTTCCTATCTTTAGACTACACTTACCATTTTCCATTCCGTAGCTCTATGCATCTACTTCAACTTAAGTATAACCCCTTTAATTAGCGTTCACATTTGAGCCCCATAGATGAGTACTCGTAAGATGCAACTGTTATTTACTTTCCTCCTGAGTTATACCGGTAAGCTGCTAGTCATGACCTGCAAGAACTTGCCAAATGCGCTCCATCCTAGACTTGTTCTGCAGGTTTTCCTTCTGAATTTAATCCTAGTGCCAGCGGAAATAATCTGAGCGCCAACTGATACAATCTGCGCACCGTGTAGTTTAATTTGAGTGCCAAGCACTTAATAAAAGCGGCAGTGTATTTAATCCGAACGCCAACTCGAATAATGACAGCGCCAAACAATTTAATCAGAGTGCCAATGCAATTAATACAAGCTCCAGCGGATTTAATTCATATGTGGAAAATGAATGTGGTAGAGAGCTCTAAAGCACAAAGCATGAATTCCAGAAATAAATCGAAATTGAGATCACTTTGCAGACCGTGCGACGTTTAGGCATCACATCTGCATGCACTATTTCGCTTTGTTCTTGTATCTTGCAAAAAACCAAAAACCACACGCAGCTGAAAAACTGCAGTTTATGACACGCCTCTCGCAGCTTTTAGTTTAGACGTATGACAAGTGAATAGATATGACTGTCATCTTCTAATCGGCTGGTTAAGCACTGCTTATTATGGGTTGTCATATGCACTGAATCTGCATGCCGATGGCATTTCGGCCTTCACACAACAGCCTGCTGTTTTTACGAAATGGCAACCGGTGCAGAATTGTATTTGTGTTTCTCATAATGATTCAATGCCACTAACAGAAAAGAAGGATTAGTGTAAAGCAGAATTGGTTCAGGCGAGAAGATATGGAGCCAGAGAAACATATCTCATTTTACCGCTTTCTCAATTTTACACGGCCACTACCACGGAAAGAGAGAGCGCGCGCCGTTGCATTCAGTCTGGCTGTGACATGGCAAAGTGGCTGAAACTATGTACAGCAGAGCTTACAACCCAAACAGCAGTGCTTAATTTGCCTGGGTGGCAATCGTAGCGGCGTAGGTGGATAACAAACTACAGGCTTGTAAAAGCACAGAAGCGGCCGTCTTTATAATGCAATTTTATTTTCTGGGAGACATTAGGTTTAAAACACTTGCATCAAGGCAATATTTGTCATAATACTGATGAAGGCTATCCTATAAGTTGACGCTTCGCTGATTCGGCGCATTGTTTGAAAGATGATCTCAATTTCGATTTATTTCTGGAATTCATGTTTCGTGCTTTGGAGCCCTCTATTGCATTCATTTTCCACATATGGATTAAGTTGGTTGGCACACTGATTAAATATGCCGACGCTTGTATTAATTGCTTTGGCACTCAGATTAAATTAGTTGGAGCTGGCATTATCTGAGCTCGCGCTCAAAATAGATATGCTGGTGCTTTAATTAAATGCTTGG
Source organism: Amblyomma maculatum (assembly GCF_055883805.1). Classification (NCBI taxonomy): domain Eukaryota; kingdom Metazoa; phylum Arthropoda; class Arachnida; order Ixodida; family Ixodidae; genus Amblyomma; species Amblyomma maculatum. The sequence continues at coordinate 498,637,170 of NC_139344.1, forward strand.
CAATCAAATTAAATTACATGGCACGCAGATTATATCAGTCAGCGCTCAGATTATTTGCACTAGCACTAGGATTAAATTCGGGGAGAAACCTGTAGTTATCGCCCTTTCATGGTCCGGATCTGCGGTTGCTACCTGTCCTAAGCAGACACATTCGCCAACAGCATCTAGTGCTCTGTTACCTGCAGGGTGGAAGTACTGCTCCATTCACTCTGTTTGCTTTATCCTGCCCCAAAACGCAATATTGTTCCAAAACCCCAAAACTTGATGTTTTGCCATGATGTTTTGATGCCTTGTTATTTTGCCATAAAATTTAGCGAAACATGATTTTTGCTTAACATTAATTGTATTGGGCCATTAATTGCGCCAGGTACAAGGAATGCGGTTCAATGCAATTTGATTAGGTGACTGTGAGAAGTGCAGCAGGGCAGTGGCATGTTGTGCTATAGACCTTTTCACGAGCCTCGGCGAAACTGGTTTGACTGGGCTGTGGGGCGGGTTTGGAAGAGATAATTCTCAACTTTTCCTGTGCGAGCAGCACAGCCCAGTATTCAATATGGCAGCTCCCACGACCACTTTTCGAAAAGGTCTATAGACCAGAGCAAGGAGGGTAAATTGAACACTGCCATTTTGAGAGCGTTCTAGCACCATCTATAGTTGCCGCAGTGAAACTATGGCTCTGGATTGTCAAACGAGGCAGCCGTGGGTGTCTAGCTCTTGCGCTTCTATGTTTCTTTGAAGTTTTCAGAACTGGCTGCTGATAAAATTGTCAAAAGTTAATTTCTGCCTCACAGCAATGCTATTCTTTACATCTTGCGAGGGCAGAGGCAAGTACAGTGTCCACAAGTGAAGCGAGTGGTTCCTATAAGCGCATGGTACCGTTGCATGCAGGCTTGCTATGGCTGTGACTTTTCTTATTTGATTTGCACCCCCAAGTAATGTCCCATGTAGAAGCAAAACCTTTGCAGTCCGCAATATGTTTTACCTTTGCGTGATGCCTGCAAAAAAAATCAGCCGCAGCCCAAACCTCACAAAACAGACCGCATGCCGCTACTGCGAGTGAATACTTCTCATTGGCGATAATTGCCCGGTGTCTCTCTTCTTCTTCTTCTTCTTTTTTTTTTTTTTTTTTTTTCCTTTCCAACAGGGTTGAAGAAAGAATCAGCAGCACATCATCCAAGCAGGAGATATCAAGAAGTCTAATTTTTGTGACTGGTTGGCGTTGCTTATCATGGCTGTTAAAAAAAACAAAAAAAGGCACTTCCTTGCTGAGATGACAATGGCGACATCAGGGAATCAGAGCAAATGAGACATGTTTACTCACACTTGCATGCCGCAAGTGTGAGTAAACATGTCTCATTTGCTCTGATTGTGCGGTGTTTGTGCGGTGCGGACTGCAACAAATATTTGCAGACACCACGCGAGGGTAAGATATATTGTGTACTGCAAGGGTCTTGGTAATATGTGGCATATCATTGGGCGTGCAAATCAAAGTGGAAAAGTCACAACCGTAGTATTTTTTGCATAGGAAGGTACTATGCACTTAACCGAACCACTCGCTCCACTTGTGGACGCTGTGCTTGCCTCTGCCATTGCGAGATGTGCAGAACAGCCTTGCCATGAGGCAGAAATGCACTTTTGACGATTTTGTGGGCAGCAAGTTGTGAAAACTTCAAAGAAACGTAAAAGCGTAAGCACTATGAATACCCATGGCACCTCGTTTGGTAGTGCAGAGCCGTCATTTCGCTGCAGCACCTCTAGATAGCCTTACAGCGCCCTCAATATGGTGGCGATCAATTTACCCTCCGTATTCTGGTCTATAGGGGCCGTCATAGTCTAAATGAAGGCATCACACTGGTGGTGGAGGTACAATGCACCTTGGCTGGGCCTAGCTAACATATATAAAATTTTAATAAACTAGAAAAGCGAGCATAAGAAATCTTTTGATCTCAAGTTATTCTAAAACGAGTCACAAATGACTGGGAAGAATTAATTGCAAGAAAAATGTTTTGTGCACATGACGGCAACTTCTCCCAGCCTTTTGAGTCGCCGGTGGTGAGAGAAGTGAGGGCAAGGAGCGAAGCAATCGCCACAGGCAACCATGAGCTGTTGAGGAAACTTTTCTGGTTACAAAGAACTACACGAGTTGTTCCAACAGTTCTGCTGTGAAAACGAGTGTGTACTTCACTATAGAATCATTGTTAACAACAAACCTGTCAATTTGGAATAACAGCGCGAAGGACGAGGACGAAGATAGAAGGACACAAACACAGCGCTGTGTTTGTGTCCTTCTATCTTCGTCCTCGTCCTTCGCGCTGTTATTCCAAAATGTATTACCAACTAGCCGGCACCTCAACGCTTGTAAACCTGTCAAGTCTACATCAGACAAAAGCATACTTGAAGCATTAGGGGGGTGATGCCATGAAAGTGTCAATTGCAAGAAATGCTTTCAAGAGTGTTGGGCATAGAAAACCTGTTACCGACGTGTAGCCCCAGTATTACTTAAAAGAAAACATGAGTCACTAGGAGACAACCATGAAGTAAAGAAGCTGAAGGAAGAAAAGGCTACCCTTCAGTGCCATTTATCCTTCCCGAAGGTACTACTGAGCAGTGCCCAGGAATTTATCAGCACAGCTGCGGGATCAAAAAGGATGTGAAGAGGACAGCGAGTGGCGATGTGCAGCTCGTTTATTTCAATTCCAAGGTAGTGGTGGTGCTTGAGCGTGGACATGTGTAAAGCTGTCAAGTCAGAATAGGCAAAAGCTTTTGGTCAGCTGTGTTACTTTAAACATCTTTACATGTTGAGATATGCGTGCATAGGTAGTACAGCATTGAATCTTGAGTAAAAAGTAATCAAATTGGATTTTTTTCTATATCAGGAAACAAATTGCAATTATTAAAAGTGCTTGACCCTAGAAACATGTTCTAAAGCATAATTTGAGTGCTCCAAAGTGGCATTACCACTGCTCCCTGAGCTGTTCCAAAATGCTTGAGCCTGCTTTCACCCCTGCACCTATTAAGGCGAAAGCCTTCAATGGCTGTTGCTGTTTGTTCGTTCGGTCACACAGAGCTGTCAATCCAATGACGTCATCACCAAAACCGAAAGTAACGTCATCAGGAAAATGAACTTCAGTAGAGTAAGTTGTTGGGCTAGTTGGTATTCTAGATTTAAGGACATAGTTTTCAGCGCAAAGGCATAGTCCCCATAGTCTTTCTTCTTCTTCTTTCCTTTGGCCGCGTGCCTTTGCGCTGAAAACTTTGTCCTTAAATCTAGAAAAATTAAAATCCGATCTCCACCGCGAATCGAACCTCCATCCCTCGGATCCCCTGCCGAGCGCTTTAACCTACTGCGCCATGCCCGGAATCGTGAAACACATCATAATTCTTCTTGTCTACAGTGAGGATGATAGTAGCGATAACAATAATGCTGCAATTAGTGATAATGACAATGATGGAATTAGCAGTGACAATGCAGTTAGTTGGTAATGATAATGAGAGCAAATGTGATTCACCTTGTGCACCAAACACTCAGGCTGTCGCATTTCTGCAGTGTAGATTCTACAGTGCCCTCGGAATTTTTGTAAACTGCTGTTCTTATCCGAGGCTATTGACCATTACCTTAGGGTTCCACATATTAATTTTTAGGCCTATGTTTTTGCTTTGCTTGCCTAGGCCATTAAGCATTCTTTGTAATTTGTCCGCTAAGTTAATTAACAAGGCAATGTATTAAATCAGCCCTTATCCATAATTTTTCCCACTCCAGGTCTCTGAATACTTCCTCTAAGCAAGTGGCAAATAGTACTGGGGAGATCATGTCTGCTTGCCTAGTGCCTTTCCTTATGGGAATTTTATTACTTTCTTTATGGAGGACTATGGTTGCAATGCAGCCGCTATTGATATCTTCCTATACTTTCACATACGGCTCATATACACCCTGATTAGGCAATGACTGCTGACGTTTTGACTGAGTCAAATGCTTATTCTAATCAACGAATGCTATTTATAGAGGCTGGTTATATCCCGAACATCCTTCTATCACCTCGTTGATAGCACGAATGTGATCGATGGTAGAGTACTCTCTCCGAAAACCTGCCTGATCATTTGGTTGATTAAAGTATAAGGTTGCCCTGATTCTATATTTGATCCCGAATATATCAAGTCTAAGGTTGCCCTGATTCTATATTTGATCCCGAATATATCAAATGCACATATATCATATTCCTATATCGAACTCTCAAAATATCCCCCTGAAAATCCTACATTAAAGTTTAGCAGCGTTCTTCATGTCCATCGAATTGCGCGTCGTGCCCTGCAAAGGATTGTTTTAGCAGCTCACCGGCGATCATTTTTCATGCATGGAGCCGGGTTGTACAGTCTTGGCAGCTGCTGCCTGCCAAGATTTCGGGTGCCTGCGAAGCGGCATTTGGAAGTGTTCCCAATGTACTCTCCTTTTCGGCACTAGGTGGGAGGTGACATTCAATGCGTGTGTACGCCTTGCGGGTCATCGCCGCGCCCTTGGTGAGCAGTGTGTTGCCGGCAGGCAACGCACCGCTGCCATACATGTACCGTCTTTGCCAAAAGTAACCAGGCTGCTCCGAAGGCAGCCGGAGCAAGCGCGCGGCCGTGTGGCGGCGTTGCGCTCTCTCAGGCTTATCGGTGCTCATCAGCTCCGAGGGTACAACAGCTGACGTAAGTTCGCACCCTTACTTTCGCCCGTTGGATGATAAAAACTAGGCGTGTATGATGTGCAGGCTGGGGTTTCACGCGTGGGAAGCCTGGTTGTGCCCAGCGAGGGCGCTCAGTACAGCCACGGGGCTATTTGCCCTTCTCGGCAACTGCACTGAAGCAGATACAAGTCGCGCTTCTCGCTATATAGTTATACGTGCTAGTTTTCTGTAATCCGCAGTTGAAACGCACCAGCACTATTGCGCTTTCCTGCATGTTTGATGCGCCTGTACATTAAAGAATGATAACGCACTTCGAAATTGTGCTTTCTCCAAGGTGCCTTGCGTACTGCCACTTTACGGGCCGTGACTCCAGTACAAAGATATGGGAAAGCTTGTGAAACCTTTCAAGCCATCTTATATCTCTTTTAAAAATGAAAAATTGTGTTAGCCCCTTTAGGAGACTGTGTATAAGTAAGTTCAATGATTGATTCTAACAAATTCTTGCATTTGCTTGTGGGTAATGGAAAAATACAGCGCAGAGAAGGACGAGGACAAAATGAAGACACATTTTTCCATCATGAATAACCAACACGCCCAGCTTGTGGGTAAGTTTTCGTTTAGGTACCGAATTATAATGAAACCTTCCTCACCCTTAGCCACATGATTACTTTCTCGTTCGGGGAACCCTTATTTCAGGGCAAACCAAGCACGTATTCGTCTTAGAAACGAACATCTATAGCTCCTCGTGTCTACTATCACCTGCTTTTCTGTTTTCCACAGTTGCCGAGAAGAGCGATAGCCCCGTCGCAATACTGAGCGCCCTCACTGGGCGCAACCAGGCTTTCCACTGAAACCGCAGCACGCACATCGTATGCGCCTAGTTTTTATCATCCAACGGGCGAGAGTGAGGATGCAAAGTTACGTCAGCTGTTGTACCCTCGGAGCTGACGAGCACCGATAAGCCACAGCGAGCGCAACGCCGCCACACGGCCGCGCGCTTGCTCCGGCAGCCTTCAGAGCAGCCTGGTTACTTTTGGCAAAGACGGTACCATATTCATGCTTCTGGGTTATAGAGAGCCTCATCTGTTGGTTTGCCTTATATATGAAATTGCCTATGTATCTAACTATTTCGGGATCCCCTTTCGAGTTCAATATATATAACTGTAGTAGCAATGACCTTAGTAAATTCCATATACGCAGCAGGTAGTATGTTGATTGGTCTGTAATGTTTCAAGCCCTTAGTCAAGTCCCTTTCTTACAGATTAAAATAATGTCAGCATTCTTCCAAAACTCTGGTGACAATGTCCAGACATTGCATATGCAGGGTGGCCATTTTCCCCACCGTCCTTCAACAGTTACCTGAGCCTCCCCAGCTGCTTTCCCCCTTTTCATAGCTTTCTTAACCTCTTCCTCATTATCAGCCTGTAGAACTCCTCGGCTACCTTGGCATGCATACATTGGATTTTCACTTAATTTCCCCTTCACCTCTTTCAGGCTAGCACTGTTTTTTTAGAGCATGCTCGATTCTCTTCGTAATATACTTCCTTGCGTCGAACAAATTGCATTCACTGAGTACCTTTAACATCTCTGCCAGTTCTATCCCGACCGCTGTAATGGAGGTTTTCGCGCCTTGCCATTTCATAATCAGATATTTCGTCTGCTTAGGTAGTTTACTGGTAGCCTGTCTAATTATCCTATTGCCTACCTCTGCCATGCACTCATTATCAATGGCTTTGAAATTATCGCTCATTGCTTCTAGACTAAGATCGCCTTCGTCGCTTAAAACTGAATTATCTATTCTGTTCAGAGATCCTGAATTCGTACACCGTCCCTCGTGTGGCAAACCTTATCCATTCCCTCCCAAGTGTAGCGTGGCTAGTTGATGATTCATGGAGTCGAGAATTTAGCGCAAAAATAAAGAACGGATGAAGAAGGACATATAAAATGACTGACTAGCGCTAGTCAATCGCCTTATGTTCTTTACTTTTGTGCTACATTCTTGACTTCGTGTAGCAAGGGGCAGCAGAAAATGAAGTGTGCGAATGAGATGGAGTTTTCAAGGATTAAGTCGCCACAGCTGGCTAAACATTAAGATAGGCATGTAGGGACCTTGATGTCGATATTGGGACCTTGCCATTTTCAGTGGGTTCAATGACCAAGATACATAGGATTGGCTTCCCTCTTACAAGTGGTTAAGCGTCCACAACCAGGGAGGCGACACTGGGAGGCTGAACAACATGGTGTCTTACGTGACAGGCGTTGCCAGTTTGTAGAGCAGAAACCACAAAGCAAACTTCATCACCTAGTCTGCTTTCAAACACGCCTTTTCTTAGATCTTTGGCCGCCCTTGCATACAAAAGCTGTGTTCCAAACAGTACTTGTGAGCCTAAACCCAGCTGCAAGGATCCTTCACCAGTTATACTGAAGACATTGTGAACCTGTGTACACATCTAGAAGTCTCCAGCCAGAGATGGATCGGATAAAGCGCATTCTCAAAAACATCGAGGCTGACGCAGTCCAGATGTTGTTGTCCAAAACCCTATCACTCTTGCCAATATATTCATGCTTTGCCAGGAGCAAAGCAGCGCATTCTGGTTCAGCCACCTTCTGTACACTTTGAATCACTTTCCAGCTTGGTTCCGTCAGCAGCTTGCTGCTGGACCAGTTAGACTGCGATTGGGGAGGTGACATAACAGCTACTCCTAATTAAGGACATTTGAGGATCTCCATCTAGCCTGGCCATGACCCTTCAGGCTGATTTGCGAGCAAGTGTCTGAAGTGCTGTCATTCATTCATCTGCAGGTTCCTGCTGCGGTTACGCTCATGTATGGCAACGTCAGATCTGGTCAGACATGTTTATCCCGTTCCACCTTCCACTCTAGCCTACCGCCTTCATTCCTACGTAGCCGTCCCCTTTTTGTGTGGACTCCTGGCGCACATATGACAACCTTCTTATTTGTTATGCGTGCAGAGTTTCTGGTCACATTGTGCGTCATTGTCGCCACCTGCAGATGTGCCTGACTTTATGCGCCTCCCGAGCCCCGGCCACGTCTGTCCTGCAGACAACTTTGACACCTCCACTCACCACCTGCCTACTCGCCTCCATCCTCATAATGCCACTCAGTTTCTTTGCTGCATCTTTGCCCCAGGAAAACTAGTTACTGCCTGAGGCAAGAACTGCGATTATGTCAACAAATGTAGGGCCCACGTATTGTTCCTACTAATGTACTTGAAGCGGTGGAGGGCCGTTCCTTGTTGATACTGGTGCTACTGTATCTGTGATGTGTAGGAAACTGCACAAGCTAATAAAAGTGAGGACATCATTATCTGATCTTTCGCTTCTCACACCATAATGCGCAGCGTCTTTTGCCTTTGACCGCCTGCACGGCCAGGGTCGCCATTCACAGCTCATTATGTACCATAAAATTTGTTCTCTCTGACCATGGCACCATCATCATCGTCATCTGCGTTAATGCCTAATTAGAACTTCTCCCATGCAGTTTGATGATTTGTCTCCCACTTTGAGCAAACTGGCTGTGGCTGCCGACATTGAGCTTCCTGCATGCTCATCTTCCTCCTTACAAGAGAATTAAAGGAGACTTTTATCCTGCAGTGGGTGTAGTCAGGCTGGTTAGGATGATGAGGAACCTGTTCGGCTATGCTCTTGCCATTTTTTTTTTTCTTTGCTGTTGCACACTATTGCATCCTCTTCACCTAAAAAAAAAAGTGCAAGACACCCTTACATAAAAACGTACACAATATCCATGGAAACCTACTTGTTGTGAGATGCTAGTCATTGTTGCATGGCTAGTGTTTTCTACTTTCCTATGTGCAGAAAGTGCCGAGCATTAATTTCATCGAGTCACACTAGCTTCATTTTTTATTTATCGATTTAATTATACATACTATCGATCCAACCTGGACGAAGATAGAAGTGGACACAATGTCAGACTTGGAATAGCGCAGCCATTTCGTATCTAAAAAAGAAAAACAACTTTACCAAAAAAAAAAAATAAAAGTGGACACTGCTCAGTTCTATGGCGCAGCTAGGAAGTGTTGTATGGTGCTTCATTTCTTTCTTTTCTGACATGATGGGAAGTTTTACTGAAGAGCCAAGATTTTGTTGGGGAAGCAGTTTCAGATAACAGAAATAAGCAGTTGGTCTTATATGTGCTTGGTAGAAGAACATAGCTGCTATTCTGCGAGCATGAAACTGTGCGGCTTGTGTGAGTTCCTAACATCTTTTAGTTGCCCCAGTTTTTGTGAAATAGGGGTTTGTTTCTAACTAGACACGCAAGTATTTAGAAATTTCTTGACAGATGAACATAATGCATGCCTGCAAGACCTGAAAGGCACTGTGTTTTGTTGTGCCCGAGTGCATATTTAGCAAATATGGTAAGTGCAGCACATGCCCTCTCATTTAGGAGATGTAAATTCAGGGGCTAACCGGATGGTTAGTAAGGACCTTGTAAACGTGGTGAGTACACTGAATTCTCATTTGAGGTGGAAAAAGATTGCTAGATCAAAGCAGTGCATCTTACTGTTGCATTTCATATTGCTTCCCCACAGTGACGGCAAGTTTTAGATGCATAGCCGCAGATGTCCTGCTGATGACAGGAAAGTTGCTTGCATTACAGACCATATTTTGTGAACATATTTAATAAGCATTGTGTTCATCCAGAAGAAAAGGATTGTAGTATAAGATTATTTCAATTTGAGGGTTTCTATAGGCTCTCCAAGAGCATTATGTGCCTTTATTTGGACAAATGCTGCATCATTTGTCATTCCTCGTTCATATCCATACAGGTGCATAACCTGCAGGATTTTCATCCTCCTAGTGTGTGGGCGCTCATGCATGAAGGAAAAAATAAGAGTGAGAGACAAAACAAACTATCGCTTGTTCGCATGCTTGGGCCGCTTTGTTTAGTGCATTTATAAAATATCTGTATAGCATGAGTCACTGTAAAAAGTAAAAAAAAAAAAAAAAATCAAGGGTGAGTTGTGCTCTAGTTAGGCTGCTTGCTGTCAGTTGAACACATCAACAAAACTGCCAGGATCAAATCTGCCGCTTGTTTTCCAACATGTCAATCCAGTTGGATTCGTAATGTAACTGTTCAGCGTATTCTTCCTTTTGGGCTCTGCGAAGTATTTTCATAGTCACTTCTATTTGTGCTTGCGAGAAGAAAAAGGAGCAAGGGAATATCTTCACGTTTCCACTGGTTCCTCACAGGTCTGCGCGGATGTGCCTTGCAATCCCTGCTACATGTCGTGCGTCAAATGTCTTGATAGAGCAAAGCAGCCCTTGCGAGGTCTATCTTCGCAAACATGCGCTCGTTTAAAATAAGTACTTCAAATAGTGCGCCGAAACTGCATTTGCGAGCGGTGCAGATGGTGGCACTTACCAAATTTTAACGAATCATTTTTTCTCTCTTTAGGATGCAACAAACTAAGCTTTCTTATCAAGAGTACAGTTGTAAATGTTGAAGTCATGTTGTTAATGTCATTCAGAAAGGAATTTTTTTTGTAACTGATATTTTCCCTAAAGTTGTAAATGTTTAATTTCCAGTAGTGGCGCTGCATTCGCTTTTGCATTTTTCTTCATGGCGCCATGCTTGAAGCATTTAACAACGTTCGGCAAGTGGTTCGACATTAGAGGCAGAAATATGTGCTGTTATTATGCTTTTACATTTCCTCTTTACCGCTGTGGTTCTCATATGCTTTCTCAGTTTTTATAAGTCGGTAACCAGACCCTTAAACGCTGCGCTAAAACATTGTTGTCGTACACTTGCAACCTCGACGAACCGAGACCACCGATACGCGCAATTCACCTCATCTTGGTAAGTTCGCTCCTATTTAAAAAATGTCCGTTCATCGGAAACAAGCTTAGGAGAGTACAATGATTTTAGCGGCTTCTGCGAGGTTAAAATGGTTCAGTGCCATTTATAATGTCAATGCGTGGGGGCAAGTACAGAACTTGGGCGAGCGCACTAAAAGCATGTTCGGAATGTATCGGCAGGAAGAAAGTAATTTATTGTTTCCGATGTAAAAAGTGCCGGTTATTCTCTGAAAAACGACAGGACTGTACAGAAACGTGCACGCAAGATTTGAAGTAATCGATGGTGCGATCAGCTTTAACAGCGCTTAGTTTTCTTTAGTTTGCGTTCTTTGACAAGTCGCTCTTTGCATCTGTGCCTAACCTGAAGCACGGATTTTTTTGTGGGTTGCATGTTTTTAATTCGTATTTTTAACTCTAGATTTTCGCCTATGTACTTCGAAAAACTGCAAAAAAAAAAAAAATCTTCGGTAGTCGTGGTGTCCATGCCACACACTTACCAACAATTTTTCTTTGCACTGTTCAGCTGACTTGAAGGGGAACTGCACACCAGGTTGCTTGAGGCGAATCTTTATTTCGGTTTTGCGGGTTCAAAAAGTTTGTTCGATAAAAAACCAAACTGCTGCAAACTGCAGTACTGTACGCATGCCCGTTCTGAGACCCACACATATTACTGCCGCTAAAGCCGGTCTCAATTGCTTTCTCATATAACTACATTGCCGGAGTGTTTACTAGGTGGAGGGTTTTTGCTGTGGCAGAAGCCTATTTCATTTACTTCACATACTTTACCACAAAATCAATCTATTTTGCAGCCCTTATCTTTCCTGTACTGCTTCAGCCTTGAAAAGAATGAAGTACACACACAAAAAAAAAGAAGTTCCATTGGCAGATAAAGATATGTATTCTGTAACACGTTCATGAACGAAAACAAAATAGTAATACACCTCAAGAAACTAAAGCTCCTTCTTGGCTAGAAGCAGCTGTGTCTGCAAAAGCTTTCAATGAACTGCCTATCGACATTACTAGAATAAACTCTTTTGTTCTAGAAATGCCTTGATACAAGACTTCGTGTGGAGATTGTGGCCCATGCAGCTTTCACTTCAGGAGCCTTGCAGATCACAAGAACACTGGTGGAAGGATGGCTGCCATTCACTTGTAGCTGTTGTCAGTTCGAACCGTTTCAACTCATCTTGTGAGTATACAGTTCAAAATCTACAAAATGTTTCATGCATGGTAACCAAATGATAGTAGCTTACTGATTGAAATAATAAAGATAATTTTGTTTCAAAGTGTGTTGTTGACTTAATTTTTTTTATTGCTGAAGTTCTCAGACCAGAAAACGGTTGGTTTGCTCAACTGAGAAAATTGTGGCTGAGCTACATGCGTTACAGCAATATGATAGCAGCAGGTGCACTGCTAATCTCGGGCAGAGTGCTGAATTATGCGACGTGTATCAAAAAAAGCAGTACCACGCATTAGCTGCTGGATCAGTCAAATGTATACTTAGTGGAAACACTTAAGATAAAGTAGACTTCAAATAGAGGCTAATTACTCATTAGCACCCACATAAGTGCAGCCATACAGGTAAAAAGAAAAGCTATACAAGTTTTCCAGAAGCTTCAGTAGTGAAAAATTTGACGTGGTCCAAGGAGTGAACCCTGGACTGTTACTCATGTGGGGCAGTTTGTCTACCAACTCATCTAACCAGGACAACCAGTGGATGGTGGGGCTAAGCTGAATTTATCAACAATGCACAGGACTATAACTTATGCTTTAATCCCATGGACACCAAAAAGGCCTTCAAGAACTGGCGCTTTATGTCTGATAGTTCACAGTGCACAGCTACACAGCACTAGTGCTGCACTATTGTTACTAAGAACCTTGTACTTTAATGTGCCTGTCGGACCTGTAAAGGGACAAAACATGGACCAAAATGTAACAATATGTACTAAATTAGATTATGGTGTAAATGAAAAAAATGTCTTTAGTATAGATCGAGCACTATAATATCCAAGAATCAAGGATTTATTTTAATTTGGCACTGAAATTGCATAAAAACAACTGAAGGGATCTCTTGCGATGAAACACTGTCATCATCCCTGTAACCACGTCTCGGGAAAATGTCAATGATTTTTTTAATTGCATGTGCTCTCTGTTCTTTGACAAGCGCTCACCTTGTTGTATTGTATTGTTACATCCATGATCTCATTAGCGACATAGCAATATTTTGACTGCTGTCGAGTGTGCCTGTCAATAAACTGAATCCAGCTTCAGCAGAGAGTGGCCTGGACTAAATTTGGAAGTCACCATCATGCTTGACATAGCTGAATTAGCCTGAATGTCTGTTTTGGTCCAAATCAGACGAAGTCAAATTTTGAGGGTAGTTTCGGTGATCATCACCGAATTGAATCAATAAATCTAAATACTTTAGATTTATTGATTCAATTCGCTGATGATCATGTTTGTTGGGAATACAACCCGAGATCGATGAAGCCGTTGCTAAGCTCCAATTCGGGGCATTCCAAATTAGTGAAGAATGGGATGATTAACACATGCTTATTAAATGCGTTGAAGAAATCTTGTTACCACGGCATGGGCAAGAATTTTTAAAGACAAGTGACAAGAATTGCAAAGGCCGGTTATCGGGAGTCGGTTATTATTGAGGCCAGTTGCCGGGTACTGAAGAGCCTTAAAAGAACACACAGACTGAAATCCCTGCCCAGCATGGGTGAGAGGAAGAGGGAGGCTGCAGTGGTACCGTATGTGCACAGAATTTCACATGGCCTCAAAAATGTAGGCAAGAGGTACGGTGTTGACGTAGCAATGACCGCCCCGCTCAAGATGAAGAGGATCTGCCCGGCTATTCAAAGGGAAAGAGAAGCGAAGAAGCAAGAATGTGGGGTGAAACATAGAAACCCATATGTTGGATGCAAGACAGGTGTTGTGTACAGGCTTCCACTCTCTTGTGGAGCCAGTTATATAGGACAAACAGGACGATGTATTAATAAGAGACTACAGGAACACCGGAACAACTTGGAAAGTGGAAAGGACAAAACGTTTCTGGTATCACATTGCCATTCATGTGAAATAATGAAGGAGAAGTGCACTCCTAAGTTTGACAAAGTTAGGATTTTGTATCGCCACAAAGAGAAGATGACGAGGGAGATAGTGGAATCATATTTTATTTCAACGGACAATAAGTGTGTCAGCAAGACTTCTCTTGCTTTTTCAAGCAAAGAGGTGTCTTATTTAAGTGATTTTTTGTGCAGCAGGTGAACCCAGGGGTTGTTTCACGTGACTGTTTCGTTTTCTTCATGTTTGTTTTTTCTGGGCCTTGGAGTAAAGGGCTTAGGCATAGTTGTGAGTCAGCGCTTGTACTGTGGCTTTCTTTTATCTTGTCCTTTGTCTTCGTGTGTGCGCTGTTTATATTAATAATGTCTCATCGGCTCACCACAATTTATTACGCAAAAGCCATCTTCGGGGCAATAAAACGGCACGTGTGAGGTCATGTAAATACCCCTCTGTAAGCTTGTGTTCCCCCCCCCATGAATAGCGAACAAAGGACGAGAGAGATGGACAGGACAAACGCTTTTGTCTCATCCACTTCTCTTGTCCTTGTCTTTCCAAGCACTTTCAAATTTTAGGATGCTATACTAGTTTTAATCGCGTTGCGCCCTGGGGCACGAACGCATCTTCATATTATATGATCTAATGTTGCCACGTGGCCGCAAAATTTACAAATTTCGGTTTCTGCACCGTCCCTCTTCCGCCCTCTGGCACCCGTCCAACTCCTCCACAGGGGCAAAAAGAAATTTCGAGCTTGGAGTCTTCTCCAGTCGTACGATTCCTTTTTACTCAGGGATCTAACCGGTGGCGGATATATCCTCCGGTCTTTCTTCAGGTGTCGGTTACATCTCTAAAGGTACCAATACATTCTTTGGTTTTAGATGTTGTGGAGGCGTCCGCAGCACCCCGAATGGGAGACCACGCTAAGAAGCTCCGACGAAAAAAACGCAGCGATTCGCCGTCCGCCTGGCGGCCGAGGCTGAAGACCTCTTCTCCTAGACAAGGCCGGGTGTCCTCTGGCCGCGGTGCGACAGACTGCCTCCCCGGACGCCTGCGTGCGGACCCGTAGGTGGCTGCTGCACCATATTCTGCGGAAATAAATGTTCTTCCTCCTCCTCCTCCTCCTATACTGTTAACCCAGCAAACAACTTTGTTGAGCACATGCAATGTAGCTCTGCTATAGACCTTTTTCCAGTCGCGCCTATTCTTGCAGACGTCAGGCAAGGTATGTTTGGCAGGGCGGGTTACCGAGGCTCCCTCACATAATTTCTGCAGAAATTCTTTCACAATAGTAGGGTGAGTTTATTTTCCAAGCGGCACTTGATCTCTTAGAAGGCAAACCTGGCAGCGTCTTTTCGTTTGTTGCAATAGCAGGCAGGGACAATGTATGTGGTCCTGAGGGCCGAGTACATGCTAGCAATGCATGTAATTATTGCGCAACAGTTTGTCGCGTCAATGACCCAGAAGACGTCTTTCATGGTTTTCGCACATGCAGTGAACTTCTGCCCCGCTATGTAGAAATAGAGAAGGAGGCTTCACACATGTACAGTAGCATTACTGAAAATAATCCCATTGGACCTTTTTCCATTTTATCCTGTCTCCAGCAGCCACCACTTCTGCAGCAATGTACTAATACTGGTCTTCATTGGACGAACAGGAGCACTTCTAGCTGCACTAAAAGTGCTCTCGCGAGTTTTGGCGCCTACCAGTGGTTGAACAGGAGCAGTAGCGTTGTGTTCTGTTGGCAGAAGAGGCGCGCTTTTGGGGTCCCGAGAGCAGCCAGGAGCAGTCCTCGGTGCTCAGTCGCCAGCGGCGGAGTACAGGGAGAACGGAGGAAGTCATGTGACCTTTCTGTAGTCACTTCTGGTTATTCGCCCGGAGCCCAGGCACATCCCAGGCAGGACGGACGAGAAAAATGGCGGACGATGGCAGCGATGGCGTTCGGTCGGCGGATATGGGCAACGTGAACGCGGGAAAAGTTTCATCACATGACGCCTGATGTCACGCTCCCCCTCGCTACGCCGCCGAGCAGCGTGAATGTTCCGTTGGGGAGACGAGAACGCGCGTCCCCAGTGCTCTTGTGCGCTGCTCTGGCTGCTCGTTGCTCTTACTCCTGTTCGCCCAATGGAAACCGGTAGAAGGTCACTCAGGATTGGAGTGCCTACTGCAGAGATCAGAAGTGAATGGCCCACATACTAGGGGCAATGCCCGACAACCCTGAGTGCTGGGAACAGTTCATGAAGAGCATTTTCATAGGAAGTTTTGGTGTAGGAAAAACAAATTTAAGGATTTAAGGACAGTTAGTTCGAGTGACTGCAGAAGAAATTCACTCACCAATGTATTACTATTCTCATTGTGCACTGTGGTGGCTTGGTCATTGGGTGCTTGACTACAGAGCCTGGAAACCCGGATTCGATCCTTGCCATGTTACAATGGAGACAAAATGCAAGGTGCCCACGTGCTGTGCGATTTCAGAGTGCATACATTCAAGAACCTCACTTAGTCATAATTATCTGCAGCCCTCCACTACAGCGTCCCTCATAGCCAGAGTCACTTTGGAACATTTCAACCAATCCAATTTTAATTCCATCATTTCTTTTTTTTTACTCTCCAATTATTCCAATCCTGATTATATTCTATTTCTATTCGTCGTGGCTTCTGGTTCAACTTTGCTGCATCTTTCTTGTCCAAATATCTCCCTCCTCTCCCATAAATGGAAGGTGGGAAATACTTCTTAAAACCACCTGCCACAGTTACAAGGCGAAGGCTTCGCATGGACACTGACGCTGAATGCCTGACATTCTTCACGGTCAGCAAATGCTGTCGCATCAGTACTCGTATAGTTCATTGCATTAGGCGGATGGGAGCAGAGATGCCATGTAGTGAGGAGCAGTGCAGTGGCATGCCAAGAGAGGGTGTGCATGTTCTTCCCCTTGAACGATCACCACCGCTAGCCAGACCGCAGTATTGTGTGACTGGCATGATTGTAAATGAAATGCTAACTGAAGTTGAGCCCATGTCCTCTGTGGCACCATGTGTCAAATAGGTATGACTGCACAGGGCAGTAATGCTTTTAATGCATCAGCATTATGTAGGTATGTCGGCAGTTTCATGTCACCAGAATTGTCATCACAATTACATGTGAATGAAATAAGTTATAAGAAAAAGAATGGTTGCATTAGATAGAGCAAGAAATCTTGCTGGGGAAATAATTTGATGCATGTGGGTTAACTAGGTAATTAATTAGAGGGGTAATGGCGACATCCAAACGGGTCACGTGGTACTGACTTCCAGTGACGGTAAATTTGAAATGTTTGAAACGTGAACGAGCGGGAAAGGGCGTGATTTGCGTGCACAAATGGTAGGAATGGTTAGAAAGTGTGTAAATAGAGGTAATCAGCCAACTTCAATCTGAAAAATTCCGAGTTCTGCAGAATCTGCAGTGGAGAAATCCGAACGCCTGAGCATTGCTGCTGCACATGGTACATCGCACGCCCCTTATTGAACACAACCAGTGTTCCATTGAACACATCACAGTTCACCACCCTTCTATAATTGGTTTACAGGAAAGGAAAGGAGCAGTGTCTGTTACTCGTGGAATCCCGCTGACACATCTTGCGGACAACACAGCAATGAGCATGCTTACGCATTTCTCCAGTGCAGATTCTGCAGTGTTCTCGAAAATGTTCTGCTAAAAGGAGTGCAACAGTAATTATGCAGTGTTTTTGATGTCAGGCGACGTCCTTCAAACTTGTGTTTGAAGTGCAGCCTGGACTGCTCTTGACTGTTCTTGGTGCTAAAAAACTGCACTAGTTCTATCGCTGGATGAAAGTGTTCCAACCCTAATTCTCCCATTGGAAGCAGCATCTCTTGTGAGAGAACTTTTGGGAGTGCTCCTGCTCATCCACTGGAATACATCATTAATCTGTCCTCTCCCTCTTCTCCTATACAAGTGGAGAGGGGGGATGCCCAGTGAAGGCACCTGATTGCTCAAATGTAGCAACAGGATATTAAACTCTTAAACAGCTTATTTTAATTCAGCACCATTAAAGTCTTCGTCCCCCAGAAAAGCCATTGTCCGCATTGTGAGCAAAAATTCATGGGCATGGCTCTGGCAAGTGGTAGCTGGCAGACGACATGGTCATGCATGACTAGTCATTGAGTTGTGTGATGGCATGAGACGTGGCATGGCCGAATTGGTAGGCGCTGCCAACACAGGCTTCGCCTGTGACATGGAAGGGTGAAATCTGAATCCAGCCCTTCAGGACCCCTAGATCTAGAGTTAAGACATTCGAGCCCTAGGCCACGAAGATACCTTTGTGTGGCTTGGTTAAAATGGTGGTTTAGATCGTTGCCGCAGTGGTTTTATAATGTGGTATCTTGCGACTATGTATGGGACAATGCAGCCACAAGTTAAAAGCTTCTGACAAGTGAGTGGCAAAGTCTCTCTACACGAAGGTTCACAAAGAAAACCGGCCTCTGGCGCCATTAACGCTGTCATGCCATGACCTTAAAGGCAGAGGTTAACTCATCGCACGTTCATGTCATGACCATCGTTTCCTTTTCTGACAGATTCACTGATGGAAGTACCAATTAACGCACACAGCTGCATTCTTGAGAATCAAACGTGCCTCGTCGTATTTTTTTTAGTGCTTTCCTCTATATATATGTTTATTCGCTCCAAATAAACTTGATTTGCAAGTTAGCGTTGTGTCTCTTTCACGTCACTGAGTAAACCCCACTAACTAGTCCAAGAAACAGCCCTGATGTATTCATTTCCTTTTTTTCTTTTTATAAATTTGTCTCGTTCATGCAGAGAATACAGAACTGTAATAAAAATATTTGTTGAATGCTGCGACAGTTATAGTACTATTCTCTGAGACCCAGAAATTTCACAGAGTACAGGCTCAACATAAAATATCAGAAAAAACAAACTGGAACAATTGGTTAGAAAAACTACCCTTGCAGCATCCTTCTTTGGCTGTGCCTTAAGCGCGACTGCACAAGAGGAGGACAACAAAGAATGCACTGGGCCGGAAGCACGTGCTGCCACCTGCCACAGCTCAGTTTGGTTATGCCTTAAAATGTGTGGGAAGCTTATTTTTCCTTACGGCCTAGAGCACCGCATCTACAACTGATTACCTAGGACTAGAGGATGACTGAAGCCGGCACCTGCTCTACAGAGCTGCCCTTACTCTCGAAGAACGTTTCATTGTTGCAACTTTGCCTTTCACCCTTCTGACCCCAGAACCCGCAAGTGTGGTTTCTCCAGGTTGAGGCACAATTCGGCCCTCACCGCTAAAGGTGTGCAAGGGCTCGGTAAAGGCACGAATATGGTTGTGGTGTGCTAGGAGTCACAATACAGCAGTTTTTTGCAGCATCCTTTCCAGACAAGAGTGTCTGAATTCTCTATACAGATGTTATGCACCTTTACACCACACACCCCTGGCATGAACAGATCTTTGCTAGCTGTCAACGACCAAGCAGAAGGGCTACTTGTGGGCTATCGAATTTTTACTTTTGTCTCTTCCTCTTCGGCAGATGTTTAGGTATCAGTTTCCAGATTTGCGGTACGCTGTCAGCTCTTCCACGTCTGTGTTGTGCCAGGCCTCGACAAGCCTCAGTAGAAATGGGCCGTAACACCTAGTCAAAGCATATGCGGTCCACGGCCTTGTCGGTGCCATGAAAGGCACACAGTGAGCAAGATAAGCTTACCGAGTACTTGGCCACAAAATCAACCCCTTGCTCAGAGGTGAAGTGAGGAAACCATGAACCCAAATCTCGCCTTTCTTGCTAAGAACACATAATTCATTGCAGCCACAAGTTACAACAGTGAAAAGAACTTCAGCATTGCTGGATTCACAATCCAGGAGTGCCACAAATGTCTTAAGCATTCATCAATGATTAAATTGTTCTTGCATAATAACATTAAAAAAATAATAATAATTCTATGTTGTGCTGTGCCTCTATATATTCAACAAATTTCAATCTTAAACGCGACAACTGAGCATTTCAAGGTCTTTCAAGGTCAACTCATTATTTGGAAATTATTTCTTTCCTTCTTCTTATCTTCTTCCTTACACTGTATCATTCTGGGCCAGACCAGGGCCGTAAAGGGCAATTAAAACGATATTTGCTCTAATATTCTAGTCAAAGAAATCCATAAAGATGGTCTTTGTGAGTATTCGAGTCAAATTTAAACGCTTTGCATGGAGACAATTGACAACTAATTTTTAAAAAGTGCTCCTGGTTAAAGCTCTCAACTGATTAGGGCGACACGTTCCCCCGCGCAAACCTTCCAAATGATGTCATCGGGGCTTGCTGGTTGTGCCCGCTCACTGGATGCTCCCAGGTGACCCGGGCGGAATGGAACATGGTGGGGTGCTGTCTCAGCTTTTTTTTCATTTTTTTTCTTCCGCGCTGGCGTGCGTCGGGTTAAGCGTGCAGAGGACGAGCGTCATTTTCAATCGCCAATATTTTCGGTATTACTGACACTAGCGTAAAAATTTGCGTGTTGCAAAGAGGACTGATAGGATACCTCTATCTAGAGTGCATTTTCTAGTTTTCGTAAATAGCTCTTCGTGGGCCCTTTAAGTCTGAACATGTTGCCATGCCAGACTCTGGTCTGTAACACAGATTCCAAGCTAGCTCGGGCTCAGAATTTCCGCCCGTGCACATCTCTACTGACTGCATCACCTCACAAGGTGATTTAGTACAATCATGTCCTATCTGCGCTCTCTCCTGACATGATCAGTGACCTGTAGGATATTCTTATAAGCTCATGGGAGATGCCCTCATCAGCACCTCAAGACCAAAGTACCCGAGAGAACTATGGCATAAGAACGCTCTCACCTACAGCAGCTCCTTACTGGTGGACCTTGGCGACTGTCGCCTTTCACAACAGCTTCACCGGATTTGGCAGCTCCTCGGTGAGGACTCACCACCCATGTTCCGCTGCTTCGAGAGCTCTTCTTCAGCTCTTGCTGATGCCCAAGCATCTGCATCTTGCCTTCCCAGCGGCCAGTGACACAACCATGGAACTGACCAACCAGGTTCATGAGGTGGCCTTCCAGCTAGCCACAGCTGTCTCACCACTTGCAGACTCGGCAATTTCCTGCCTCGCGGCCTGTACTGATGAGCTTACTACCTCAGTTGACACACTCAGGAGCCTGTCCCAAGAGACCATTCACCATATTCCAGGCACCACTTTCCATCGCGCAAAAAGAGCCATAACTTAACACTGCTGGTATGACTGGCAATTCCTACATCCTGCCATGAAGTGCGTCTCGTGGTTGGGAAAAACCCCTCAAGACCATTAATGGCAACTCGTGGCTCCCCAATGCGGCCACCTTTCGTGGTTTGGTTTGTGGGGTTTAACGTCCCAAAGCAACTCAGGCTATGAGAGACGCCGTAGTGGAGGACTCCGGAAATTTCGACCGCCTGGGGTTCTATAACGTGCACTGACATCGCACAGCACACGGGCGCCTTGCTTTTCGCCTCCATCGAAAGTGGCCGCCGAGGCCGGGAGTCGATCCTGCGTCCTTGGGAACAGTACTCGAGTGCCGTAACCACTGCGCTACCCTGGCGGGGTCCTTTTGTGGTAATTGACAAGACCTGTCATACTCCGCTCCTTGTCAACAATGGTGCAGAGGTCAGCGTGATCCTTCAAAAAAAAGCCATCATGCCTAGCTGGCGGGGCAATCGCAACGGGCTGCCATCTCTTCGACCATAGTGACATATAGACTTCGCTCTCTCACCCTCAACTTGGTACCCTGCCACACATTTTGATGAGTGTTCGTCATCGCTGATGTTGACCCAATCATCAGCGCATATTTCTTATCGTACTTTCACTTGGGCTTCATTCAGCATGCAGCCCGACAGACAGCTTCACTCGGCTATCTATATCTGGCGTCGAGTCTAACCTTGTCCCCACTGGCATCGGCATGCTGATACCATCACCTCCTTTGAGAACATCCCGGTGTGATTTCAGTAACTGGCAAAGCGTTTCAATCTCACCCAGCCACCAAAGCATATGGTGTGACCACCACCACCAGCACGATCACACCTCTTGTTTGGTGGTCACCTGCTAAACGGGAGTTCAATCATGATGCAGCTCGACTACACCCATCATCCAGCGCATGGGCTTCATTGCATCTCATATCTAAAAAAAGATCCAAGTGACTGGCGTCTGTGCAGTGACTATTAAGCGTTCAATGCCAAGACTGTCCACGACAGCTATCCATTGCTTCACATCACATCTGAATGGCTGCACCATTTTTAACAAAGTGGACCTAGTTAGGCACATCACCAGATACCCACTGTGTTTGCCAGCATACCTAAAGCAGCCATCACAACTGCGTTTGGGCTGTTAGAGGATGTGTGGATGCCCTTTGGACTTCAGAACCCAGCTCAAACCTTTCAGCAGTTCATTGCTAAGGTCACAAGAGGCCTCCCAGCTGTGTTCGCATACATCGATCATTGATGTATGCGAACACAGTCAGCAATATGTCTATAGATAACGAGAACTACCTGCGTGCAGTTTACAGCGCCTCCAACAGCACGGCCTGGTTGTGAATTCCGACAAGTGCGTATTCGCCGTTTCCATGCTCACTTTTTGAGCCATCACAACTTATAGCTTAATTGCCAATTGCTAATATTTACTTATTTGTCAACTTTTGCAAGAGTGAAATTCTCGCGGGAACAAAAAAAAAAAAAAATTGCGGGGTTCGACTGCATGTGCTCTACATTTTGACGGTTGAAAATGAAACTTGCAGTGCTCCGCAACCATTATGATCTGCTGAAGTGGACTAAAGCATAAGTCAATGCAATGGGTGCCAGAGGTTTATATGTGAAATACCCCATTTTTACTTTCAAATGAGGAAGTGCTTACTGAGGAGTTCGAGGAAGAGAGGGATGCGTGCAGACTGTTCTGGGCTTTGGGCCGTTTGCAAGCAGCCTTCATTATTCAAACGTTGACCTGTATTAAACCCATTTCATCCGCTACATTTGGTGGAGGTGCTGGGTAAAAACATCCTGGGAATCCAGCCAGTACCTTGTCGCAGCCGCCATGTGGCAGGTGTTTGCCACCTTTATCTTCTCAAGAGTACCTTCCAATAGCTACCATCCAAGCGACGCAGACTCAGGAACAGTGAACTGAAGAGACGACGACCTAGAGATCAGCAAAGCGGCTCAGAACGGCTCAGCTTACTGAAGTGAGCCGGCTCATTTGAACGGTTCACCGGCTCACTTAAGCCTGGGTCGCTCAGGAGCGAACAGTAGTCTATTGGAGAGAGAGAAAGGCAACTCTGCCTCTCTCTCGTTCACTGATACGCACCCGTTCGACCTCCCGAAACTAAACGAAAGCGTGGAAATATTTGTGTGTCCATCCTATCTCCCCTCATGGTGACTACAAAATCCCAGTAAACAGCAACATCCATATTTTTTTAGACTCGATTCTTACTCTTTATGTCCATTATTGGAGGTGCACCCATTCCCCAAGAGAGGATTTCGTTCTTTTGGTACCCTATCGTTTCAAAATTATCTGAATAACATTGGCCATCATTCAACACACTGAGAATTATCCTTAATAAATACTTCGGGCCATCAATCTCTAGCCCAAAAGCTTGTGTGGACTGACTGTTAATAAATATTGATAGTGACAATGTAGACAAATATAGATAGTGAATTATAACTATAGAGAAAACAGATTACCTGATTCGAGGTCCCTCTTATATTCCCGGAGACAGTGAATTCAGGAGGAGCCTAAGGTATAACGTAAATGCATCATTTTTTAATGCAGTGTGCGCTTTGTAGCTCGAGTCCGCGTTAGTCCTTTTTCACTTTCTAACCCCCCCCCCACATGCTTTCTCTAGCTGATTCGTTTTTCGTATATTCTTATAACCCTGTTGTTCAACTTTGCGACAATCTTTCTCAATGCCCACAGCTTTCAGCACCCCGGTTTCTCCCATTGCTTCCTTTATTCCTGGCAACAGGTTTCTGGCCCGGTCCCCTAACCCAAACTTGTTCAACCTTTCCGTTTTTGCCGCCACATACATACGCAGACCGTATTTAATTAATTCGTTCATTTTGTGTCTACTTCCAGCCGAATCGCTCCCATTCATGCTGTGAAGTGTGGTTTTAATTTTCTTAAAGCATCTGTTCCCGTTTAGAGCACACGACGTGCTGCAGTCGGTACTGTTCGTGACTGAACCAGACATTTTTTTCTGCTGGGCTGGCTGCGGAAGGGGCTATGCATTCCACATTCGCCCTGTTGTAATGCAGCTTGAGAAAACTATGCATAGCAATTATAGAAAGCAAAACAAAAGACGCACAAAAACAGCGGCGAGCACCCGAAGCATACAAACATTGCGGCTGCCAGGTCGCCAGCGTGGAGCCTCGACACTGCACCGAAACAGCCGACCGACGACGTGCGAAGGATTATGCAGACAGCACACTTTTTTCTTTTCTTTATATGCCGGCCCAATCCACCTGTGCCTGCCCACTGGAGTTGCTTTCTCGTACTACTAATAGATGGCGCTGAAGTTGCAGCAAACAGAAGACCTAACTCTGGCAGAACGGTTCCTAACAGCACTCCAAAAGAAACGCTGCTCACGGTTCCCAATGGCTCACTGAACCAGCGGCTCTCCAAAAGAGTGGCCGCTCAGTGAGTCGCCACTCATTCTCATGCTTTTGAAAAAGTGGCTCAAAAGACAGTCAAAGCCGAGGAGATGTTTGCAAGGAAGGGCGGGAAGCATGGCCTCAGAAATCACCCCCGTAAGCGTGGCGATGATCTCGGAGGCGATGTGGGACAGCAGACTCTTTCTCGCAACGCTAATAGATGGCGCCGAATTCTCAGAGGATAGGGAGCCTACATGTTGCGCGCCCAGCTTAGGGTGGTGACATCTCATGCCAGGGTTGCCTATTTTGGCTAAAAATGGCAGTCAGGCTTGGTGGGCCGCCATGTTGGTCCCCAGTTAGTGCGGAAGCACTTAAGCAGGTATGACAGCGATCAGTTCAGTTCAGGCGTTCAGTCGTGTCCGACTCTTCGTGACCCTATGGACCATGTCACGCCACGCTTTCCGGTCTCTCACTATCTTCTTAACATCACATAGCTTCATCTGCAATGCCTCGAGAATGCCATCTAATACTACTTCTATAAAGGATGATCATGCACAATGAAGAAAAAATACAGAACTCCGTCGCGCCGCAAAGGAGTCCTTTGTTCCCCTTACTTTTTCTTTCGTGTGAGTGGCGTGACTTCCCACACATAGTGCAAGTCTTAGCGCAACAATCTCAGTATTTGGTTTCTAGGGAGCTTCGCAGGACGAAGGCTATCGATCGAACAGAGCTTCAAAGCAGTGGAGAGAATGCTAAAGGTTTTGGAGGATATGCAGGAAGTGCGCCTGCGAAAGACACACCCTAAATCTGTGTACCAGGCTATTAATGGAAGGCTAATAAAATTTGTCCTGCTCCAAGCAGTTAAAAAGGCAAAAACAACCTCTCCCAGGCCTCACAGAGCAGAAGCGGCTTGGTGCCTGAAAATCCAAGAATGATGAGCGGACAGCACACAGGGGTGCAACAGCTGCGCCAAGCTGAGCATTAAGCGTGAAATTTACGCCACAAAGTGCCAAAATGGCCCGACTATCCGCAAAAGTTTGCCATACTCAGGGACAACTTTCTGCGGCCGTGATATAACCAGTCACGATGCTACAGACACTGTAGCATGCGTCACTGGCCTTTTAGTTTTATTTTGAGATGGCGTCATGGCATTCTAATGCCTACTCATATTTTTCTCTGCGTCCATGTGCTTTCTCCGCTTTCCAGTTCGGTCACTGTCTGTGCGCTGAAGGAACCTTATAACGCAAATGGGCTGTTTGTGACAAGGCACCACTGCTATTGCTTCCGTGGTGGGCCATGTGATTTTGGAGCAATACTTCAACACTGTATTTTAAGTGCTGCATGTTTTTATTGGATGTATCTTAGTTTTTTATGCGGCTCATAGAAGTTTTCGATGTCCTGTTGGGCCATTCATGTACAGCAAGATTATTTTTATGCTGTCTTGTCAATAGACTCACTTTCCCATCGTCAGATAGTGTAGGAGGTGCGTCAGTTATGGCTTCTGTGTTTGTGCTAATACAACTGGAGGTGGAACATGTGAAATTTATTTCGAACATCAGAAGGTCGAGAAACTTACAGCAGCCTAGCTATTGAATTCCATAATGCCGCAGTGGAGCCCAAGACTGCCAAAATTAACATTTATGCGTGCTGAAACATGGAAATACTATAAAGTATGATTTGTGCATGAAATACATAACCTAATAATCGTCCACCTCTCCTTAATCAAAATATTGTGTCAAAACCACCGGCAGTCCACAAGAAGCATAATTCACGAGCCGAAGATGCGCTCGTTCGTCAGTTTTCTTTGCTTAAAACTTGCTTTCGGCATTTGCCATTTCGCCTTTTGGTCGGCGTTTCTTTTTGTCTTTGTTTCTGTATTTGCTTTTCAATCAACATTTTGTCTTTGCACTGCGCTCGCTTCTGGACAGAGATTGATCGCAGTCACTGCTTCAAATTAAGCTCTTTTGGAGCTGCCCTCGCACGACACAAGCTGTGGATTTCGCAGAGTAAAACATTGTTTTTTGGGCCTTGCAAGCAACATAAGATCCCATGATTAAGGTTGTCAATCGCGCTAAATGAAAAAAAAACAAAAAAGCATATTCTGTAGCTTTTTTTATTTAGCCTCTTCTATTTTATGACTCATTTCTCTCTCTCTCTCTCTCTCTCTCTCTGTGTGTGTGTGTGTGTGTGTGTGTGTGTGTGTGTGTGTGTGTGTGTGTGTGTGTGTGTGTGTTTGTGTGTGTGTGTGTGTGTGTGTTTGTGTGTGTGTGTGTGTGCGTGCGTGCGTGCGTGTGTGTGTGTGTGCGTGCGTGCGTGCGTGTGTGTGTGTGTGTGTGTGTCTGTGTGTGTGTGTGTGTGTGTGTGTGTGTGTGTGTGTGTGTGTGTGTGTGTGTGTGTGTGTGTGTGTGTGTGTGTGTGTGTGTGTGTGTGTGTGTGTGTGTGTGTGTGTGTGTGTGTGTGTGTGTGTGTGTGTGTGTGTGTGTGTGTGTGTGTGTGTGTGTGTGTGTGTGTGTGTGTGTGTGTGTGTGTGTGTGTGTGTGTGTGATAGCATGCCTAGCAGTACAAAAAGCTTATTTACAAAAATACATGCAGCATCGGTGATAGGTGGCCCTTGCTAGATTTCCTTTGGATCACATTCATACAGTCCGATATTCACACCTCTTCATTCTTTTGTGCCGAAAGTAAGATTTCTTCCCTGTTTAACAGCTCCAAAATTTGAATTAATTTTTTTTTCTTGTGAGCTGATCCAAATATGAATTTTACTGCTCTAAAACGAAGATTTTGCTGCTCCAAAAATCGCTACAAATGTTATTTGAGCTCTTGCACCCCTGAGTAAATCCCTTTAATGAACCACAGTGTGAGTAATCAGTAGTCTTTCTTGAATGGCTCACTATTTCCTTATCTCAGCATCATTCCACATTACAGCAATGTGGTGGGTTCGACTTCCACTCCCAATTTTCTCAAATGTGTACCAGCTATGGCCCAGCCTGGTGCTTGGCTTACCAGGGCTCATGGCTTAGGAAAGGAGGAAAAAGGAACTGCAGATGGGCTTCTGCTGCACGAAGCGGACTTAGGGTTGTCTAATGGTGGAACGAATTGTGAATTTTGGTTCATGACCCTTTTCCTGGAGTGAACTAGAATACCTTTCCCAAGCATCTTATCCCAGAAGAGCCGAGAATCAGGCCAGGAGCAATCTTGTACCCACCGGCACCAGGATCGAAACTGGTACCTCCTGAATGCGAGGCAGATTCTGTCACAAGGCCATCATGTCTTGGTGGGGTAGTAGCCTTTGCTCGGGTTCTCGCTCTAATGGTGTTCAACGTGGCCTTGGAAGATCTAAAAAAAGCTTAATGATTGTTCATGCGCTGGTGTATGCAGTACATTTTCGTCTTTCTTTTTTTTACAGAGCGCTTAGGGTCGATTCACACACCAGATCCGTGATGATTATGGTTAAATGATAATAAGTTTTGTCTTGAAAGAACTGACCAAGCTAAAAAAAATTTCATTGCAAGAAGACATCAGTGCTCAGCGTACTCGCAATGTTCTTATAAAAAAATTATATACACTGGGACGAGCTGTCTGAAAATTTTATTTCTGAAACTTAGCCTTGTCAAATATGCATGTAGAACAATGTTTCTTTAACACTAATAGTCTTTACTGAACACACACACACACAAAAAAAAAACTAGATCGGTGATATTGTGATATTGTACACAAATTTAGTTAAGCGGCAACAAATTTCATGGATATATATTTTATAGACAAACAATGATATGAAAACTAAAAGAACAGTGGGCAATTAGATTATGTACTGACCAAAAATATTTTGTCATTTTTGTTTTCTTGGGGTATATCTAACATATTGGACCAGCCAAAGACACGGGAACACAAGAAAAAGAAATATAAGGAACAATATCTGCTGTGCATTCAGAAGGTACCAGGTTCGATTCCAGGTTCCGCCAGGTACCAAACAGTTTTCCAACTGGTACAGGATTTCCCCTCACCTGATGCTTGGCTCTTTTGGGGTGAAATGCTTTGGAAATGGGTCTCAGACCAAACAGTGTTGTCCCATGTACTTCTTTGTATTGAGTTCCCATGTCCTTGGCTTCCCATGTCCATGTCCAGCAAGTTAGGTTTGCACCAACTGGTCTGCATGGCCACTATGTAAAAAAATATATATCAGGAAGCACTACAGATATGTCGCAATACTAGCTGTGCCCCCCCCCCCCCCCCCCCCAACAGAGTAGGCACCTGGATACACCTCTGCTACCGTGGTAAGTATGCTCTCAATGACCTCATTGGATTATTGGATTTTCTCCCTGTCCATTGCCCGGAGAGACTGTTTCCATATTAATGGGACATAAATACATGCTTTAGTGAAGGCCTCCAGAAAGTTCTACAACCTTGTCTTTAAATGTGTGCCAACATCGCACAGTTCACGGCATTGCTTTTCGCCTCCATTGTAAATGGACTGCCGCAACCAGGATTTCATTCTGTGTCCTTGGGTTTAACAATTGAGCACCCCAATCCTGAGCCACCGCAGTGGCTATTACCTATGTGGAGACGGAATCAAGATGATGGACAAAAGATGCAAATCACCTCCAAGGGATTCCTGTTTCAGAACAATGCAATAAATGCCGGCTCCTGGGAAAGGTAAGACATGAATGATCCCGCTGCAACACAGAAGGAAAGTATAATGCTAGTAGCTGTCACATTTAATGTTCTATCAGTAAAAGCAGTGCATTTGCTGCCTGCAAAGTAACATATAGGAAAGCGTGAATATGATTTGGCAGTGTAAACCGAAGAAGCACGGAGATGAAGAAATGATAAAACAAACTTGGCATTTCCATGCGCGTTCCTTTCCTCCTTGGCCTGTTCGCACAGCCAAACCACACTGCAGTGGTGTGCCAGCTAGCCCATCAAAACATTGCTACTGGAAAGCTCTTCGAGCAATTATACAATTCTATTTCCTACCATGACAGGCCTACGTGGGCACTCCATATGGAACAGACTGGCTCATCTTGCCCTCTCACTGTATTTGACAGCTGCTGGAAAATATGCACCAGCATTTATTTTGGTAACGTGCTGAAAGAAGCAATTTCACCCGCTCTAGTCAGGAATACAAAAACGATCTATATAATGGCCAAAGAAATAGCCCTGTGGATTTGCTGGTGAATATTGAAAAACTTATTTTTTTACCGTGCCCATGAACAGCAATTACCTTGTATGGTACACAAGACAACATACAGTCATAACTAGAAACAGAATTTGAATTCACCTAGAGTTGATGCAAAAATGTCAACATTAACATCATCACGGTTAGCTAAAATGTTATACAAATGTAGTCGTATGGCCGGGTTAGTCCTTTCTAGTGGTTAGAAAATTCCGGCAGATATTGGCACCCCCCCTCCCCCCTTTCTACTGATTTGGCTGCGACGGTGCTGGCCCCAGCTTCATAAATAAGGTAACTTCTATTTCATATAGTAGCGCTCTTGTGGAGCAACCTGTTTTTGCCAGCGCACATTTTGTACCCACCTTTCATGAGGCACAAGGCATTCATGGTGCAGGAGAGCCCATGAGCAGAAGCTGCGACGTAGCCAAGATCCCAAAATCGCTGTGCAGCAAGATTATTCCGGCACACACTGAAACAAAAAAATAGAAATGGTTGCTTTTGCCAAGACAGGGCTATTCGGGAGCAAAACAGAGGCGCACTCGAAAATGAGCCGCCGGCGACCGATCGAAGCACGCACGAAGCGACCGACTCACAGCAAGATCACTTAGCAATAGCGCATCGATGCAGAAAAACTTTCCAGACAAGCTGTAACGTGAGGAGAGCGGCGCCATGAGCTCTCCTAAATTGGCGAGGAAAGTACGGAGTGCCGCCGTAAGTGTTTTGCGCTGCATTTTCGCTGTACTTACGAAAGTCTGGAGAAACTTGCAAGGATGGGTGCCATCCAGTCTATTTTGCAGAATACATTCCAGTCCGGTCAATCTGAAACAACGCGGCGCGAACAAGCCTACCGCTTGCTTGTGCCACTGCGCGCCAAAATTGAAAAGGAAAAGAAAAAAAAAAAAAAGCACCTGGAGTACAAGCAAACAAAAAACAAAAATAGGCAATTTATTACGTCACATCCGCCAGAATACAAACAGTTCCTCCTCGCCTACCTTCTTCTCGCGCATGCGCAGCTTACCAAGATCGCGCGGTGGCGACCGGCAGGTCTCTGACCGGATACTGTACGGATACTGTGTCCACCCAATTCATCATCATAATAATCAGGCAATGAAAGTAAAAAAATTAAAGTTCCTAAAACTAATACTCATTGAAAAAAGCAGACATCGGACAAATAAACATTTCAAAAGAGAGAAAAAAACATTTAAATGGAGTTCACAAAAGGTGTTTTCCGAAGCCCTATTGTAGATGGCGGCACTATAGAAATAATATAAAAATAATATATGGTGTGGAATACTTTAATTGCAATGTTGTACAGCTTAAATTAGTTAGAAATATATAGGGTCAGTTAGAAATCAAACATGCAACCTGTGCAGTGCATGAAGTTTATAAGAAACTATTGAAGCGAGGGATGCCTCACAGATGGAAAATATCATCATCAGTATCAAACAATGTAAAAAGTATCCAAATTAGCACAAGAAATGCAGAATAAGTAAACAGATAAAATTTATTTGCAATAATTAAACTAACAATAGAGCGCTACGTGTTGTTCTTTTTGTAACAGTGGTCAAGATTTATGTTGGCGCATTTATTTATTTTTGTTATACAAATTAAAAGCGCTTTGCCACTGTGGTCATGGCTGCGGTCCACCCAGATAAGGTGGAGAAAGTAACCAGCGGTTAAATCGGGGTTGGGCTAGCTTCATTGTGGGTTCACATGTGTATAAGGCTAGCCGGGAAAGGTATCTGTTCGCGCAGAATCCTGAGCGTTGGAGACTTCTTGCGTGCAAACGCACGTCTCCGATACCAGACCGCATGAGGACTGGTTACGTTTAGTATTCGCTGCGGTACTACATGGTATTGTAATGATGCGCAGTTACAATACCATGTGGTGCATTTGCGCAAATTCTGCGTCTTTTCCCTGCTTTCACTTCCTTCTCTACTCTGCTTTTTTCTCTTCTCCCTCCCTGCTCTCTACTTTCTCCACCCTCTTCCTTCCTTCTCTACTCTGCTTTTTTCCCTCCCTCCCTGCTCTCCACTCTTTCCTTCCTTCTCTCTTCTGCTTTTTCCCCTTCTCCCTCCCTGCTCTCTACTTTCTCCACCCTCTTTCCTTCCTTCTCTATTCTGCTTTCTTCCCTCCCTGCTCTCTTCTCTGCTTTTTTTCCCTTCTCCCTCCCTGCTCTCTACTTTCTCCACCCTCTTTCCTTCCTTCTCTACTCTGCTTTTTTCCCTTCTCCCTCCCTGCTCTCTTCTACACCCTCTTTCCTTCCTTCTCTACTCTGCTTTTTTCCCTTCTCCCTCCCTGCTCTCTACTTTCTCCACCCTCTTTCCTTCCTTCTCTCCTCTGCTTTTTCCCCTCCCTCCCTGCTCTCTACTTTCTCCACCCTCTTTCCTTCCTTCTCTATTCTGCATTTTTCCCTGCTCTCTACTTTCTCCACCCTCTTTCCTTCCTTCTCTACTCTGCTTTTTTCCCTTCTCCCTCCCTGCTCTCTACTTTCTCCACCCTCTTTCCTTCCTTCTCTCCTCTGCTTTTTCCCCTCCCTCCCTGCTCTCTACTTTCTCCACCCTCTTTCCTTCCTTCTCTATTCTGCATTTTTCCCTGCTCTCTACTTTCTCCACCCTCTTTCCTTCCTTCTCTACTCTGCTTTTTTCCCTTCTCCCTCCCTGCTCTCTACTTTCTCCACCCTCTTTCCTTCCTTCTCTACTCTGCTTTTTTCCCTTCTCCCTCCCTGCTCTCTTCTACACCCTCTTTCCTTCCTTCTCTACTCTGCTTTTTTCCCTTCTCCCTCCCTGCTCTCTTCTACACCCTCTTTCCTTCCTTCTCTACTCTGCTTTTTTCCCTTCTCCCTCCCTGCTCTCTACTTTCTCCACCCTCTTTCCTTCCTTCTCTCCTCTGCTTTTTCCCCTCCCTCCCTGCTCTCTTCTCCACCCTCTTTCCTTCCTTCTCTATTCTGCATTTTTCCCTGCTCTCTACTTTCTCCACCCTCTTTCCTTCCTTCTCTACTCTGCTTTTTTCCCTGCTCTCTACTTTCTCCACCCTCTTTCCTTCCTTCTCTACTCTGCTTTTTTCCCTTCTCCCTCCCTGCTCTCTACTTTCTCCACCCTCTTTCCTTCCTTCTCTCCTCTGCTTTTTCCCCTCCCTCCCTGCTCTCTTCTCCACCCTCTTTCCTTCCTTCTCTACTCTGCTTTTTTCCCTTCTCCCTCCCTGCTCTCTTCTCCACCCTCTTTCCTTCCTTCTCTACTCTGCTTTTTTTCCCTTCTCCCTCCCTGCTCTCTACTTTCTCCACCCTCTTTCCTTCCTTCTCTATTCTGCTTTTTTCCCTCCCTCCCTGCTCTCCACTCTTTCCTTCCTTCTCTATTCTGCTTTTTTCCCTCTCCTGCTCTCTCCTCTGCTTTTTTCCCTCCCTGCTCTCCACTCTTTCCTTCCTTCTCTACTCTGCTTTTTTCCCTTCTCCCTCCCTGCTCTCTTCTCCACCCTCTTTCCTTCCTTCTCTACTCTGCTTTTTTCCCTTCTCCCTCCCTGCTCTCTACTTTCTCCACCCTCTTTCCTTCCTTCTCTATTCTGCTTTTTTCCCTCCCTCCCTGCTCTCCACTCTTTCCTTCCTTCTCTATTCTGCTTTTTTCCCTCTCCTGCTCTCTCCTCTGCTTTTTTCCCTCCCTGCTCTCCACTCTTTCCTTCCTTCTCTACTCTGCTTTTTTCCCTCTCCTGCTCTCTCCTCTGCTTTTTTCCCTCCCTGCTCTCCACTCTTTCCTTCCTTCTCTACTCTGCTTTTTCCCCTCTCCTGCTCTCTCCTCTGCTTTTTTCCCTCCCTGCTCTCCACTCTTTCCTTCCTTCTCTCCTCTGCTTTTTTCCCTCCCTCCCTCCCTGCTCTCTATTCTGTATTTCGCTAGTTCTGCTACATTACTCTCGGCTCCTACTTCTGTATTCTGTTCTCTCGTACTTGGCGGTTTCCAAGTAATATATTTTTCTCTCCTTCTAGAGCTGTAATGGCTTCCTTGTCTTTTGCAATGTGATTCAGCTTAGTGGGCTATTTATAGAGTATATGTACAAGGTCTAACATTCCCATCTTCTTCCGGAGATGTCTTTGAAGTGCTATATCACTTAATATTCCGTAAATAGCTGCAGCAGAATTGAGCCGACGTCGTCCGCCTTCAGTTTGTAATCAGCTTGATTTGAAAATCTACATCTGAAATCTCGGATACATATTTGAAGAATTACCTTTGTATATATGATTAGATACAGGATTTTTCAAAGGGGTGCTGCCTTATTGGGGAGCTGGGCTGTTATCGTCAAGACAGTGTTGCGACGTTAACCTTTAAAAGCCCAATGCCACTGACGAGGATGATGCACTACTAGGAGACACCACGAAGCTCAGCAATGGTTGTAGGTCTGTGGTGTTTTCCTGCATTACCCTTCTGCCACACATCAAGACCACAGTGCGCACGGATTACCCCATTCACCCTGACCAAAGCTGTATTTGCGCAGCGGCCGCAACCCACCGAATCAGAAAGAAGGTGGTCAGATTTGCAAGCCAAGTGAGGATAAAGCGCGTATCTCCCCAGTTTTCCCGCTGAATGAGTAAGTAGGTAATGTTTTGATGTCTGTATATTATTCTCGCGTTAGCCATTGCGGGGGTGAGCGACTGTCTGCCTCGACAAGGATCGGACTTCGCCGATTGCCGGGTTCTGTGCAGAGTACACGGGGTGCCGCGGATTTGTCAATAGGCGCGCAGAGGTAGTGTGTGCCTCCACGCTGTCACGTGGTATCAAGCTGCCTTTTATTAATGGGCTTCGAGGGCATTATGGCGAGCTTTTCTTCAATGATTTCACCAGTGCGTTTTGTCGAATTGCACAGATCTTTAGCCGGCAGCAAGAGGGATGGGAGAACAATTGTGGGCGCGGCTAAGGAAGTAGCATAAGATGAATTCATATACTACCCTAGAGCCGAAAGTGTGACGAAGAATACAAGTGCTGCACGCAGCAATGGTGAGACTTGTAGTGGTAGTTGTTGACATGTGTGCCGGACAATTGCGTCAGGAAGAACAGTCGCGTATTCGCTAACAAGTTTTGTAACCTGAAATAGAGTAGCACCTGACTGGGGCCGTGTCTACCGCCCGATTAGGATTTGTGTAACGCAAAGTACGCACTTGCGGAAAAAAAGTATTCAATTAGAGGACTGGAATAATTTGATGCTGTTTGACACAGAGAAAGGCAGGTTAATTCTAGCAGCACTAAACTAAAAGCCCAAACAATTGGTCCACCCATTGAAAGACACATCTAGTAAAGCAAAACATCCGGGACAACATTATGATATGAGAAAAATATGCACCCTCCTCACTACAAGGCAGGCCGAGAAGTTCGAGCCAAAGAAAGCAGACGCGACTGGCCTATGTAGATGGGGCACAATACACTGACCCGACCGCATATGTCATCAATGTGAATTTATAAATTATTTGACATAGTTTCTGCCTCTGTCAAGGATTATGTTACTTCCTAATGAGAAATTTCAGCGCAGCTCTTCAGCTGTTCCACGTTTTCGGTAAACTGAAAAAAATATTTCGAGCAAGACACATATGTAGCAGTACATGAAAAAATTGTAATTTTTCACTTGTATTCCTTCAAGTCCATTAAAAGTTCTGGCTTTCCTTCAAGAGAAACTCCACTAAAAGTTGTTGGCTATAATGAAAGAAGCTCAGAGAAATGAAGAGAGCAATTGAGTTATCGGTTTGGTTGCGGAAGGCAGCGCGTTGATGCGCAACGAACAGATAGCCCAATTGTTCGCCGCTGAGTGTACCCCCCCCCCCCCCCCCGGAAGTGGTTACGATGACAGCGACGCCGCCACGCCGCGAAACCGAGCAACGCGCGCCAAAGCTATGCTCCAAACGTCGACATAAATTACATGTTATGTAGCAAAAGAAGACAGAAATTAGTTTTAATCGTGTGGTAATATTAGCGGAACACGCCTTGTGCACCCATTAAAGCTCTATTACAAAGAAGTTCTTAGAAAAAGTAAATAAAAATACAAGAAATCCAATAGAAATTATAACTACATAGATGTAATGTACTACGATTTTCCATATTGACATTTGGGATTAAGTTAGAGTGATGAAATTAAAGAGATTACATTGTCAATTTTACAAGTACTAAGAGAGATGTATAGTCTGATTAATAGTAGAGACATTGAAGAATATTACACCATTGCCTTCGTCTCCTACTACAGGAAATACGTTTGCATTTTTTTGTCATTTTATATGACATTTTAGTCACCCTATTTCTTTCATGCCTATCTGTATACTGTACTTGCATTGACAGGCCACTAAGTGTTCAAAAAAAGTCTATTCAGTCCTAAAGACACCAGAAAGCAGTTCTACAAAGAGAATATTTAAGTTATATGTTGGAGCAGTCGCTCCAACTAAAAGAGAACAACAGGAAAATTTTCAAAGGCATTGCGATAGAGACAGAGGCAAATAGGCAATACCCCAGTGTGATTTACAAATAAAACACTTGTGGTTTTCTACGTGGACATAGGCGACTAACCACCGCGGGTTCGAGCGTCGCGCGAGCCGAAGCCCCGATCAGCCTTCACCACGCGCACACTGAAGCGCGCACTCAACCACCACCGGGAGGAGAGCACTTCGCTGCAAGGACACAAACCTCCAAGTTCACAAAGGAGACGTTTATTGAAACGCCATCCTCCAGCGGCACACACACACACACATATTTACAAACGCACATACATACACATATATACAAACGCACATACACACACATACGCAGTCACCGTGTGAAGGGAGCGCGCGAGGAGCAAGGCTCCCCTGCGCGCACGAAGTGACACGGAGTGCGCGCCGCAAGCACGCAAGGGCGTGCTGTGACATCTCTCTCGCAGTGACCAGAGGGTTCCTTTGAGAGAGAGTGGGCAACCACCGCAAGGTACGCCTGTCTCGGATCCAGGCTGGCATACGTCGTGCCCAGTACCCCATCCCCCATCATCATAGTCACCACCACCACCACCCCACGATCGACAGGCTCGAGTTGCGCTCTCAGGTACGACCCGGAGCAGACGAACTCGAGTACACACTGGTCTGCGCGAACAAAGGCCGACAGAAGAACAGTTGCGTACGCACCTTGCGATGTCTCGGAGGGGTCCCTCTCTGAACTCCGCTCGGACAGTCGGTGGTTACTATGATGAGGGGGGATGGGGTACTGGGCACGACGTATGCCAGCCTGAGCTAGCGGCGGCACTCTTGGTGCCCAGGGGAATGGGGTACGGGAAGATTGGGAGGGGGGGAGGACGCGCGAGCAAGTCCGCAGAGTCGGGGGCCGAAGAACGGAAGCACTGCGACGAGGTCCGCAGAACACAGAGGGCTATCCTGGGTGCCCCGCGGCTAGGACACAGCACAAGCACAACCACTACCGGCAAGTCGGAGCCCAGTGCAGGTTCGGCTTTGGTGCGAGCAGCGTACGCACGAAGTGCGAAAGAGCCGGCGGCCGAACGGCCGGCGCGCGGACCTATGGGGAGCGCAAGAGCTGATTGGCTCGTTGAGAGCGCCAATCCCCGAGGGGCGAGGGAGGTCGCCAGAATGCTGGAGCCGGCGTAAAGCGGGCTTAGAGCACGCGTTGGGACGCGTGGTAGAAGCACAAGGTGTGCATTTCAGTTGGAAATAGATGAGTAGTATAGAGAATAGTAAGACGGAGAAGAAAATACAAAAAAAAAACAGTAGGATATATTTAAAAAAATAAATAAAAAAAAAGGTAAACATGGCTTTACAGCCGCGCAAGAATGCGCGCGTCCTCGGCGAATTTGAGGACATAGCCGTGTACGCGTCGCGTTTTTTCTCGCGATGCCTTAGGGAATAAGAGATCGTTTGAGGAAGCCGACGGCATCCCGAGTTTGCCGAGGGCATCCTGAAGAGTACGCCTGTGTGCGTCCAGTGCGGGGCATTCACATAGCAAATGCGAGAGTGTTTCCACTGCTCCGCAATCCTGACACAGAGCGGAGCGGATTCCCCGTAGTCTGCTCAGGCGCTCTGCTGTCCAAACACATCCAATTCGCATTTTGAGGATGCTCGATCGCTCAGTGGCGTCGTAATCCGCGTGATGCAGGACCCGTGGCGCATTGCCTGAGGCGACACGGCTATCAGGGTGCTTCTGTTTGGCCCTGTAGAATATGCTTAGACGCGCCACATCAAAGCGTGTGATCGCGTTAGAATCGGGGGCATTGCTGTTATGCGCCCGTTTGGCCAGTTCGTCTGCTGCTTCGTTGCCTGCAATCCCAACGTGGGAGGGGAGCCATTGCAGGCAGACGCTTTTGCCGTAGGCTTCCGCTGCGCGGATTTTCGCCACCAGTGAGCGAGTAGCTGGCAGTGGCCTGTCATTCTTCAGCTGCATAAGAGCAGCGCGAGAATCTGATAAGATGGCAGCTTCGCTAATATCCTGTCTTTCGAGGACAATATCCGCCGCCAAATGTAGGGCCGCTAGCTCTGCGATTGTGGAGGACGCGCGATAGGGGATTTTGCACTGCCTGCTCTAGTTTAGAGCTGGGACAATGCACGCCGCTGTTGCAGAAGCGCCGTCGCGCGAGACGGAACCGTCGGTGTATAGCAGCGTTTTACCGCTAAATTCCTAGTAGATTATTGCCGCGGTTTCCTGCCTTAAAGCGCAGACAGGGGTGCTGCGCTTGCTCTTAATGCCCGGAATGCTGAGCCTGACATTCAGGGACCAGTAGCGATGCGGTGGTGTGGGCATGGGAGCTCGGGGAGGAGGCTCGGCAATGTGTGCGTCGAAGAGGTTAAGCACGCGCCCCATCTTGGACTCCGGCGCCGCTTTGAGGCCCTGTTCCAGGCGCCCTTCTAATGCGTTCGATTGCGTTCAGTGCAGCGCGTACCGCTCGCAAAGAAACTGGCCACGCCGCTGCCTCAGCATAGGAAGCGGTGCCGTGTTCCCGCCAAAAGGCGCCAATGGGAACAGCCACTGGGACGCCAGGGCGGAGCTGTGGCCCGAACAACAGTGACAAGTCGTCCGAGCCCCTCAGGCGGGAGAAAGGGAACGGGGAGAACAACTGGGAAGCGGGCGGCGGCCGCGCAAAGGCAGCCGCGGCAAGCCCGAATCCAACACACTTCTGCATTCTTTTTTTATATATTGCGTACTTTTTTTAGCATGATAACGAATAATTTTTCCGATTACGGTGCGCCTATCCTTTACCTTTGCCGGCCAAGCAAAAGCAGGCCTCTTGAGAGACGCGGGCATAGGCGGCAGCGTCGTCAGCGGCGCGTGTGCGCGCTGCTGGAAGGAGCCTGTGGGCCGGCAATTGCCTGCTCCCGGATTGTTTCCTTTTAAAATAAAATAAAACAAAATTTTAAATAATCGCAAACACCTCCCGGCGCACAGAGATAGGGGCCGTCGTCACAAGGTGTTAGCGCAAACGCTACGGCTGTCGGTATAGATCTCCGTTCGCCGTGAAGCTACGCGTGGTGCTTAAATTATTGAACGTTCAAGGTAGAGCGACGAAGCAAGAAAATAGCCCGAGAGCTAGGACGCTTTCAACTTGGTTGGTGTCGCCGCCGCTGGTATAAGCACAGATGGATCTGCAGACAGTGGGCAACAGATGTGGGTTTTATTACGATTGAACATGGCTGCCATTGCAGTGGTGTTTTTCTGTTTTCCTATTAAAGGCGACCTCGCACACAACAGCCTCTTTCCGAGACAGAAGCTCTAGTTGATACCGACAAGGCCTGTGCTGCAGCTCTATTAAGGTAGAGAGGAATCTAGCAAGATTGCGAGTGACGAGGTAAAGTGTCAGCAGCGCGATATGTACATGCTCTTCAGTACGGCAGACGTGCGCAGTCACGACACACAGGTAGCCGCGGCAGGTTGTTGCGTGCAAGCTTTTATTTTTTTGGTCAGCTCAGGAAGGGACTGAGATGGAGAGAGAGACTGCATGGGCACATTAGGGTATGGAAATTGGAACGAGAGTGAATAAAAGTCAAAGTAGCAGCCTGCACGGCGCCCGAAAACGCACGCTTGCTAGTGAAGTGGTAAGTCACTGACATGGCCAAATGTTTCGTAAGACTAGTGTCGCACCAGTAGTAGGTGGCATAAAAGTAGTTGGAACGGATAGACACACAACGCCAATGAAGTTGGTAATTATTACCTGGCCGCCCAAGAAAACAAAAGAGAGCAGCCACGTCTCGAGAGGCAGTGAAGTCAGCTCCGGCCAGCCAGGCAGGCAGGCGCCACACTTGGACCTTTACGCAGACATGCTTGGTGCAATTATTTTGCAAGCTAGCATGCACAAGAGCTCGTGGCATGCGGGAGTAAGAATGCCAAGCAAATTAATGCCGAAAATTTTTCTCCGTTCGCCATAGAGGTTCATCCACATGACCAGAGAGTGACAAAGGTTTCCACTTTGGCATTGCATACACCTGAAACGCAAAATAAAACGACATCGTAGGCAACTTAAGGCCCCTACTGCAACCTTTCAAGAATTAAAGCACGCGTTAGCACGTAAGTTAATGATGGCAAAGAACCATTACTACCAAGTTATTCTTCCTTCATATTTAAATACTTATCCTAGCAGATTTTGGAGACATCTAAGTAAGAGAAAGGAAGTGATAGATAGAGTGAAAACGGATGAAACTGTGTTACTTGATAGCCATAAAATTGCGGATTCTTTTAATCATTACTTTCAAAGCGTTTTCACATTGAAACCTGTCCTTACTAAACCGAAAGAATGTATAGATCCTAGTAGTATTCCTTCCATCTCAACAGAAGGCGTATTATCATTGCTACGCCAACTTGACACAAAGAAAGGCTGTGGAGTGGACGGCATTCGAAACACTTTTTTAAAACGCTATGCTTCACAGATTGCTGAGTATTCAGCCAACATGTTTTCAGTTTCCTTCCGTACAAGCGATTTACCTTTTGACTGGAAAGTAGCACGTGTAGTGCCTATTCACAAATCAGGTGATCGATCAATACTATCCAATTACCGTCCTATATCAATAACTAGCAGCTGTTGCAAAATTATAGAACACATTCTGGCGGGTATCGTTAGGGATTTTCTCAGTGACAAAAACATTTTATCACCTTTCCAACATGGATTCCGAAAAGGAATGTCAACAGTTACCCAACTTGTGTCAACTGTTCATGAATTATCCTCTGCCCTTGACAATTCCGGCCTTCGATACGGTCGCACACAATAAACTTATTCGTAAATTAGAGCTAATATGTCTTCCACAATATATAGTTCAATGGATAGAGGCATACTTGGAAAAGAGAAGTCAGTTTGTTGAGGTGAATGGTGCCATTTCCGAATCACTGTGTGTCACTTCGGGTGTACCGCAGGGAAGCGTGTTGGGTCCATTATATATATAAATGATTTGCCTGATGTTATTCCAAATTCTGTATCCATACGATTATTTGCAGATGATTGCATAGTGTTTAAGCAGATAAGGAAAACTTCTGATCATGGTATTCTTCAAGCCTCTTTGACAGCTATTGACAAATGGTGTGTGGAACGCAGCATGAAACTTAATGTCAAGAAAACTGTACTCCTACGTGTAACAAGGAAAAAACATTTTAGCCCAT
Source organism: Amblyomma maculatum (assembly GCF_055883805.1). Taxonomy (NCBI): domain Eukaryota; kingdom Metazoa; phylum Arthropoda; class Arachnida; order Ixodida; family Ixodidae; genus Amblyomma; species Amblyomma maculatum. The sequence continues at coordinate 498,678,105 of NC_139344.1, forward strand.
TTACTTATTCCCTACAAGGCTCCGATATTAAAGAAGTAGCAAGCCATAAGTATTTAGGGCTGACACTTACCAATCAATTGGACTGGTCACCGCATATCTCACAAATTTGTTCTTCGGCATTCTCGACACTCTGCTTCCTAAAACGCAAACTTAATCGCGCCCCCTCTAATATCAAATTTTTGGCATACAACACATTCATCCGAACTAAGCTCGAGTACGCCTCTATCATTTGGGACCCTCACACAAAAAAGAACATCACTGCTCTTGAAATGATACAAAGGAAAGCAGTCAGGTTTATTTTCCACAAGTACAGCAGATCTGATTCTCCCACACAGCTGATGGTAGAAAATGACATCCCGCTCCTTTCAGTCCGCCGCAAAATGAACACAATTTTGTTTCTTGGTAAGATTCTGTCACAGGAAGTTAATATTCCATTACCTAACTTTGTCCAACCTTCTACTGCCAGACGAACACGACACACTAGGGAACATATGCTGCAACCTGTCTTTGCCCGAACAAATTCATTTAAGTACAGTTTTTTTCCCACGGACCATCTCTGATTGGAATTTGCTTTCAGAATTTCTTTTCCAAAGCAGTAATTTTAACAAGGCACTGGAAGGTCATTTGTTTGGTTAGGCTGCTCAACTTTTCAGTACTTTATATCTGTTTCCTTTGTTCATGCCGAATTGTGCTGTGTGTTATTGCCTATTTTTATTTCTTAGACTGTCAAATTGTTTAATAATTACTATTATGATTCCTTTTTTCTCGCCGAATTGTAGTGTGTATAGTATTTTTTTTTTTTCTGTGTGTGATTGTTACCTGGTATGCCCCTCCTGCTTGGGTCATAAGGCCTGCAGTATTATGAAATAAATAAATAAATTTGCTTCTCTCCGTGCGCGAAGTTTGGAACGCCTCTAGCAGTAAGTAATAGCGGGTTAAGTCGCACAATCTTTTCATCACGCAGTATATCGTTTATGTACGTTTTATTGCAGCCGTAAACCGGTGGCATTAAGGGAACGGCGACAACACGCGTAGACAGGGAACGTAGAGCGGGAACATGACGCAAGCATTAAAATTTGGGCAGCCGTCGCAGTTTTCAGTCCCGCAAAAAACAGACAACGTGTCCACATCAACAGTGTCTGGCTAAAGGCTACTCACGTGTGACAATGCAGTGCAAGGAATACATGTGTACAAAGACGGTCACTAGCAAGCGATCGACACTCGCCAAGGTACGGATGATAGCTAGGTCTAGATTGAAAACCGCGCACGCTAGCTTTGCATGCTGACAGGAGAAGAGTGAACGCTGTAACGGCCCTTGCTCCGCATTTAGAATTTCGCTTCCAGCTGAGCAGTGTTCTTTTGGAAATAAATCGATAAGCTAGAGTTGGTGTGCCTTCAGCCAGACGTCGTGCTGCAAAAGCCTGTCTCAGGGCGGAAGAAACGCTTCGCATGCTTTGAAATCAACCTCACCTGAAGTACTCATTTAATATGAAATAAATATTAGGAAGAAGGCCGTCGCGCGAAGCAAAATCATGCACGTGCGCTCGGCAAGCAGGACAGGGGAAGTGAATGTGAGCCAAATTTTGCTACCTTGATACGGTGCACAAAGGACAAAGCTTCCCAGTAGGCGTATAAATGCATTACAGTAGCTGGCGCTTTATGCGGCCGCAGAATTGCACGGAGAAAACTCGAGCTCTTCGGTACCCAAGAGCGCGCGTGGGCGATGTAAACAGACCTGGCGCGGCAGCGGCGCCCTCTCGATGTCGCCTGGGGAAGTACGCGGCCCTCCGAGACAGTAGTCTGCGCAACAGATATCTCGGAGGCTGCAAGCACTTCCAATGCAAAAGTGAGCTGTCGATGTCCAGTTGCCCCTGAGCGGCCGCAAAGTTCCAGCTAGCGTCGAAGCGAAACGATTCGCAGCATTACGCAACCAGCACGCCTAACGACACATAAGGCGGGCACAATTAGCCTTCTGGGCCCAAAAAGACATGAAAAACAAGGTGATTGCAAATTAAGCTAACGCACGTCATTCGCTGATGCATAATATGCAGCTCTCCAATTAAGCGACCTTAGTGCACTGTCTTGGGAAACACCCGATGGAGGGAACACAGCCTCCGTTCAGAACGCGAGAAGATATGACGGTCCATGTTCTGCTAATAATCGAAGCATTAAATGGATAAATTGAGCAGCTGAAATCGAAATCGGCACCTCGCGTTATATTCGTATTCAAAGTGTATTTTTTTTTTTTCTTTTTCCAGCTGACAACCGCTCCTGGCGAGACAATTTTTGCACTGTATTTACATTGAAAATACTGCCCAGCGTCCTCCTATCGAGAGAGGCACCAGTTTAATTGCGGTGAAAAATCTCGTAAACGATGCTTCCATACATAATCGCGCAATAGGCGCGGCGAATTCATGACAAGCAATCACTTATCGAAATATCGCATGCCGCTGCTCACCTGCAGTCCGTTCCGAACAGTTTCTTCTTCCACGAGCACCAACGGGAAAAAACAAAAACAAGGAAATAAAATAAAACAAGCGCGCGCATGAGAGGGATGAATGTGATCCGGAGCTGAGGAAAGCAACCAACGGCTGCCCATCCAGCACTTGGGTAGCCCTTAAGAGGGCTGTTTGTAGCGAGAAGCGGCCTTGCAG